>NC_057426.1:12752449-13057999 GCF_019457755.1 Venturia canescens
CTACGAATTGAAAATTCGGCAGGGAACGAAATTGTAGAATTACTGGTATTACTGGAGGCGTATTTACATCATTTCGTTGGACTCCGACGTTGCAAACTTCAGCGTTGAAAAAACAGTAAAAATTGGAGTTGACGATTATCGAGGCGTTATGTAAAGATGTTGAAACAAGAGTATCGTCATCATCGATATCAACACACGAAACGCTGTTCCTGTTAGAGCTGTCATCGTCGTCCAACTGTAATTATTATTCCCCTCTGTAGCTTCGGATGACACTGAAGTTTGCAACGTTGCAGTCGAACGAAACGAGCTGAAAAAACTCTCCAACAATTCCAATGATTCTTCGATTTTGTTACTTGCCTGATTTGCAATTCGTTATTTTCCACTCTCCAACAATGATTCGTGAAATAAAAAATGGTGGCTCAATTACAAATATTATTTTCGTCAATTTCCTTGGTCTCCAACGTTGCAAACTTCAGCGTCGTAGCTTTGCCTGCAAGTTTCGTAGCACGTACTCACATGCTTGGTAAAACGAGTCACACTTGGAGAGCAGCAAGACGAAAGAGCTGACGAATCAGGTCAATGACGCAATTGCGCCTCTTCGATCTGTCGTGTGTTGGACGTGCATTGTGTTCAGAAATATTTTTCCTCGCTCTTCCCCTCCTTACGTTCCACTGCTGTTTTACCGTGTTAACGTTCACGCGGCGTCCAATCGAAGAGCAATTCCCTCTTGCTGTTGACGAGTCACCGAATCTCCCACTGGAAACGAATCTTTTAGGACAAATTTTTGACCCTCACAGACGCATTTACAAACGCGGTGTCTTTTTTCGTGCTCTTTATCGCCAAAAATTATCAACTTCCCTTCGCTTACTCTCACATCAGTCGTTCCCATCCGTTGTACCGGTTGCGCGCGATGCGTTCGACCTCGGCCACCATTAAGGAGGTTCTTACCAAAGCTCTCGAAGCGGAAGCTCCGGTAACAGTAAATCTCTGACGCTCAGGCTAGAACTTGCTCGACGCCGAGCTCGCATAACGATAGATAAGAGAAGCGGGGGCGATGCTTCCCCGCTCGTTTCATTGCAGCGAGAGAATTTTGAGAGGAAATGGTTGACCTCGAAGGGCCGAGTTCCTTTACCAGGCTTATGGGGTTTCATATCGTCTTTCGTGGAGCGGGGGCGTCTAAATTCATATTTTTTTTCTCGTCTCCCATCACCGGGGTACCGGAGACGATTTTTTTTTTTTTTATGCTTATACAAATATTGATATAAATCCAAATAATACGATTTTTTTTTAATTTTACGACGTTTAATCACTTTGGTCGACTTCGGGATGATCGTGGGGATTGAAAATGCTATGAAACGAATGACGCTGAAGTTTGCAAGGTCGGAGTCCAACGAAATGATGTAAAAAAGCCTCCAATAAATCCAGTAACTCTCCAATTTTGTTCTCTGCCGAATTTGCAATTCCTCAATTTTCAAGCTGAACCGATACTTCGCGAAATAGAGAATAAAAAATTGTTTCTCATTCATCTCGTTGAAGTCCAACGCTAGAAACTTCATCCTCGTTGTCTCATCTGACTCGAGTATTATACAATCATTCGATACGCGCTATAACGATGTTTCAAAATGATCGTCAAGCGTCGTGCACGATCTCGAGATGTGTAAGAGGTGTCGGGTGGGACGTTTCGATTATATGGGGACGAGCCTTGACGTCTTGTTCGCTCGGAGGGGAATTGCCAAGAAAACCAGGTCAATCGCCAAGTTCGATCTGCCGTACGTGCCCCGATTATTAACTCTACACCGCTCCATCTTCTTTTCCACAGCACTATGCGAAATAAAATATTACGAATTCAGTAAACACTGAAGTTTGTAACTTTGGACTCGAATGAAATGGTATAAAAAAACTCGAATAATTCCAGGCGAATTTCCAATTTTCTTTCCTGTCGAATTTGCGATTCGTAATTTTTCAACCTGCACCGATGATTCGTGAAATGAAATAAAATGGGGGAATTACAAATCTTTTTTTTCCACGACGCTGAAGTTTGCAACGTTGGAGTTCAACGAAATGAACGAAAAAAAAGATTAATAATTCATTATTTTTTTATTTCACGAATTATTGATGCGGCTTGAAATATGACGAATTGGAAATTCGGCAGGGAACAAAATTGGAGATTTACTGGAATTATTTGAGACTTTTTTTAGACCATTTCGTTGTACTCCAACGTTGGAAACTTCAGCGCCATTTTTTTCCTTCGCTTCATTGCAGACTTCGACGTCGTGTAAACAAAAGAGTTTTTCGGAGTTTTTAGTTACGATTCATCGCTGCAAATGTTCGTTGAATGGGCGTCGATTTTCTGCTGAAAATTGTCCTCTTTTAGACGTTTTTTCAAATTCACGATTGTCCAATCAGGCCTTTCGATGCCTCGACGAACGTTCGGAGAATTCAAATCTAAACGAGCATTATTTATTGAGTCGTTGGTCCCTCCAATTATCACGCGATCGAGTGCTACGCCAGTTTTTCTTTTCCCTTAGTCAAACCCCGCATGCCTACGGGTCGTAAAATAGTGTTCGCCTCGCATGTGAATATTGATAAAAGTTTTGGAGCCATCGCTTTTGGCAATATCGAGATTTATCCAGAAGAATCGAGATTCTAACGAAAAAGGTTGACTTCCTGTAATTTTCATGGGTGTACCTGGCCAACGGAGGATTTTCCATTCCCTCGAAGAGCGAAGACTGAGCCGAAGGCCGTCCAAATTTCAAGGAGGTTGGAGGATCGTGCGCCCGCAGATTTGTTTTCTGCTGCAGCACGAAAAACGCTGCCGCAGCGGGCGTGAGGCTGTTCTTTTCTAACGGGTGCATGAATAAAAGCTCCGAGAGCCCCTCGAATTCGCGTATGGAATTGTGCGGCATGCCTCGCACCAGTCAATAAATGGTGTCGAACTGCCCCAGCCTTTCTTAAGTGTAGCACCGAATTGGCGCACACTCGACACTCGTAATCGTTGATTATTTGGGACGAGGGCCAGTCGGAATGTTGGCGAGTCGGGAACGTGGCAATGACGCTGAAGTTTCCAACGTTGGAGTCCAACGAAATGATCGAAAAAAACTCTCCAATAATTCCAGTAATTCTCCTATTTTGTTCCCTGCCAAAATTGCGATTCGTAGTTTTTCAAGCTGCACCAATGATTCGTGAAATAAACAATTGGTCAATTAAAAACGTTTTTTTCGTTCATTTCGTTGGACTCCAACGTTGGAAACTTCAGCGTCGTACGTGGCAGTTTGAGCGGGCCAGTTGAATCGGAGGCTCCTTGCAGCGGGCACACTTGCGCTATAAACCGCGCCGAAATAAAAGGTCGGGAAGCTTGTGGCCACGTTGGGGGGTGCGCTCTGCTCTGACTCGGGAACCCTCCCACTGTGGCTGGCTACTGCCGGAACTGAAGCCCTGCCAAGGGATAAGGATAAAACCTTACAATGTGCTTGCGCAAATGATTGATGCTATTTTCCCAACGAATGTACAAATTGAGATAGGATTTTTGAAAAGGATTTGAATTTATTCTTGCCTGGATCCCCCCTCAGCCTTTAAACCGAGCTTTGAACTCTCCTTGAAAGCTCGAGATTGCATGGACTCGGGATCGGTGCTGCATAGGATCATGCTGGGTGGGGTTAGATGAGCGAAAAACCTGCAGGAAGTGCTTCGGCTGTTCTACACGGAGAGAAAATTTCACTAAAAACTACCATGGTGCCATAGAAGTAGGGTTCTCCTATCGGTAATATTTTTATTAATTCTTACGAACATACATAGTCATTTTTTGTGAAGCGACTCGTTGAAAATTGATGAGTGATGTCAAAATAAATACATCGGTACACGTGCACACCGATATATTATCGTACAATCGGGAATGAAATTCTGTTATTTACCGTAGTAAATTTCTAAACACTTTGGCGTATGATCGATGCTTGTGTTCGAGCTCCTCAAATTTTATTATGTTCAACTGTAAATTTCAATTGTGAAAACAGTACCAAGTATAAAAATAGCACAGTTTGAATCTTTGTCACAGCAAAACACGCAATTTAAAAATTTTCATTCAGAATTTACTTGAAAATTATAATATTTTTCGGTAAAAACATTAAAAACAATATTAATAAACATTGAGAATATTTTTGTCACAAGAGTGCAATAAAATGCTTTAAGAATATGACAAAAGATCAAATTTATTCTTTAACTTGACTAGTCAATGATTGAATCGGTAACGGTGACACTTTAAATACACGTAACCTGGGGAACATTTTTATTGAACGAAAGAAAGTTTATATCGGTGCAATATAGCACCGAGAAAAAGGAATGGTTGATTCATTAAAAAAAGCAAAGCTACTGGACGAATGAAAGCACGCGAGACAGTCTCAAAAATAAATTTAATGAAATTCCCGTGTGATTCCCGAATTTGCTCGAAGTTCAATCAGCTGTTCAGAGAAATGTAGAGCAGCTGCAGTCCAATGTAATGACTGGCGTCCGCTTTCGACGCGTCAAAAACTAAAGTTTTTTTTGTCTTTTCTTTCTCAAAAGCTCCGTAAAGTATTTTTTATTTTTTCAAAGAAACGAAATTTGTGATGAATTTTTTTCGCGATATAAACTTTTCCGAAGCTCGAAGATTGTACAATTTTTTTACAATTAATATTATTTATTATTAATATATCATATTAATATTAATATTATTAATCTCGTCTCGATTGTCGTTCCAAACGTTTCCTTTGTGGGAGGAATAAAAAAAATGAAGAAACGCCCTCGAAGAAACCGATTTAAGTGAATGAAAAAACGGCGCAGACGAGGACGATCGCGAATCTTCGCACGTCTCATCGACGTGATTTTCGGAGTTCCTGAAAACGAAGGCTCTCCGGCTTTCCACATGATCGAAAAAGAAGCTCGGAATGCAGGTCGCGGTGCGATCGTCGTCAAACGGACGAAAATAAATGCGAGACTCTCGCCTGCCTGTTTGTCTCCCTGCCACTTTCCATAATTATAGAGGCCTATTTTTATGTACGGCAGCTTTGTCGATATTTATTCATCCCGATCTTATTTTCGGCCTCGAGCTATTTATATTTTTTAGACAAATTTACACACGAGGGTTAACACTTTCGAGACTAAATTGCCAACAAGTCTTGGAATTATTTTCATCTTTTCACGTGATGAAGAGAGTCGAGACAATCACCGAGGAACCTCAAATACTCAAAACAATACCGAGAACCTTCCTTCGAAGACGAGACGAAATTACGACCCTGAAGTTTGCAACGTCGGAGTCCAACAAAATTAATGAAAAAAACATTCGTAATTCACAAATTTTTAATTCCTCCAATCATTGGTTCAGGTTGAGAAAACTACGAATTGCAAATTCGTCAGGGAACGGAATTGAAAATTAACTGGAATTATTCGAGTCTTTGAGAAAACTCACTCGGCTCCTCTGATTCAGAAATTTTTAAACAAATATACAAAAGTTTGTTCGCTAAGGGGCAAGAAATCTGGACCACAAAGCGATTCGTACTTCAAGCATTTCCTCCATTCTCACCATTTTCGTTTTCACTTTTTTCTCACCGAATAATAGACTTCGAAATAGTCCCCCGACGATGAGTTTCATTCTAGTCCGTGGACACCGACAGAAAACTTAAGAAACAAGGAAGGAGGGGGCACAGAATTGCGCGCGTTTGTACGCAAACGAAGCGGGGCATAATTATAGTAGGTGCGTGATCGATATTTTTATGAGATTCTGAGGCCGCGCACGCATTCGATACGAGCCTCTGAGACGGGCGGATGAAAATTTGCTACGCTCAAGAGCGTGCACAGATTGCGCACCTTGGCCAATCGGACGTCGTGCGCGACACTGACAGCCAGGAGCACACCAGTATCGTGACGAGGCGAGGTATTGAAAAGGTGATTTTCAAACTCGGCTACAAAGTGCTCGCATTCGTTCGTTTGATCGAATGTTCGATCAGGCAGGAATGAGGGAGATCGGGAGGCAAAAATTTGCACGAATTTAGGTCGGGTGTAGCCTTTTTTCGAGGATTCTTCGTAAATTCCGATTCCCGAATCGTTAGACCGATAAAACCAATAAATTCTCATGCTCGTGCGGTTTTGAAGGGTACTTTGATTCCGAAGCGTCGACTGCCTGCAATTTCGATGCCGGGAATTGGGGGTTTGTCGGTTTTTCTTGTTTTCATGGAGGACGATTCCCGAAAGAGCAAATAACGAGTATTCGAGTTTGCGAGACGTTTGGAAAAATCGTTTTGTCCAAAGGGGAATGTATGGCTTCAGAAAACTTGGATTTACGTGGAAGAACACAGGGCCCGTGGAAGCTTTTGAAACGGCTAAGCGAGCTCCACTTTCTGGCTGCGGAGCTGGCGCGTATTTCGATGCGCTTCACACATTCGGAGCGTCGGCGAGCTTGGAAAACTCTTGTCAAAGGACATAAAAGCAGATTATTTACGCACTTTTCGATCATCTCGAACTTCCGCTGGGCTCCGAATTTACAACGAAATGGTAAATTAAGGAACGAGAGTCTCGACGCATTGACGCACTTCTGCGGAGCTTGGATTCTCCAATTATCTCGATCATCCTCCTAAAACATTGAGGGGCGTCTCCTGCTCTGGAGAGTCGAAAAAATCTATTGTTTTCGGGAGTGTTTATCGATGGACGGAAATAACTCAGCATAGCGAACTTTTCGGTATGGTTGCGAGGATTTTTCAAGAGTACAAAAACATTGTATTGTATTGTATTGTATTTGTCTTCCAGCTGTACGACGCCATGCGTTTTTTACATCGCCCCGTCTTACATACCTCCGTATCTTATCTTAATATTAGAATCTCACATTCCAGCATTCATTTACATTATTTTTATACCTTGTACACTCATCCTTCCATACTCGCTCTCCTATTTCCACATCCTTCCCCCTGTCTCTTGCTATGCATCTCCTTCCCAATCCTACTAACCGCTTTCAAGTATTGACATAGATCTGTTCTCATTTGTCCTTTCAGCGTTTCCACCGTCCATAACCATAGCTCGCTCCCTATCTTTTCTCCCCTCCATTCCTCGACTTTTCTGACCCATTCCTTCTTGACTTTCTCTCCGACTTTCCTGCACCTCCACACGTGAGGAAAGCTATCCTCTTCCTCGCACATAACACAAGTCCAATTGGTATACCCTTTTTTGCCCACTGTCCCAATATTTCCGCACCTCATCCTTGCCCGCTGTTCTTTCAAGTCCCCCCCACCCTGTTTTCTCACAATTCCAATATTTCTCCCTCCCCATTCTCGATTTAATTTCCTTGTAGAAACTGTTGTACGTGGATTTATCAGTCTTTAACCAGTCGCTCTGTACGTCCTGTTCCATCAGTCTTTCTTCTCCTTCCTTAAGTAATTTTTCCGTTCCTTTGATGCTTTCTCCCTTCCTAAGCCACTCTAATACTCTCCCATCGCTTCCTTGAGTTCTTGTCCCCATTTTGATTGATTTCCGTTTTTTAACCCTCTTAATTCTTCCTTTAGACATATTTTAGGCCATCTTTTTCCCTCCATTTTTCCTATATTAATCAGGTACCTTCCCGCTCTCCTTCTTGCTTCTATCTCTACGCTATGATGCCTCCCTGCTTCCAGTTTCCAAATGTAATCCGGGGTATTTTTCGCTATCCCCATAATCATTTTTACAAAATTTCCTTGCAGTTTCTCCATTATTTCCCTTCTTTTCCACCCCCAGATTTCAATTCCGTAGAGCGCTCCGGCCTTCACTAGCGAATCCATCAATTGTTGTCTATCCTTCAGTTTGTCTATTCTCGCTCTTTTCATCACTGCCCAAACCGAATTTATCGCTTTTCTGGTCTTCCCCTCTAGAATTCTCAGATGTTTTCCCACTGTGTTTTTGGTTGAAAACCAGAAACCTAGGTATGTGAATTCTTTAACTACCTCCAGCTCTACTCCTTTGTACTTCCACGATTCACTTTCTTTCCTCCTTCCCCCGCGTCTGAATACCATTATTTTAGTTTTCTTCTCATTCACTTCCAACTTGTTTTTAGTTACATATTTTTCCAGTGCTCGAATCATTCCCTCCAGCTCCCTAGCGTTTTCTGCTAAAATTGCAATATTGTCTGCATACTTCATTACGTAGAATTTTTCACCCCCCGTGATCGTACCCCCTTGTTTCTTTTTTCTCATATTTCGTCTATATCATCCACCATAAAATTGAATAATATCGGGCTTAGTGGGTAGCCCTGCCTCACCACCCCTGCTTCCGTTTCAAATCCGTCACTGATTCCTTCCCCTGTAATTACTTCATTTTCCGTTCTTTTGTATATCCCCCTAATCATTCTCCACATATTCCCTCTTACTCCCCTACCCCATAACTTTTTCATCAATATTTCTCTATCAACCCGATCAAAAGCCGGCTTGAAATCGACAAATGCCACATAGAGTTTGCCCTTTTTTTCTTTCAATCGATTATTTATTAGTGCATTAAGCACGAATATATGATCCCTCGTCCCCCTCCCCGGCCTAAATCCTCCCTGGCTTTCCCTGAAAATTTCTTTTGGTATTTCCCTTGAGGTATTTCTCCTTTTTCCCAGCAATCGTTTAAAATCTCCCTTAGCTCCTCTCTCCTCTTTAGGCTCATTCCTTTAATGAACTCCGCAGAAATCCCATCTTCCCCCGCTGCTTTTTTATTCTTTAATTTTCTAATGACTTTGTCTAACTCTTCCTTTGTTATTACCCCGTCCAATTTTTCATCATCCGATTTTTCCAGCTGACTATCTATTTTCGTCGTGTTCTCTTTGGTACCCTCTCTCTTACCCAGCAATTGTTCAAAGTGTTCCTTCCACTGTTCTCCACTGATATTTTCTCCCACCCTTTTTCTTTTAATTCTAAAGGCCCCTACCGCCTCCCACCATTGCGACATGTCCTTACTTTCCCCCACTTTTTTCCATTTTTCTTCGAACCACTCCTTCTTCTCACATATCTCTTTTAGTTTCTTTCTTTCTTTCGTCAGCATCCCCTTATCTTCTATATCTTTCGTTTTCAAAAACCTCTTAAGACCTTTCCAGACCCTCTTCTTTTATTCCTTGCACTCCTGGTCCCCCTGTCCCCTCTGATTTCCCTTCCGCCCGATCGTTCCGTTCTCATTTTAATTTCAAATGTTACCGGTAGGTGGTCAGATTCCATTCTGTCTCCCACTTTTATTCTCACTACCGCATCATTCTCCTCATCATCCATTTTTATTATATAGTCTAGTACCGATTCGCTCCCTCTTCGTCCCACATAAGTCAGTCCGCCATTTTCATCCCCTTTCACTCGCCCATTAAGCACCGCTAGGGCCATTCTCCCGCAGAACTCAATCAGTTTCCTGCCCCCTGAATTGATCTGTTTGTCCTCCGACCTTCTTTTTTTTCAACCCCTTTTCGTCCTCTGTATCTAGCATTCCCATTTCTTCCCCTGTTCTAGCATTGAAATCCCCTGCAATTATTATTCCCACCCCTTCTTCCATACCCCTGTTAACCCATGCCTTTAGCTCCCCTTCCACCGCCTTAAAACCCGCATTATTATAAATTTCTGTTATCCATAATTCTTTCTCATATGGTTCTCTATTTAATTTAATAATCATTCCAAATTTCCACTCACACACTTCACATTTCCGACATATATTTCTTTTAATTCCAATCAGGTGCCCCCCACTCGCTCTCCCTCTTCCCTTTTTTCTTTCCGCCGGTTTCACCCACCACTGGAAGTCCCTCTTCAAGTTCCTTATCGCATTTTTTTCTTTCCCTTCTTCGAACCATGTTTCCTGAATCATCGCCATGTCGAAACCCCTTATAAAGTGCGTTAGCCTCCTTAATTTCCCACCACTCGCGATATTCCACGTTAGCGTCTTAATAACCTCTCCTTTCCTCCCTCCGAAATGTCATCTTCTCTATTTTCCCTTCCAACTCAACCCACTGCCACCACACCCCATTAACACACAGTTTCAGATACCCACTCCTCACTACTTTCCCCGCTCTTCGTTCTTCTTCCGCTTTTCGATCCATCCACTCCTGTACCTCGGTTTCCCTCGCTGTCAAGTCGTCGTGCATCGAGATTCCTGTCCCACGCAGTTCTGCTCTCCTTCTCATAATCTCTTTTTTTGTTTCGACGTTTTGCACCGTCGCCACTGGACCTCCTCCCAGCCGTTGGACTCTCACTATCTTGGGGTCTAATCCCATTCCTGCTCTTATCAGCTGGGACATTTCCTCTGCCACTTTCGCATCCGAGCCGCCGCAGTAGACGCCTCTGAACCTTATGTTCCTTTTCCTCCCAATTCTTTCCTGTCTCTCCCACTGCCACTCCCTTTCCGACAAAGCCTCCGGTTTTTTTCCGTTGTCTACACCTTTTCCTCCCTCGTTCGCTGCTTCCTCTCTTTCTTCCCCAGACTCTTTCGTTTTCCGATTTGCTGTCTCCAGTTTTCCCCTTTTCCCTTGCCCCATCTTCCTCTTTCCCCTCGCTATTTTGTAGCTGCTCCAGTTCCCTTGAGCATGTTCCGCTTCTCCTATTTGTCCTTGCTCGCGTTTCCTCCTCTTCAACCTCATTGTTGTTGTTGTCCGAGCCGAGCGATTTGTCCCATCCGCATGCCCCCTCACACTCTCTGGCTTCCCTTCGTTTTTTCAGTTCGCTGTTCTCCTCCTTCAGCACTTCCACTTTTGCTTTCCACTCCCCCAATATTTCATTCATTTCCTTCATTCCCCCTTCTAGTTTCTTTTTTCCTCCTCCCATACTGCTTTGTCTCGGTACATACGCATCTTCCGCTGCTCCGTCTCCGCCAGCAGTTCTCGTACTATCCTGCTCATGTCTTCACATGGGCATGGCAGCGGCGCGATTTCTTTTTTAATTCCCTCGGTTTCTTTTTCAATTATTCCCTTTAATCTCAACTCCGTCGCTCTCAACACTTCCTCCATCTCTTTTAAAAATACCTTATTTCCCTTCTTCTCCTCTACGTTCCTCCTCAATGCTTCCTTTCCTTCCTCCTCGTTTGCCCCGGCCCGATCTGTTTCCCTCTCCTCGAGATTTCCATCCTCTTCCTCCGATGTTGTTATAATGACACTCATCTCGTGTATGTTTCTCGGCTTCCTTTTTTTGTTCCTCCTTTCCGCCTCTTATCAGGAAACCTTCTAGACCACTCTTTCCATCATTCCCCTCTTTTTCCCCTTTCTTCTGCTGAGTATTCGGCTTGTTCCCGGGTCCTCGCTTCACCTTACTTCCAGTGCTGCCCCCTGTAGCCTTTTCCGCGCACTTCGTCTCCCTCTTCCCTTCCCCCCTTGCTTCCACTGCTTTTGGCGCTACCCGTAACGGTCGACGCCATGCTCACACTTCCTAACCTCACTTTTGCTGCTCGATTCCTATGCCCGATTTCACTTCTGATTGTGAGCGGAAGTGTGAGCTATTGCCCACACTTCCACTTGCTTTTCACACCCAGCGCTTTCTTCCTAATCACTTTTCCTTTATTTTTCGCACTGAATCCCCCAATTCGCCTTCCTCCGAAAACCGCGCGCCCGAGCTTCGTCTTACCTCAACGAACCGGCAACCGGAAACCAAGAGTACAAAAACATTTTTTTAATCTGAGAAATACTCATTTGTACATGGTTTATGCGCCAAGTCTGATTGTCGAAGTTTCTCAGCTCCGTACAACGTGGAGATCGTAATTATTCAAGAGTTTTTTTACATCATTTCGTTGGTCTCGAAGGTTGTAAACTTCAGCGTTGTAAAAATTGCGAAATTCTATATTTTTGGCGAGTTTGGAAAAAAAACGCTTCTAAAGAAGAATATCACTTCAACGTGCTGTGAATATCAATTTCACTATTTTTTCGGGTTTTATAGGTTCACGTGGAAGAAAAATATATGAAAATGGGAAAAAAAATTGGAATTTTTGTTGCAGGCAATAATTACGATCTCCACATTGTGCGCAGCTGAGAAACTTCGACAGTCAGACTTGGCTCATAAACCGTTTACAAATGAGTGTTTCTCGCATGAAAAAAAAAAACATTTTTATACTTTTTTCATATCCTTGAAACTCGCGCGAAAATTTCGCTATGCTGAGTTATTTCCACCCTAAAAATATTCCCGAAAACTGTCGATTTTTTTGACTTTCTAAAGCAGGACTCCCCTTAACCAGAGTTGGCTGCATGGAAACCCAAACAAGACAATCGGCATGGTGAATATTTACCGAGCCGCAGTGGCGTAAAAACCGTAGCAAAATATTCGCGTTCGTTTATTACTAGAAAAATCAACATAAATCGTTTCATAAATCCACGAGTGCTAAAAAAAAACTTGAATCCGCACACGTATCGTTGGTTCAATGCTTCTGCAATGAGAAGAACCCGAAATATTTATTCGCTCGAAAAAATCGTTGATCTGCAAGAACGAGGATGATGTGTACGACGAAAATCGTATCCCTTCCGCCTCCCGGTGACCCGGTTGCTCGTTCGTTGAGGGATTAATCTTGATAGGTTGAAATTTAGCTTTCGTCCGGTATCGTAGAAAATCGCAGTCCAACAATTTCGTCCCTATCTTGGTCAGTGTAGTACATTCGTTGGCGTTAAAGCCTCGGCGTTAACGCGAAGCACGGGTTTCCCCTTAATAAACGCCAATCACCGCTCGTTTCAACAATCAGCTTCTGCGCCTTTTTATTTTCGAGTTTTCACAGTTCCTACGAACGATCCGTTTAGCTCAAATTCTCGTGTCCCGACGTTATTTTAATCGCTCGATTCTATTCTCGCCATCGTAGCACGTTTTTCGTCTAAAAATAACGAACAAATGCGCGAAGCTCCTGTCAGTTATAACCTCGCATCGTATACACGAAAATAGTAACATTGGCCAACAAAATTGGCTACTGTTCGCACGAGAATGGGGACGAGAATGAGAATGAAAAATATTTCGAAGAATAAGCTCAAGTTTTGAGAGCATGCAATCCACTCGGTTTGTCTTTGCTCTCCCACGAGAAATCGACAAAATTTTTATCCGAAAAATATTATTATAAAAATGATTGATTTCTCCCTTAAGCGAGAGCGAAATAGGCTAAAATTCAAGTCGAAAAGTCCTTCGCAAACGCCCTTGATAACTCGCTTCTATTTAATGTTGAGATTGCTCACAATTCGTGCCGTTGTAATCGGCGTGCATGGTCACTAAACTACAGAAATACTGGAACGCGCTCACGCTCGCTCCGCTATAACCGTGTTGAGGGAAACCGTCTCGTGGGGCGATCCGTATCTGCCTTATACAGTCGATAAAAAATTTTGAGGATAGCAAACTTTGCATACGTCGATTGTTTAATGTCGGTCTGGCCAACGCAGTGTTCGGCATGTGTGCGTGTCGTCCGTCAGACCTTCACCTTGCTTCCGTAGCGTTGATATTCTGCACTTTTAACTTTTCGTTTTTCATCTGAAATTCCCGCTGGACAAAGCCAAAACGAATTTCTCGGGTTTTTCTATTTCGTTCGTTCCGTTTACGAGTGACTAAGTTTCACTAAAATGATGAAAAAAATAACCGTCGAACGTGAGAAAACGATTTTCCACTCCGACTGTGCAGTGACGAATGCGCGTGCGTAGAAGCATGCGCGCATCGTCGAGAGAACGATAAAAATCCTTCTGCTGCTCTCGCTCTCTCGTGCGCCTCGTTCGTCAGAACCTCAAATATTCCCTGTGAAATATCGTTTTCGATTATTGTCGAGGACTTTGCAAATAACGAGGTCACCACTTATGCAGCATTGGGAATAAGGTACCGGAGGAGTGGGGAGCCCAATTTTTTTACTGATATTCAAAATTGTCATCTCCGATGTTGGCGTGGACCGATTCGATGCTCTGCGTAATGTGATCGCCGATGCAACGAGCACTGATGGAAAGGGAAATAAAATTCTTCCCGCAATGGGCTGTGCTTGCTCTCCAGATCAATTTCGAGCTAAAATTATTTGGTAAAACGATATTAGTAGCTCCGAAGGGAAGGAGGGATTGATGGAAAAAAAATTATAATCGCTAAAACTATGAAGTTTGAGAGAAAACGCAGAAGTGAAAGTAAAAAACTGCATAAACAGTGAAGGAAGAGAAAATAGCGAGTTGTGACCAAATCGACTGGGCAGCATTACCAGAATTTTGCATGCTTTTTATTATTTTTTTATTTTTTTATTTTCTGGAAAGGAATTACCCGAATTTTTGAACATTTTTATCCCAATGAATTGATGCAGTAAAATTGGTTCAATAATGTTCATTTTCTCTCTGAAGTTATTGATAACTCTACAAAAACTCGAGCAAATCGAACAAATGATAAAATATACACGAATTGAGCTCAAGGGTTCTACCCTCATTAGACGGGCAAAAAAAGACTATTTTCAGGCATTTTTTTAATCGGCATTATAAATGTGGATATAAACAGTGTTAGGCATAAAAAATACACTTTTAAATACACAAAAATTTGTTTATTTTTATTTTACTCAGTTTTCGTACAGAAAAATGGGGGAGAAGACAGGTCCAAAAAAGAGATGGGTGCGTGCGCTGTTGATAGGACGATCAGAAAAAAAGTCGTTTTAGATTCAATTGGCAAATGGCTTTTGATTTTTAAAAAAATGACAAAATAGCAGGCATTTTTCCAGAAATTACGAAAAAGCACGTTTTTTTCAATTGTTTTTTGTAAAACAAAAATAGATCCACTCAAAATTAAAAAATTCGTATTATATGCGCTATAGATACAGTCACGAAAAACATGCAGTAAAATTCTGGCAAGGATCGGTCGAATAGTTGAAAAAAACGCGTTAAACAAAGACAAAATTTTAGTATGATGCTTTTAAATATTTATTATACTTTAGGAAAATGCAATTTGAAAAAATCGATTTTTTGAAAATTTTTATTGGGGTAGACCCCTTAAATTGTGAAGATTCAAGTACATTCACGTGTCGAGAGCGACGTCGATAAAGACGAGTGCTACTAGAGTTTGCATCGCTAGCAAAGATTCTTCAAAAATGATGACAATGTTATTATTTTTTTATTCTCTAACATAAGATCACCTATTAAGCTCTGCTTGTGTACAAACTTATTGAATTTTTTTTTTTACAGAAACCAGTGAGTGGCAGATCGAGTCAACACGACGATGCAGTCTTCGTACGAATTTGCGGTCAGTTTCGTCAACTCTTTTTTTCTTCCGATTTTTCTATTTCAACCCTCAATGCGGGACGATATTTTTTCCAATCATTGAAGCATCGTTACAAGTCGCTCCGAGTACCAATTCCGTGAAAGTTCAATTGCAAATATTAAAAAAAACTTTAGTTTCCTACAACCTTGAGATCTGAATTTAAAAGCTGTATAAAATGTGCTCATTTTTGTTTTTTCTATATTACAGAAGATACGAGCGTGCCAGCAGTGGACACTCCGCCCGTGAGTTCGGAGCCGCTTCATCCACCTCCGGTCGATACCGAATTATCCCCACCGGATCCTCGAGCAAGACTCTTGTCCGAGCCTGATTTTATTCTCATCGAGAATCTCGATAACGAACGTTACTCCAGGGCAAGGCACACCGGCCGTTTTCTCACGATGCACAAGAGAAGACGCAAGCGCCTCATCACCCGATCGCTCAATCAAGAACACGCTCTACTCGATGACATTTTTCACGGACAAGTTCAGGTATCTCGACGTGATCCGTTTTTTTTTTGCATTGCCATTTACACGAGGATGGGAGACAATGAGCGATGCGGTGACATAATTTCATGACTTACTTTTCAGTGCATGTTGATGAAAGCCAATCATTGGAGATTCAATGCCTTCACTTTGGAAACGGTGACCGGAGGTGATCCTGATGCTACACAGAATTTTGCTGACGATCGAAAACGATCGAAAATCTTTAACCCGTGGACAGCACGCTGGTGCGAATTGGCACCCACGAAAATAAAAAAAAAAAATAAAAAACATGTTTTCAAAGTTCTTTTCTTCAATTTGGCCATTTCTCTATAATACATCTTTCAATTTTTTAAATGATTTTTATCGTTTACTAAGGAATTGTTGCCCCTAAAAAGCCTCGTTAAAAGATTAATTCCATAGATCCATGGATGGAATGAAAAGTTTTGAAAAGTCCAAGTTCAAATTTGCATCAGTGTGGTGACCTCAAAGGGAGTGTGGTGTCTACGGGTTAATTTTAATTTTTTGTTGTTTTGTTAATTGTTTTATTTTATATTTGTTTATTTTTTCTCGACCAAAGAAAAGAGAATGTAAAATTGTTAATTTTTATATTTGCCCTTGTATCAGGTCGGTCACTGTCAGTTCTCTGTGTTCATCTGTTCCAATTTTACGGACTCTTCCACCGTTTCAATCTCGATGTCGTACGGGCTTGGAAGCTCTTCGGTATGTTCGACAGATTTTTTGACTTTTTACCTATCAAACTCTGATTGAAAAACATTTATTCGTTTCGAAAGAAACAATCGTTAAATGTTTTTCCAACGAAGCCTCAACGAAGGGGCTCACGAGGCTAACTCGGCCCTCAATTTTTTTCTGATTTATTTGAAAGCGTTTTTGCTATGCGATCCGTTGCAGCACTGATTGAGGAAGGCTATCACAGTACAAATCCTTACCACAACAGTATACATGCGACCGATGTGACGCAAGCGATGCACTGTTTTCTGCAGGAAGAAAAGGTGAGTTGAGCTTCTCACAAGGCTCAGTGCTACGTCATAATTGAGGAGAAAAGTACGGGGAGGGGAGAAAGTCCGGGGAAGAAACTCGAGTTTGACAGGTCGCTATGAAATTTTTTGATTTTTCGTTGGTAAAATTCTGTTGAAAGAGCTACACGATAAAAGCCCTTTTTGGGAAAAGTATGGAAGTTTTTCGTAGACCTTGCGGATGGCGGTTACTTCCATCTGGTAAAGCAGGAGGTGAGTCGAAGAACATTTAAGAGGGCGGAAGAAGGCTCGTTGCTTCGGGAAGTTAAACGATGAGGGAGCTTTCAGAATCGGTTTTATTGAAATAAGAGAAAATTCTTTATCCGCCTCGTGGATATCCGGCTGAAGGAGCAATTCCACACGATGGAGTAAGAAAAAAGTATTTTTTCAATGGAGCCTGTAGATTCGAAGTGAGCTAATGAGAATGAAAATAAAATCGATCGACTCTCATTAATGGCTTTGTAATTTCAGATTTGTAACGACTTGTGTCGCTCGCCACAGTAAATATGTGGCTGGTCATTGATCCTATAGGGTTCTTGGTGTTTGTCAAAAAATCATGTTTTGATGAATGATGATTTTTAGATAAAAAGGCATCTGAGCAGCCTGGAGATAATGGCGTCGTTGATAGCAGCTGTGACCCATGATCTTGACCATCCTGGTGTGAATCAACCTTTCCTCGTGGCGACCAGCAATCACCTGGCGACTCTTTACGAGGCAAGTAACTCCATTGAAAGAATGTGCAACGAAGAGATCGGTGGTTCACGGATATCTCTTAGGCGGGGAGCTGTCGATGATTGTCTTATTGATACGACCCCTTCGTAGAACACTTCGGTCCTTGAGAATCATCATTGGCGTTCGGCCATCGGATGCCTTCTCGAAAGCGGAGTCTCTGAACAATTGCCACCTCAAATACGCCCCGAACTCGAACGTCACATAAGCTCACTCATTCTCGCAACGGATATAACGAGGCAGCAAGAGTTCCTGACCCGATTCAAGGTATAGTTGCCAATGTTGTTTTTGTTCGAGTAAGAAAAATCGAGTGGTTGAAATTCAGCTTTTAAGTAATTGGTGTCAAATGACAGTGCCAAGTCTCTGGATGACGATAATCGATCGTGAGCATTCTCAATTCCAGGCGAGTCTCGATGGGGAGAGCTTGAACATGGACGATCCGGAGAATCGTCACTTCATCCTCCAGATATCGCTCAAATGTGCGGACATTTCGAACCCGTGTAGACCGTGGGACATCTCGAGAAAATGGTCGTACAAAGTGTGCGAAGAATTTTTCCGTCAAGGGGATTACGAGAGGAAATTGAATTTGCCGGTGACACCGCTGTGCGATCGTCAATCGATGAGTATACCGAGGATCCAAGCGGGATTTTTCGAATTCGTCGTGACGCCCTTGTACGAGGAATGGCACAGATTTTTAGGCGACGGTCTGAGCGTCTCCTTGATGTCGCATTTGCGAGAAAATCGAAAGCGTTGGGAGGCCCTGATCGCTCACGAAGCTGCTGAGGAAACGAGAACCGAAGTGTCGGATTTGGAGCAGTTACCATCGAGCACGTCGACGCCCTCCGAGGGAGAAGAAATTCGCGGAAGCTCGAACGTCGGCGCGACGGGATGTTGCGAAAATTCCGACAGTCTCGACGTCCAGACGATGCCGGCGGCGGTATCCGAGCTACGACGACCCAGTTTGCCTGGTGAAGCGGCCGTCGGTCAGCGGTGGGCTGACCGGAGACACTCTGTACCGCTGAGCGTCTCCAAATTATTCTGCATTTTGCCAATGATCGAGGATACTGCGACTGCCGTCGATACCGCAATCAGCGCCAACACCAAGGCCAGCAGTACCGTCAGAAGAGAATCCCTGCCCAGCGAGCGCAACGTCAGACTCCCCCGTTATCCTGTATTTTGTCTAGAAGAGGCAAAGCTGGTTGACGAGGCGCTACGCGAAATGAGCTCTCTCTCACTGATATCCTCGAAAAGCAGCATTTACGAGTCTGCGGGGAACGCGAGTTTGTCCTCGGAGCGTCCGGTTAGTGCTGAAAATCTCTTACCCGAGCCGAGCATCGCGAGCATAACGAGCAGCGCCGCTGCAACGAGATTGTCAACCGTTCTTCAGTCGGAGACTATGAAATCGGGTTGCCAAACGACGCGACAACATCTCACCCGACAACAGACTTTCCCGCCGCTTCAGCCGTACGTGAGAATTCGGTACATGTCGACGACCGCCGAGATGTCCAAGTGCCAGACGGAAGCTCTCATCGAGGCTGACGATAACAGCCTTTCGAGTCTGGAGGACGCTATGATTGCGGAAAGTAGCAAACCGGAGGCTGGAAGCCGACCGGCAGAGCCGTTCGAACGATGTCCCTCCGTAGGGAGGTTCTCGCTCGAATCCAGTTTCGTCGAAAATCGCGCAGACTCCTCGAGACGACCGAACCAAATCAACTTGACTGAAATCACCGGTTTTCCAACCTCGACGACCGATCACCCAACGAGACGACACTCGATTCAAACGGTGAGCACCGAGAAATATGTGACTCGTTCGGCCCATCAAACTTCTACAAAGAAATGCACGGAGCCCATCCCCGACGATGATCCCTCATTCTCTGATCCTGAAAAGCTCGAGAAAAGGACGACCAGAAAAATCGAGTTGTCGGAGCTGAGGCGACATTCGCTCACCCCTTTGACCAATGAGACCGACGCGACCAATCCTACAATGACGACAACGAGCTCGTCCTCCAATTACCTAACCGTCAGACGTTTTACCGCGATCCCTCTTCTGACTCCGGTGCTCGATCCGACGAAGAAGTTCTTCATCGGAACTCCGCCTGGATCACCACCCAGATTGATAAGCACCGTTTCATCATCGAGCGAAAGTGCTGGCAGCGATCCTAGGCCGCTGAGCCTCGCTGATTTCAATGAAGCTCATCCCGTTGGTGTTAAACGAGATGGTTCGGATAACCCACGGCAAAAGAGCTCCAAAATCGCCAAGCTCGCCGACGATGCCGAATTGAAAGAGAATTTTGATCCGAAAGCAAGCGGGGATGAATCGAACAAGAGCTGTGGTGGTGGCGGCGGTTTCGGGCGACGGAACAACTACCAGGTATGGTCTACTTTTTTCAGGATCGTTCATTCTCGTCGTAATTAACGCTTATTGCTTTTTTATAGGGCTGGGCACGACGACGTGGTTCAGCTCCAGTCGGGTTGCTCCCGAAAGTTGATGATTCTGCGATTCTCACGGTAGCTCCGAGAACTGATCTTCGAAATACGAGACGAGGTTCGGTACCAACGGACATTATTGGGCACCAAGGTGGTTATTACTTCATCGAAGATTTAATGCTTTTCATATTTCATGATACAAACAATCATTGATAGGATCTCGATGTCTCTGAACTTTTTTCCCCGTTTCTTATTTCCACATTGAAGTGAGCAAAAAGAAATTGATCAATTGAATAATCGAATCGAACAGAAGAATCGATCGCGTTTAACAATTTGTATTGGCCGATTTTTAAAGCAATCTTGTTTTTGTTCTGCGTAGACGAACGCGACAACTTTTCATCGTACATCAACAACAGCAGCAGCATTCATAATAACAATCACAACAACAATAAGATCAATAATAAAAAGAAGAGCAACAACAATGGTAGTATTGCTTGTGCCAGCAGCAGCAGCAACAAGAATAACAATAACGGGAGTCAAGCCATTTGTGGCAGAACCAACAATAATGAAAGTTTCCGGGGCAGCGAGGCTGGCCCAGGAGGAGGAGGAGGAGGGCGAGATTTCGGTTTAATAGGATCACCACGCCGAGGTTCGGTACCGGCTGATATATCGGAACTTCGACGCGATTTGTTTGGGCGCAACAGTGTCAACGGGAAAACGCGCAATCGTAAAAAAGTCCTGAGGCGAAGGAGCAGCGGAGGCCCGGAAATGTTTTCCGGTCGTAATCTCGACGATAACGAAAATGGTAAATCTTCATGGAAAAAGGAAATTGCCAAAAGAGAACCGTCGATTCCAGAGCCGTCGATCAAGCGTCGCGGCAGTCTTCCGGTTGAGATGGTTCCTATTTTCCATCCTGGTTAGTAGACCTCCGATAGGATGCCAATAAAAAATAGTTCTGCTTTCGTCAGACAAGGTGTATTTTCAGTTTTCTTAAAATATCGAGTGCGACCAAAGAAAAAGTGAATTCATTCATTCGACACAAATCACTACTCTCATACCCACGTAACTGATGAGACAAAAAATTTTAATTTTTATTACAGCATCAGCAGCCAACGCCCGACGGTCCAGTCTATGGCGTCTGTAGCCCACGTTCCAGACAAGCGGAACGTCGATCAGTGAGTTAATGGTCGTCGCAGGGACCTCGGAAGCTTTGCCATCGATGGATCTCCAGCAAAGTCCGACGACGGTGCAGGGGCACGAGCACCAGCACGGCCAGCCAGGGAGCTCGGCAGGTGAAGGAGCTGTTCGCAAGGAGGGATGAGCACCGAGGAAAAAATAATGACGTATATATAAGTGCGACTAACCGAAGTGAAGTTGAAAAAACGAGAAACGACGGAGAAACTCCCTCTTCGAATATTTCATCAAAGAGGTTTTCACGAGCGAGCGCATCAATGGCAATGAAAACGAGGATTATTCGATAGAAGGAAACACGGCGAAGCAAAAAGATCTTTCGTACTTACTGTCT
This sequence comes from Venturia canescens, assembly GCF_019457755.1. NCBI lineage: Eukaryota > Metazoa > Arthropoda > Insecta > Hymenoptera > Ichneumonidae > Venturia > Venturia canescens. The sequence goes on from NC_057426.1 coordinate 12,773,814, forward strand.
TCCGCTAAAAATTAACGGAAACTTACGAGGAATATATCAAACCAGCCGCAGCTCGGGTACGCCAAATAGATTTGTGCCATAAACTGAAGGAAAATAATTAAGGGGGGATGCGAATGAGAAAGAAAAAAAATACAAGCTCTCCTCCGTCGAATTTGAACGAGAAATTTTGAGACCAGATTCTCGACTCAAATTTGAAGAAAAAACAAAACACAAAAACAACAATATCCAAATGTATGTATAGTTGATTTTTTTAAGAAACGGACAACAAATGTAACATACGCTGATGCGTATGTGAACGTTAGCGCGATATAAAGCCGCGACGTTATTCACGATGATTTCGATGACAAAAAAGAAGAATGAAAATAAAAATAATCGAGTATAAATGCCTACGTACGGGAGACGAAAGAAAAAGACTGGTAGTAGAAGGAAATCGTGCGACCGTAGAGGTATAGAACGGCTATTGTTTAACCACACACGGAGTACTTTCGGGATACGAAATCCATGCGACAATTTGCTCATTATCTAGACAAGAGATGATAAACAGCGAAAAAAGAAAAAACTTCAAATTAGATAAATGAATAAATTAATAAATCAAGTACACGAATTTGTGTGTGTTTTATAAAACGAGTGTTTTGAATCGCTAAGAATATCGGTATTCGGTATTGCGCGTGGACATAGCTTACGTGCATGTTGATATAGCATTTCGTATCGAAAGACTAAAATCATTCGTAAAATTAGGCGAAAAATCATCTAATCTCTGCGTAAATAATATACAATACAAGGAACAAACAACGTGTACCATGTTTCTCAAGATTCACACGAAAATTTATACCGTTTGGCTATCTTCATTTATATTTAATCACTGAACTATAAGTATACTGGGACCTACACTGCCATGTGAAAGGCTCATTTATTCGCGGGGCCAAGAAACGTAATTTCATTCTTGCTTTTGGGTAAATTTCTGTCACTTTCTATCGTTTCTCATCCCACACGTGGTTAATGCAATGAAAAAGCAAATTTTATGACACAACTTTTTGCGTACACCGAGATAATCGCGGGCAGAATTCACCGAACATTTTGCACCGCTCTACATCCAAATAATTAAGTGTTTCGTAAGATTTTATTGTTTGTTAAACTTAGTTTCGAGCCTCATACACTTATTTCGATATCGACTGTGTCCCAGCAGAGAGAGCGAAAGAGATGACAGATCCCTCGGCGACTATATTTCTTGTCCCGCTTAGTGCATATTCCAGAATATTTATATTTCAGTGTATTTACGACAAAAATCACAATATTTATGCGTTTTATTGTTCTCTTCCATCTTTGTATTTATTATAATTTTCAATGAAAAACCGAAACCAAGGTTCGTTCTCAATACATTTTATCTTTAGCTCGATCGATTAGAATATTAATTAGTTATAGAAGGTTATGCACTAGGTGCTCATTATTATCGTTATTATTATGATTATTATTATTGTTGTTGTTGTCGTTGTTGTCGTCTTCATCGCCGTCGCTGTTTGGCATGGATGCAAAATGGTGAGGAAATCGAATGGAAATTCCGTTGGAAAATTCGACAGTAAATTTCTCACTGAATGAGAAGCTGTCAAATTACTTTTGTCGCACGACGCAGCAACACGTCTTCCCGAGAGCGTTCGAGTCGTGCAGGGTTATTTCTGGGGAAACTCAATGGCGAATCGGTGACCGCGAACCCCGGCACGAGGTTTCTCCCACCTTCGATTGGCTCACTCAACAATATCGCTAATGGAAAAACAGAACGTGAAAATAAAAATGGTCAACCCTAAAATAGTCGTGCAACGGATTCGAAAGATTGACCGACTGAGCTTGGAATAGCATTAAAATAATGACAATAACCACAGCAACAACAATGGTTGTTCGAAGCTCGTTATCTGTTCTATAAGAACCGTCGTAATTTTGAATGTTGAAAAATCTGCAGGGCTGCTTAACTCGAAAAGTGAACTCGCGTAACGTGGATTTGATCGAAGAAAAAAAACAAAAAAAAACAAAAAAAAATCACGATAAATATGATTACGACCAGGAAGCTGAACTGGGATGGCGGTAAAAAAAAAGACATACGTTTAGACATTCCATTTCTTGTTAGATACTGAAAGACGCATTGTCGCGTTATGCATGTATACTCGATGTAACGATACGGCTAATGAGCGTTATAACGATATTTTTATCGTTGTCAGCTAGGATCGTCCGATTCACGACTCCTCATTAATATCATCACATACACACAGGCATCTGATCATCGTTGTTGGAACAATGATAGTCATGATATTAACAACAACGCTAATATTAATACTAATCAATGAGAATGAGAATAATAATAATGATAATGATAATGATAATATTGTTAGTTAGGTACAATGCGGGAAATGACGAATAATCAGATACAATGCGGAGTCAAGCTCGTGGTATTGAAAAGAAAAAAATAATAAAATAAAAATTTAAAAATTACGATATTTAGGTGGACGATAGTATTTGAAAGTTATAAACAATGGGAGAGATGAAAAAGGAAAATGGAATGCGCCACAATTGCGAGAATGTGTGAGAAGAAGAAACCGTTAAGTAGAATGTTAATTGACAATGTGTACCATAAATGTTATACTATTTATTTATTACACGAAGAATAGAGACGCTCAGACTGTGTGTTTTAATTAGATATAATAGCGTTACCATATAGGATGAAGAAAATAAAAAATTGGCTCAATCGAGAGAGCAGTAATGGAGACTGTGTGTATAAAAACGATAACGACGAACTGATTACACTCAAATGTATCTTCTTCAACCCTGTATCCGATGCTGACTCGTTTACTTTCAGGGCTATCCATCCAGTGACGTTGAACCGCGCAACCTCATGCCCGCTGCCATCACATATTTTTCTCATTTTCTTCCTCGGCGTTATCCCCATAGAGTTCTCTCAGCCTCGAGTCGTTTGTCAAATTTCCTGTGCCGTTGCTCCAAGTGCAAAGGTGTAAAAAATTGTTTTTTTTCCATGGCACATGTGAATTTTTTTTTTTTTTTTTTTTTTCTCGTAATTTTTCTCTGTCGGTCGCAAACTTGATCTTGAACGACCCGTCACATGACAAACGAAAAGTATAATAGCAATAGTAATGTTATAGAGAAGGGAACGAAATTCAACACCATAGTTCAGATAATAAAACAAAGTAATATTCATTGAGAAAATGATATTTATATCAGTAGACGTCGATAGAATGACGACCCCGGTAACTAAATTGTGCGCTAGAATTGCACAAAGATTGCGTTCGCAGCGACGCGTGCTGTTTCATAAGTTAAGAGCGCAGCGCGTGTTGAATGTGATAATGAAAAATGGAAGTGATGCGTCGGGCGGTCCAGCGTCGAGTGAGAGATGGGAACGAAGAGTGTCTAATGAATGTCCGCACAAAGATGAGATCGATAACCGTTCGCGGCCGCGTTTACACGTTTTCCATATAAAGCGTTTTTGCACGTGTTTACAGCACTGGATTGAATTCACTCACTCGAAAATCCCGAATGCGAAGTCCTTGTAACTGTTCCGTCCAAAATTATCTCGACACCGAAATTCAATTTTCACATTCGCAGGATCCGGCTCGAAGGACCATGTCTGTGTTTTTTTGAAGAGTTCTGAATTCCTGGTTTAGGAATGGGAACGGTGAAAATTGAGGCGGATTAAAAGTCGATCACAGACTTTATTACTCGTGTGAAGTACAAAATTGTTCGATGATTCAAAATTACGCTAGGCCCGCGAAGCACACCGTTGTTGAAGCGAACCGAATCTATGAAATCGAAGAAAATAACTGGAGTGCGAAACGAAATGTATCACAAATACTTTCCGAAAATGCCGTGGGTGTAAATCGCGACACTCCCGAAAATATGACTGGGCTCATGAAAAAAATTAAAGAGAACATTGCAGTTTTTACGAAACACGTGGTGCGTGGTATCGATCCGACACGCAACACGATCCGAGGCAAAGAGAAAAAGCCGGCTCGTGTCCGGCGTGAAGACCCCGAAGGAAGGGAAAGCGCTGAGCTCCGCTCGAGAGATCGACGAAACATCCATCACCTTTTCTGAACAGCTCTAGTCATAACTAGATCAATTTTATTCTGTTTTAGTTGATTTTCAGATTAAAATTCAATTTCGTTGAACGGGAAAGAATTTTTTTTCCTCATTTTCAAAAAACGGTTTTCTAAATGATTTGTCAATGATTGGAAACTCGGTCTCTCTGATAACGAGTCTTGGAACTCTTCATGAATGGGCTAACGAATTTTCGTAATTTAATTTGATTTTTTTGGTTTTTTTCAGGAAAATATACAGAGTTCAAATCAAAAAATTTCTTTATCTGTTCTGTCACGGTCACACTGCCTTAACACCTATCCATACTATTAGTCATTGTGGAGGCACGCCATTATTTTCATTCGTTCAAGACAAGTGTAGGAGACTCAGAGTACTACGAGTCTCACGAACATTTCATGTTTCATCGTAGCCTAAATATTCATCAATATTTTTTCAATGATCATTCGTTTGGAGGCATTCCAGCGATGATAAAAAATTTCCCACATCAATAGTATTTTTCCGATTGTTCATTTGAATTAATAATTGTTATAATGTTTCAACCTGTACAAATAAGCATAACCTTTATCGTTGGTCAGTCCAAGGTAGCCACTGCCAGGTGAAAAATCGATGTCTAGAGGATGAAACATTTTCGTTTGAAACGTTGGAAAATTTGAGAAAACAGTAAATGTTGGTAAGTGCATCATTTTAAATGCATTTTCTTTGCATTTTGAAGCCATCGACAATATTTCTGAGGCTGGATTAAACTTCAATTTAGTTATCGGTGTGACAAGATTCAAAACAATCTTCAATGGTTTTGGATATTTTTCTCGGAGAACGGTTTCGGTCTCATAAACGTTGACTACTCCCTGTTTGCTCCCAGTTGCCAGGAATTGTCCGCTAGGTGAAAATGTTATCGCTGAACTCGTGATACACCCATCATCGACCGCTTTGTGAATACAGCTTCGACTCTTCAAATCCCATATGTACATTTCTTCACCATCTGTGCACCAAATATCGAAATATAAACGTCAATCATTTTCGTGTCAACGTTTATTGACCCTTTTGCCAATGAATTGATGAACAATTGAACTTGAATTTGAAGGTAGATACTTTATTCCATGGTAGCTGAATGAGTACTCAGTTTTTTACTGTTTTTATACCCAGCATAACGAAAATAGATAATAAGATACATGAAGCTTGGCCCGAAACATTTTGTGAAAATGTAGCACTCATTTAACTAGAATGCACAAGAATATCTATCTTAAAGAAACTAATCAGCCTGTAGGACAATATAATGGTGTATATCATGATATTTGAGCTGAAATTCGTCAATATTTTGTATTCTTAAAGGAAATAATGAAGTCGATAAGTACTGTGATAGCAGGATAATAACTGATTCAAAAGCTTTCAGAATGATTGAAACACTTGATCGTGAAAAGTAGCACTCAAGTTCACATTGATCATCAATCTGTTTGTGGCAATTTGTATAAAACATAAAATGGAATAGAAAAACTATCAACTTTAAGTTACCTCCATGAGTAATGAGTTTATCGCTGTTTGGGCTAAATCCTATTGCAAGGCATCTTCTGTTCATTTTGAAATTGGTCACTAGTTCTTTCGTCGAACTCAACAATAAATGAATCACACCTCTTTTCCCAATCACAGCGATGAATTTCCCATCAGGAGACGTCTCAAATTTCTGTAATGAAATGTTGTTCTGAATAGCGGATCTTCTGTGATTAACGGAAGTTTCATTTTGGACTTAAATAACTGATTCATCACCTGCATATTTGTAACACCATGGGGCAGTGGTATTTTGTGAGTTTTACCACTCATCAGATCGTAAGCATGACTGTACGCACAGTTGCGTGAGCCTACAATCACTTCGCTCCCTTGATGCAAAAATTTTGCACAGTTTATAGGGAATTTTTCGAAGCGAATGCTTTGCAATTTCGTGTTTTCTCTACCGTCAATCTGAAAATTACAGTGGCTATGAGTATGGGTTCAGAGCAAAAAAAATGGACAGAAGTTTGAAAAACGTGTATATGAAAGCTTACTTGAAAGAGAGATAAAATTCCAGATAACCCTGCTACCATAGCTACAGTGGATGTCGGATGGAATTCAACACTTGTAACAATCGGACCCTCAGTGTGCGTAGATTTGTTTATATCCGTTAAAACTTTAATATCGATTGTACCCTTACGAAGTTTTCTTGTTGTTGGGACTGTTAAATGATTGCTGTGCTGAAACGATATAATTAATTCGCACGTAGTTTGACTTTGTTTTAGGGATCCGTCAAATGAAAAATTTTAGTAACTGATCGATAACTTTAAAATCCATTGCCTGGGACCAAATCTAGCTACACATTTTGCTCTAATGGTACATACTATTGTAAAATTGTAGATTTGAATTTACCCGTAAAATTTCAGAGTCCGAATCTTCATCATCGTCGTTATTTTTTACTTGGGTATTCAGTCGAGCCCATTTTGGACTCCCAACTATTTGTGTTAACTTGTTCTCCAGCAATTGGGTGTACGTCTGTTCTTGTCGACCTTTGGGCAATCTCCGTCGTTGAGTCTTCAGAGCAGCCGCTATTCTAATAGCACAAGACAGATAATTTATTAAATTTTTAGAATTGGCCTCGAGATGTGAGCTTAATTTGTCATAAATTAAGTTAATGCGAATCGGATAGTATAAGTTGAATTCATTCCAAAAGCTGAATTTCATACATTCAGCACGAAACTTACGAATAATTTTCGTCATTATCGTCTACCCATGCAACTGTCTTAGCAGTCTTATCCATTCCATGATGGTCATCTTCTGAATCAGTCTCCATCTCAAACCGAACATCATCTTGGTCAGATTCATCAGTTGAAATACTTGGGCCTTCAATTCTTTTTGCGATACTTTTTTTTGTCGAGTCATCATGTACAAGCAAATTTTTGATGACATTGCCAGGATCTCCAAAAACTAGTTTTTCCAACCTAAAATAGCAGAAAATGTTTAGATCACACTAACACTTTTGTTCAAATAATGAAAAAAGTAACGGGCATCCCGTGAAGATAAACACACCGAGTTTCTTCGGCAGAATTGTATTTTGTTTTTCTCGTCTTTGTTTTGGCAGCTTGAATTTCAGTTTCTTCATCATCTGTTATCCTCTTCTTCAAATCATCCTCACTGAAGTCGGTTGTATCGGCTTCTTCATCACTTTTATTTACAGTCTCTTCCTTATCCAAAACATTTTCATCACTGCTGTCTTCAGCAACCATTATCTCACCCTCGTCACAACTACTTGCTTTATTGGCCTCTTCGCTTACTTTTGCCTTTGCTTTACGTTTAACCTCATTTTCATGTTTTAATTTTCTTTTCCTTGTTATACGATTATTATTCGTCCTATTGATAACACCATTATCTTTACGAGCGATTTTCACGTTTCTATTCATCTTGACTGCAATTATTATTTATTTATTTTTTAAACTATTGTAGAGAGATGAGCGATTAATACTGAAACGCACACTTTCTTCAGGTTTTATATTTGATATTGGCCCACGTGCATTAATTACCCTCCACGGAGAGAAGACTCAGAAGACAGCAGGCAGAGCCGAACCCGCAGAACCCGCGACATGTCAAGGCGCAGGCGCATTTGATATTGTACAGTCTGAATAGAAAATCGTTTTTTTGGTCTCCAATCTTCCATATTATCCATATGTGTGGTTAATTCTTCTGGCTGTCCACGTATCTATCCGAAAATTGCATTCCAATAACAGTAATCGTGCGTCAATTATAATATCCTTTCTTTTTTCTTGTAAATTTTTGGGATTAACGCGCACGCGTACTATGACTTGTTGCGACGCAGCATTGCCACATTTCGTTTCTGGACGAATTGTCAAAGGTTTTGGCAGGGGATCGGAAGCCCTTGGTATACCAACAGGTACGCAACAATATAATCAGAGCGATTTTTGTATACGCAATTATCTTATCGCAAGACCTCGGTCATAGGATTACAATAAAAAAATCAAAGGCGTTGCATCAGTTGCTTAAATGGAGTAGGAATAGACAGGTTTTGAATACAATCATTACTATGAATCGAATAGCTAGGATCATTTATTTTCTTTGTACTTTATTTGATATCGTCTTTTTACGTTAAATATTTATTCACAGCCAATTTTTCTGAGGATGTCGTCGAAAAATTACCGGAAAATTTAGCGCCCGGTATTTATTACGGCTGGACTTCGGTCGACGATCAAGTCTACAAAGGAGTCTTGAGTATAGGCTGGAATCCTTTTTACAAAAATGAAAAAAAATCAATGGTAAGGAAAAAAATGCAGATTCAAATCCTCGAAGTAGGAAAAAATACGGTAAAAATAATTTGGAACTAAAAAATATTATAACTCGAGAAAATTTGGAGTTGAAAAAAAAACGAACAAAAATTTCAGGAAACTCATATTCTTCACAATTTTCATGGACCTCTGCATGGCAAAGAACTTAGAGTCGTTATAACGGGTTTCATAAGACCGGAAAAAGACTTTTCGTCCGTTGGTGCGTTTGTGAAAAGCCTTATATTGAAACCATTTTTCTTATCAAGTGCACAGACTCATGTTTATTTCGTGATATTTTTTTTTACAGACGAATTGATCAAGGAAATAACCAACGACATTGAAATTGCTAAGAATCGTCTAGAAGAGCCAGAAATGTTCAAATACAAAGATCACGAATTTCTTAAGGGGAAAAAAGAAGCGAGTTAATCCTGAAATTGAATATATGAGCTCAAAAAAACAATAATGTAAGAATCCAAGTGAAAAAACAATTCCCCAAAGAATAGTAAATTGAATCGATTATCGAGTAATCGGAAAATATTAATAAAGTTCTATTGTGACGTAATAATAAATTGGCCGCAGATTCGAGGATATGTCGCGAGGTCACGCACAAGGACAGCACAGTTTGTTTTTTTCTGAATAACATAATTTGCAGTGTAATCATAATTATGCAAAAATCGAAAAGTTTGTAATATAACACTTCGAATCATGTGGCATCCAGTTTCATGAGTTTGATCAACGAATCATTACTATTTATATGAACACGTGTCGAATGATCGATACTATTATTAGAGTAATAATTATTAGCATATAATGGACGGCCGGCAGTTGACAGAATAAGAGAAACGACGCACGCACTCTTTATCGCCCGTCCACGCCTGTCGTGTCTGCTCGTACTTGTCGCTTGTCGCGCCAAACGGTGCGACAGCCCAACCAAGCCCAACGACGGGACTACCGTAGACCGTGTCCAACTGGGGTAAGCGCGGGGGCTCTGTAAAACATAAATATGTTAAATAGTCTCCACAATCGTGAACAAACCGAACGAGTTCGACAATATTCAATCGGAAATATTTCTATGATATATTTTCACGTTCATGCAAATATTTCGTTCTATTTTCTCATTTTATAAACACACGAAATTGAATTACTCTCAAAATCAACAGCTAAGAGAAAGCGCCCTCATTATGGAGCATGCGCATTCGAATAATCCAACTTGAGCTCGTCGTTTTGGACATCCGGCATTAGCTCGTTCTTTCAACGATTCAAGATGGCTGATCAGGTACGGTTATAATATTTACTGCTGTTTGAAGGTTCTGTTTTGTTGGATTATTTTTTACTTTCATCATTGATAACATTGCAAAAGTATTCAACTTTAATTTAATACCCTTTTCCTTTGAAATCCATAACTTATGATGAAAATATTTTTAAACAGTCGTCGGTACGAAGAAGCCACGACACGTGGTTAGCGCGTCCCGACGCAAATTGAGGAACAGCTTTTTTCTTTAATCCCAATAAAATACCAAAAAATTCTATTTCATTACTATTCTACTACTGTTCAACTAGTCGGTCAGATTTCGTCGTTTTTCCCCTTGTCAAAACTAGTATTCAAAACATGAACTTTGCCCTAACTTCAAAAAAGAGTTTGTTCCATGTTTCAAGCTTCTCATCCCTTTCCATACTTTTTTAACAATATTTCTGTCTCTTTTCAGACCGAACGCTCGTTTCAAAAACAGCCAACGGTATTTTTGAACCGGAAAAAAGGACTTGGTCCCAAGTCCCGTAAACCTGCCCGCTACAGCCGAAATGTCGGGCTAGGGTTTAAAACACCACGCGAGGTAAGGAATTTTTGTTCCATTCCTTCCTTCAACCTCCGTCTCTTATTCCTTGAATTGGATTCCGCACTTTCCAAGCAATTGATCAAGGTTTCTTCTTAATCTTCTCACGCGTAAGCTTGAATGTGATGATTTTATATTCTAGGCCATCGAGGGGACATACATAGATAAAAAATGTCCCTTCACAGGGAACGTTTCAATAAGAGGACGAATCCTGACTGGTGTCGTCCAGAAAATGAAAATGCAGCGAACGATAGTGATCCGCCGGGACTATCTTCATTATATCCGCAAATATAACAGATTCGAAAAACGCCATAGAAACATGAGCGTTCATTTGAGCCCCTGCTTCAGGTACATGGTTTTTATACTCGCTTTTCCTCTTTGAGTTTCGATCTTCAATAAATGGAATTTCCAATGTGTTTAATCTTGAATTTTCACATGATGATATTGACGACGGTCTTCTGAATACAAATTGAAGTCAACTTAATCGTCAACTGACAACAATTCAAATCTGTTATTTTTTCTAGCAAAAATTATTGAATAAATTTTAAAGAATTGCTCGATCCATTATATTTCATTGCCAATTCTATCATTACAGGGATGTTGAAATCGGAGATGTGGTTACAATTGGAGAATGTAGGCCATTGAGTAAAACTGTTAGATTCAATGTTCTCAAGGTCACCAAGGGAACTGGATCGAAAAAGAGCTTCAAGAAATTTTAGAGCTCTTCAGGTGAGTCAAATAAATTAGTACATTAAAATTCCAATTGATAGTTTATTTCCTTTTTGCATTTTGTTCTTAAATGATGAGTTTGACGACGGTCTTCTGAATACCAATTGAACGACATTATCGTCCACTGAATTTTAATTGAACAAAAACGATGGTTTTCCTAAGCGGTATTCTCTTGCACTAATATCAGGATTTTTGTTTCAATCTATTCAGATTTCATTCTAAGTATGGAGGAAACATCGGGGAAAAATCATTGGAGGCGCCGTTGAGGAAGAAGTTGAATAAATTTCTTATCACGGATTAAATGGTGTAATTCATTTACTGAATAATTTTTCACGCCTCCCAATAAGACCAGTTACTGTTCACGAAAAAGGATATCTTTGAGTTACTTCCAAAGAATGACTTCTGATATGATCACTTGGAATGTAACGAAATTTTTTCTTTTCGTTATTTTTCATAAGTGGTTCAATTTTTCGATATTCAAACTTTTTCCCAGTTCATTTTTAAATTGTTTCGAAAATTGTGATAAAAACTAAGGGGAGGACATCATCGATGCTTTGGAGCTTTGAATAAAACGGTAATTAACCATTTTCCAAACAAAACTGAATTCTAACGAAGGAGTCATGCTCGATAGAACATATATTTTGCTTTTTTGATCATATTTGGGGTATGCAAGCATTGAAATTGATAAAAAAAAAAATTTGCTTCAAATGAAAGTCAAAAATTAGAATTTTTCAAAACTCAAGTCTAACTGGTTGCAAATAATTTTCAATCTACGACATAAAAAAAGAAAAAACCGCTTCTTGTCATCCACATTGAATTGATGGAAAAATCCAAGTTGACTCAAAGTGAAAATAGTTGTGAAATAACGAAATATCTGGAAGTAATTGATTCGATGTGAAGCAACGAAGTTAATTGATTGGAATTTGCCAATTTCGGTTAGTGATATTTCTAGGCGAGAGCCACAAATCTCCACTGGACCCTGACCATCGTTGGGAAAGGACACAAGGTGGAGATCCACGACCGTCTGCAAATCTTTTTTCCATCTCGTCGTTGCAGTCATCGTTATCTGTAATAACTTTGACAAGCTCTTCGGGCAGAGCGTTGATTGCTTTTTGAATAAAAGCATGGGAATTCGCCGAGACAGCAGATTTCACACCCATTTTCAAGAGCAGCTCAGACTCTGGATTTTCAGTGTCGACATCCAACGTAGTTTCCTCAGGCTGGACGGTAGTCACCCGTCCCGGAAGACTCGTTGTCGTGTTACATTTTTTAGTACTTCCGGTCCGAGGACGAAGATACTTTCTAACAGGCGTAAACTTGATTTTTTTCGATTTTTTCGAGGTTTTTCTGGCATTGCCAATCTTAGCATCGCCTCTCGACGCACCAAATTTCGATGGCTTCTCAACTTCGTCGATAACTTGATTCGATACGTTTCGATCGATCTCATTTTTCAATCTTGACTCTCGCAGATTCGACACTGCAAAATGTACCGGCACCAAATCTTTTATCTCCTGCGGCACTTCCCAGATTTTACGGTGTTCATATTGCTCTGACGACAACGATTTTGCCTCTTGTGCACCGCTGTTCTTCACAAAAACATAAATAATTTCAAAATGCAACATTTTTTTATTTCAAGCTCAAAATACTGGAGAATAATGCAAATTTTAAGTTATTCTAAATCAAAAACTGATTTGCGTCACAAGTCTCTGAACTTTTTTTCCGAAAGTATCAAATTTTTGAAAACTCGACTGAATTCAGTTACTAAAAGAATCGTGAAAAAACTAGAAGTCTGAGAATATTATTTTGAAATTCGTCAGTGTTCTCGCGGAGGGTCAACCCCTAGGCAATCAGCATCCTCAGAAGTCGATCACAAATGAATTTTCGATTACTTTGCAACCGTTTAAATAAATTTTCACGATTGAAAGAAGATTTTAACACGAAAATTTTTGGTGGAACAATCGAAAAGTCAAAGAATCTCATTACGAATTAAATCACTTACCAGAAATAAAAAATTTACAAAAATACTGAGACTGTAGAGGAACATTATTAACGCTCTTTTCTCGTGCTCGATGTACTTTTCTTTGTACGTTAGGCGCGAGTGTGTTCCCGGAACAATAAAAAAATCGTTAATCGTGAATGAAAGATTAAGAAAAACGGTCCAAGCTGTGCAACCGAAGTGGAGTCGATAAGGTATCGAGTCTCATTGACGTTACGCAAGTCTCTTGAATTCCTAGGAAAATCGCAGTACCACATTTTCGAATGAACATCATTTTTTACAGTTTGAAAAATATATTTTTATTTGCATTAATATATAATTGCTTCGAGTATAAAAATGGTGCGTTCCATTGAAAAATTCTCTGTGAGCCCAAGACCTTCTCTTTTGTTGGTTCACAAGATTTCTTCTCGCGGGAACCTTGAAGTCTCGCAGCGTACGTTATTTACAGGAGTGTTTTAAAAGTCGATCAAATTTATTGATTCAATTTTAAATGTAGACGATTCCGCGAGAAAAATTCCTTATAAAAGTTATTTATAAAATCACAAGTTTAGCTGCTATTTATATTTATATAGCTATTTATAAAACAAGAACGAAAACCCCAATTTTTTTAAAAATATTCTAAAGAAACCCTAGAAGCGTGTCTTTATATTATAAAAACATGAGAGAAAAAATGGAACGTCGAGAAGTTTATCAATAATTTGTGAATTTACGCAGAAAAATTATCACTTCAAAACAAGTGATAAAACTTCTTTTTCCACACTTTATTTTACAACATGATATTCTGCATTTTAAATATTCAGAACCAGTTGATTATTTCAGAAACGTCAAGGCACATTTTCGTTATTTGGTCTTACGTCGTCCATAGTCCACATTTTTTTTTTGCTAAAAAACGCGACAAATAAAGTTTACGAATCACTGTGGTGACTCAAAAAGTGTTTCCGAAAATTTGAGTACTTTTTTTTTCGTTTCAACAAGTTTTGATGATTCTGGTGATTTTTTTTACATCATTTGAATATCCGCGAGTTTCGTCAGCCTAGTTTTTTTTTTCGTAACGATTATATCATTTCACATCAAAATATTCGACAGAGCAATAAAAGGTGATTGTAAATTTGATCGTTTTAAATGCTCTTAAGAATTATATAAAACTTTAACATTGTCGATAGTTATACTAAAAATAAGTGAATAACAATTTGATAAATGGTAGAATTATTGTCGCTATATCGTCTGGGAAGATTTACGATTTTTCGTACATGACTTTATTTTATCTAGTTGAAGGAATTTCGAACCGAAAAATCATTTAATTTTATTATCATTTTGATAATTATTTTCTAAAATTAGGCCATTTTGTGGTCGACCAAGCATTCAAACTGTTGCTTCGAATGTCCCGTTAACGAATTTCAAGGGGATGGTAAACTTGGACAAAATATTAGAAAGATTTGAAATCCTTCAAAATACACTGACACAATTTTGTTTGGTTTTCTTAAAGATAATACCCTAGAAAGTAAAAGGGCAGTGATCGAAGCGAGAATAATGAATTTTTCGTTGGAAGTAGTGAAAGCAAAAGAGAGTCTGACCGATTGCTTACTAGACAATTTGTATTCATTAAAAAAATAATGAATTTTATTCATTCAAATGGTCGTTCATCCACGAAGCACTTCAGCCAAAAGCCCCTATGGGGTCGGACGTTTACACGACACAATCACAATATTCAATTTTTGAACAAAAAGTTCGTTGTTTGAAAGAAAGATGGTCAAACTCTGTGCTTCTTCCACTGTGCTTCAACGTAGCTCTATAAGAAAATTTGGTGAACGTACTTTTGTACATTAATTGCTATTTTCGTGGGGAGATTCTTCGGCAATATAAAAAATATAAATGAGAGGTCCAGCAAAGACTAGGAGTAAGGAGAAACCAAGTAAATGAGTCCAAGACAAGCCCCAATCTGCTCCGGAGCATTTGAACGTGTCGATCGTGGAGGTTTGTAAATTGGAGGAAAGTTCGCGATCCTCGGATGAGAGCAGTTGTTCGGATTCGGTATTCTGGGCGATGAAATTCGATTCGCAATCCGTGGATTTCACGAGAGGCTCGCAAATGGAATTTAATATTATATCGTTTATACCCCTATTTTGATAAATCGATCCTGTGATCGGAGTTGCAATTAAATTTTTCAAATGGTCTTCTCGCAATGTGCTTGCCTCTCCAAATTGCCCAACGGATATTCCATTTTCTTTGCTCGTTGACGGTTGCTCATAATCGATTAAATTTTCTGTGAATATCGAAAACGGCTGTACTGGAACTTTGATGAATCTGTGAGCGAAAATCTCGTTTTCTTTATGTATGTTGTTTATCCTTTTCAGCTCGGAAATCTAGAAATAAACAAAAGGAGAAAAACATTTTTTGTTTGTTCTCGCACAACAATTCAATAAAATTGAATTTGATTTTTCAAAGTATGCAGTTTATTTCATTTTCAATGCTCAAACTTTTTTTCAGCATTACACGATATAATCAGAGTGATTGATATTTTCAAAAACAATAACTGGAATTTGTGAACTCACTGTACACCGATATCTGACAGCCAGAGCCTGCAAAGTGTCGTCCGGTTTAAGAGAAACTTTGATAACTTCAACTTTGCGTGGAACTGTTTTCCCTCTATTTCTCGGCTCCAATGGAATGTCTTCTTCCCCATCATTCTCATCGTCTGAATATAAAAATACATAATGCGGAGATCCTTCTCTCTGAGTTCCACGCTGATATACTGTTTGTCTGGAATATTTGATCAATTAATTTTCATAATGAGCCTAATCATTTTATACCTCACCGATGACACCTTTCCAAAATTTATTTGGTTTTTATTCAGATTAATTTGATGAAACTGATAACTAGAATGATTTTTAAGATGAATTTCGTGGACAAAATAACATCCGATGTTTTCAGAACAATCATAATTTTTTTTTTGTAAATAAAGATACGTTTGATTTATGGAATATTGTTTAAAAATGAAGAAATTGACATGATAATTAATAATTCCCCGAAATGTTGCATGATTAATCGAAAAATGTAGACAAGGAAAAAGGAGAAAAATAGAGTTAATGTGAATTCTGAAAAATTATAATTACTTTCATGAAATCAAATTTACGCTCAACTGCATTATTATTTTAGGCTGGCAGTTTGCTCCAAAACCTGTGTCTAATAGAACCATCATAGAATCTCGATTGTATTTTGAGAACAGAATTGAAACAAAGAAAAAATTCAAAGAACGATACCTGCTCGTTTTTGTCTGATCGTTTAAACTACCAGCCGATTTTTTCCTCATTTTAAGCGACCGATAAAAAAAGGATCGTTGAATTTCACGAATATCTAACGATGAACAGTGATTCCATGTCTGTTGTACTACAATTGTGGATAATAAGACGAGTTTTTTACGCGTCAGACTTGATTATCACTTTTGCAAGAGAAATTTTCACTGCATGACCAATGATTTTTCCTTTCCTCCTTATGGTTTTAAGAAGTTGAACGTGACATAAAGTTGAATGTTTGACATAAAATGCGCCACGCGCACAGATAACACGTCGTTTTGTCGAATAATTATGCGCGCACAAAAAATATACGCTTCTCAACACATAAGCAGTATAGGCACAGTCACGACTGAGAGCAACTGAGAAGTTAGGTTAATTTGGCAATTTCGACAACCTAACGTGACCTGAGAATTTTTTCTTGTACACACATAAAAACGAAGCTAAGACAAAAGTCACTAATTTTTTCATATTCTCACTTCATATATTTCATTTCTTTATTATTTTCACAAGCAACCGTAAAAATTTATAAAAATCATCAAACGCGAAAAAAACAATTCGCGGTACAACTTCGACGACAACCTAACCTATAGCTTGATAATAATTTCTCTACATACATACTGAAAAACAGCTGAGTGGTTTCAAAAGCGCATCGTTTCAATCAATCTTTCGTCGTCGTTGTTTGTTGTAGTTCAAATGTCGCAATTCTTCATTATACTCCTACGCGATTGCGTGAATTGAACAAAAGTACATAAAAAATATTATCAAGATGATGAAATACGAGGAAGCGAACGAGAGATTAAAGGATAAATCGAGATGTGCAGGAGCTCGTGCCGATCTCAAAATGTGCCTTCTCGAAAGTGACTGTTGTAAAGTTGTTAGTAATATTTTTGAAATTTAACCCTTAAAAGGAAAAGTTTGTAGAAGTTAGAAGTCAGAATTCTTGGAATTTCTCGAATTTTTCTTCAGTACTCACTGACATCAACTTCCATTTCGTTATTTTGAAAAATTTATTACGTTATTTGCAGTTCCATCGTACACCGAGAGAATGTCTCAAAGCCAATGATGGTTCAGTACCTGACGCTTGTACAGCACTCCGACTAACATTTTTCGAGTGTAAACGATCCATAGTAAGTCCAAGTAATTTTGATTTATTGCAACGTTTTCCATTCAGTTTTGCAAAATTTGAAATAAGTATCAAAGAAAAGAAAAATAAGTATAAATGATACAATATAAATGAATAGGTAACTCAATTCTTAATAGGTAATTTCAATTCAAAAACATCTTCTGGAATATAATTGGAAGTAGATTGTCTTACTCAACTGTAAACCGAAATCTCTACTTTTTCAACATCATTTCAAGAAGTTCCTCATAACTCTCAACGCTTACTCTCTATATAATTTGAAACTCAAAACTCATTCAGAATAGCGATATTTTCGGTCAGAAGAATAAAATAATTGATCATTTTTACTTTCCGCAGATAGATGGTCGCAGGAGATTCCGGGGAATTAAAGGATACTGAAGGAATTGTGAGGTTAATTTATCATTAGAATTTGTATTCTGCAAATAAAAACAACTAGTCTAATCTTCTGCCGGAAGAAAGCATTGACTTTTTTTTACTTTTGCATTCTTAATCAACTACACCCAATATTTGAAAAATTTTTGTTAATAGTTTGTATAAATGTGGTTTGTGATATGCCTGTGTTTTTACCTTTTATAAGTTGTCTTCAATGAAAAATATTTTTTATCAATTATCAGTTGATTCCGCCTTAAACTGTTTGTAAATGAAGATAGATGAATCTGTTTTTTCTAACCGATTGATGTGTTTTTAAAAAACAGATCTACATGGAAAATTTTCAGAAATTGAAGGTAACTGGAAAAGTTTAGAGGTCAAGGAATCTGAACGATCTTTGTTTTGCAATGAAAAATAACAAGTCTATTCTCGTCGAGTGGAATCATCAGTGACTTACCTTTGATTTTTCACAAATTTGAAACTAATTCAGGAAGTGTTTATTTGTAGTTTGTGATCGAAGTGATTTATTTCGTCGTAGCGTTATTTGAGCTGTACATAAATCGGTAAATAATTCTTAAGCTTAATTACTCGTAATGAATCTGCTATAAACGTGTGGCGAAATTTTTTCAGTGTGTTCTTAATTTATTTTATCCATTTTAGCTTTTATATCATTTTATTTATTCCCTTCAATTTTTACTTCATTTAGAAAAATCGGCAATAACGTGATCAAAAATCTTGATGCAATGTATTCAGATTAAATGGTCATGTTTTTCGATGTACTTGTGTTTCTTTTTACAAAATTCATTTTTGAATTCAATCCTTTCCGTTATACTCGAGTAACGAGTTCATTTCCACACTAATTCATTGAAAATACAATTTTTTTCATTCGCTTCGCGAGGTCTTCTTTTTTCATAACAGTAAAATGACAAAGCAGTTTGGAAACTTTGAGGACGTGAACAGTTTCGCCCTCGTGACAGTTTTTTTATTTTTCATATCAATTATATTCAAAATGACGAAGATTCGGAATCATTATGAGTAGTTATTGAACAAACGAATCTTGCAAAAAAAAAACTCAAAATACATAAAGAATAAATGAATTAGTAATCGATAAATTGGCACAGCATTCGAAGAAATTTGACGTAGACTCAACCGTTCCGAAAAAATCAACCCAAACTCACCGTTTTCACGGAACGTATGAAAATCAAACATTGTTGATAAAAGTATCTAGAGTCACCGTGCGACAAGAGACCACGAAGCATTCAGTTTAACATTTTTAGGGTGGTGAAGTTGAAAAAAACGACAAAAGCGCAACATAAAAAAAGTCGTTTCCACGGAGTCACGAAACGTATTATTTGTCGCAACAGAATCACTATTTTGGAGGTTCGGAAATCGATTTTCGCGCGTTTTTCTAAAGTTCCCAAAACAAACGTCAACCCCCCCGTGGCTCGCGAATCCGTGCGTGTACGCCGACACACGCCGGAAAACGACGAAACAATAAGGTAGTAATGTAAGCGAAACGACATGAGTGTTCGTTATGGTGAAACACGTTATGTTTTCAATATTATACAATCACAGTTTTTTTGTGTGTTTAATCGTATAATATATAATGTATGTGTGTATCGAGAGATATTCGCGATACACGTGAATCACAGTACAATTGCAAGGCTCTTAAAATAGACTTAGGGCTCTTGTTTCATATATGGTCGGTGAGTGTACAATGGTATTTTCTTTTCGTTTAGTTTCATTTTCTCATCTTTCTTTTTTTCTCGTTTCATGACAAACAATTGATTTTTAATAAAAACACTACAACTATGGAATATTATATTACATTATTATTAATACTAAGATTATTGTTTTTATTATTATTATTTATAACCGTATTCATATAGTATTAGTCAAAGATTGCGCCTGCGCAATAATCTATCTATTGTCTCTGTATTGCAACAAGCGTATTGACTCTAGTAGTTGATTTGTACTACTAAACGCTATTTTTTATTTTCTCTTTCCAAATTTATCATAAGTTTTAATGTCAAATTTCGGAGAGCTAAAAAGTTTATCGAATATTTACTTTTCTTATTTTATTGTTATTTTTTTTGTTTTTGTTTTTTTTTTGTTTTGTTTTTTCAACGATGCACATTTCCTAAGATCACTGAGAAATTTGACTAGAAAAATTGAAAAAGTCTCGCACGCATTTTGGTACCATGGGACCACTAATGCCACACTCTTTGTTTCTATCCGTTAATTTTCTTTCCCCAATTATTGTTTGAAGTCGACGAAAAGCAAAGTTTAAATCTAATTTTGGACGAAAAACTTGTCTACCGTATACTCGTGTCTCGAAAATCTTCTAACTTCGGCTCTCGTGGTTTTAAACTCACGATTTTTGTTTTCTTTGTTTGCGGTGTATTTTTTTTCTCTCTCTCTCTCTCATTTCCAATAAATGAACGATCAATCTGCGGCTACGTGTTGAACGCAATACGCACGAACGAATTTCTCACTAATCGCGTTTGCAGCGTGACACGTGATTTTTATTCTCTTTTCTTGTAATTTTTTGTTTGTTTTTGATATCACAGCTCATCAAACATGATATGTCGTTAATTGTAGAAGCCGTTGTAAAAATGTGTTGCTTTATTCGTTTGCTTTGTTATCGGTGTTTTTTTTTTTAAGTTTAAATGTTTGCTTTTTAATGCACGTAGTATTTGTTGGCGATCGAGATGAAGATTCTTCCTTTTCTCGTTCCTTTTTTGTTTTGTTTTCTTTTCACTCTCATATTACAATTGTGCACGCTTTCCCGTAGGTTTTATGGTGACTTGAGTAGAAAAATCGAGCGCCTAGTCAGCCAGTAATCGCTTATCTAAATTTTATCGTTACATAATAATATCGCTTATCGTAGTTAGGAGAAATATCATTGTGCAGTACCGAAATCAGAAGCACACCGACGGCCTGTACAGGCCCGTGTAACCGCAGAGACGCGCCCGCAACGCGGGCAGTAATATCGCTGCTGCTGATAAATTATCCTGAAGCTGAGAACACTCGCAGATCAGCAAATACATCTTGTCACCCTGAGACATCGATTTGTGCAGAGTTATGCGTTTCAGTCCCACGGACTTTGGCAGATAACGATAAATCATCCGCGCACCTACAATTTCAAACAAATTATTAACATTTTAACACTTGACACTTTATTCTTTCGGGGAAGATTTTGAAAAATTAACTTTTTATCAATATTATATTATGTATAATAATAATAATTATTATTATTATTAATATTATCAATTAATTAATCATTATTATTATTACTATTATTATATAATTAATATAATTTCATGGTTTTTTCATTCGGCTGCCAATTTCGTTTGTAGGAAAAATCAAATAATTTTGGCGAAATTTCTTTTGTATCGGGACTTGAATTTTTTTTTTCCCGTCAAAAAATGGTTTGGAAAATATTTAAGAAATGCAGGAAACTTTGTTGTGGGAGACTGACTTCCGGAGGTGAAAAATCGTTTTATAAATGTCGATGTCTAAGAATCTCGTTTGTTTGCTTCCACTGCCGAGAAAATGATATATTTTAATGGTGTTTTCGACATCGGAACTCCAGACTCGTGTCGCATAGAGATAAAATATTAGGAAAGGAACTCGAGTGTCACTCGGAACATCCAAAGTGTGTGACAGTTCTAGCAGCAGCCACTACAAATTAACTTGGAAAATGAGCTCGCGAGACTGACTCGTAATTGAGTAACGACGCAGCCACGTTCTACACAGAGACGTCGCAGTATCTTGATGCCAAATATCGAAAATTAATGTTGGACAACGAATGCCAGTCGCGCCCCGAGTCTCTGCTCTTCCTCGTCGCCTTTAAAACTTCGTTTAATCTTCTCGAAAGTGTGAAAAAAAAACAGGATTTTTGAAAAAAATCATTTTTTCACCCCCCCAGAAACCGATTAAGAAAGAAACTCGATATTTTATCGAAAAAAAGTCGACGAAAAAGGAAACTCGGTGAGATCGCACGATCCTGCAATCGATGCAGGTTTTACGCAGCCCGGAATCAACTCACCGGTCCAGTAGAGCCAGTTTTGCTCGAACTTGAGACCGTCGTCGCCCTCGAAAACTTTGAAAATAGAAACGATGTAGCCGGTGGACGGAATTGGTGGCCTACCACCCGGGGGCTCCAACGGTGGCCTCGCTATCGTCGCCACTTCGTTGAACAAATCCAACGTGTGACTCGCTGCGTAACGCAAGTCGCGCGGATCGAACTTTCGCAATGCTGCGCACTGCACCTCTTGATAGAAATCCGATGGATCCGTGCTGTGTTTGTTTATCAAGTAGTACGTGATGAACGGAAAGTCCGCTGGAAAGGTCATCGTCGAGTCATCGATTAACGGACAAAACGATCGGGGAGACAAAAATTTTGAGAATAACCATGCCGCCACATTGTTAGGATTTTATATCGCGGATTTTTCACGTTTTCACCAAAAACGTTATAATTTTCGTGCCCCTTACAAATTCAAATTTGCCAATTTACCGTTGAGCACAGTAAAATTCCGAGAGCTCGGATACCAGTATCGCCGATGCGCCGAAATTTTTGAAAATTCACTGTGCTACATAGCAGAATTTCATTCGCACTTCAATATTTACTTTAAGTAAAAAAAAAATATGCGAAACACAAAAACTAACGCCGCAGTCGAAAGACAAAACTAAAATCGTAATAAATAAATATAAATAAACCTATTCTATCCCATAAAAGTATAGAAACCTTAGGGGCAATGATCTCTAAGTATGTACATACAAACAAATCAGAACAATAAACAATAATGGAAGGAAAAAAAAAATCGAATATTTACACGGAGAGAAAAAAAAAATTGTAAAAATTACTATGAAACCACAATGTTAGGGGGGTTCCCTATCGCCCTATCGATATTTTGGAGGGTTTTTGCCAAAAACATTTTAATTTTCAAGTCGATTGGAAATAAAAATTTTTAAGAGTATTTTGCTCTGAAAAAATGACGCTGAAGTTCGCAACGTTGGAGTCCAACGAAATGATGTAAAAAACCCTCCAATAATTCCAGTAATTCTCCAATTTTGTTCCCTGTCGAATTTGCAATTCGTAGTTTTTCAATCTGCACCGGTGTTTCGTGAAATCAAAAATTGGTGAATTGCAAAATAAAGTTTTTTCCCTTCGTTTCGTTGGACTAGAACGTTGCAAACTTCAGCGTCGTCTGAAAAATACGTAAACTGTGCTACTTTTTTCAACGTAGTTCATCGGGGAAACATTGTAAAATTTATGTTGTCTCGATGACGAACTGTAAAGTAGAATTATTAATGCTGTTTTGCTATGGTTAGTTGTGTTTTCACAAGCGAAATTTTTAGTTGAGCATAGTAAAATTTGAGGAGCTCGAACACAAGCATCGACGATGCGGCAAAGTCTTCAGAAATTAACTATCCGCGCTTGTTTAATGTGGCACATGAATTTTCATCGAGTTCTCGCTTCACAAGAAACGACTGCGCGTATGTTCGGAAGAATTATTAATGTTACGATATTGTAAAAGTAAATAAAAGGCTGCGTCGTGACATTCCCTTTAAATTGACTTGACAAACTACGATAAAAGTGCTCCCGAGCATCTTTTCGCGTCAATTTAAAACGGTATAGAACCTACGATTGAACCCAAGCAGACTGCACGCTTCAAAAGCTTCGGCGAAACGACAAAAATTCTAGTAAAAATTTGGAGAGTCGAAATAAATCATTTGCCGAGACAAAATAATGTGAAATTCTTCGTCCTCACCATTTCTCTCCATATTCGTGAGCAAGATACTCTGTGAAGCCGAGGGCGCGATTTCAGCAATGAGTTCAGCGGCAGTATCGCGTTGTAGTACCAAAGGCCGAGCGATCGGCGACTCCACCAGGGGATCCAGCGGCTCCAGAGGGGTCATGAAGTGCGCGAGGACACATTGCTTCGGGTCCTCGACTTCGAGGACCGACAACGGGCTCCCCGATCTTTTCTTGTCGGCTATAGGCGCGTGCTTGAATTCAATGAACAAGGCAAATGTGAGTTTTTCCTGTTTGCCCCTACAGAACCATCCTGTCTGCTCTACTCCTCTATTTTTCTCGGCTCTACGCGGAAAGTCGAGAATCATACAACTGGGTTAGGCTCCTCGATCGCCGCCACCGAATTCGAGCCGAAGATATTTTCAGCGAAATCCCAAAAAAATAGTTTTTAGCCATTAATGAAGGTTCAAACGCGACCCCGAACTTAGTAAAAGTGAACTGAAACGAAAATGCCCTTCGATAAGGGAAATTTATGACCATCTCAAAATTCCGTCGTCCATTGAAAGAATCGGGGGGCAGGACCGAAGGCAGCGTTTTAAGGGTCGAAGCCTAAGCTACGATAACCTACTGATAAGAAAAACAATGGAAAAAAAAAGAAAAAAAAACAAAAAAAACACTAAAGAAAGTTCGTACAGGCTCGAGGGGAAATTGAACGGAAGATTTCAATCGCGGACATGCTCCCTCGAAGGTTAGCTTTTCTGGTGAATGATTATATAAATGTGTGTGTGGGAGAAGCCGAAGCCGGATTATCGCTGGAGGGTTGGGTGAGCGCGAAGCGCATTCGCAGGTCACTTTTCTTCATCGCACGCATTCGAATGTTTCGTATGGCTGATCGTACCGGGACTCCAGCTGGCAGGAAACGCTCGAGTGAGGCGAGGGGTATGATGAAGCAGTCGCGGTCCAGCGTGGCCAGTGATATAGGCTCGCCCCGGGGAGGGCTGTTCCCGGAAACTATGAGTGGCGTGTAGATTCCCACTGGACGATTGCCGCTGAAGGATACCTGCGGTGCAGAGTGCAAAACTTTCGTTTCCTTGGTATTTCACACATTTACCAAAAAACTCTCAATTTTCGTGCAACATCAACGCTTATCGTACATTTTACTCGAAGCCGGCTGAAAAAATTGACCTGAAGATTATAGGGACAAGGAGCTTGTGAAATTCTGAAAAGAAAAGTCCTGACCCACTTTTTCGTAAGGTGCACCGCTCCGGAGATATTCACCGTCAAAGAACAGCGAATCCGACGCGTCCCTCGGCGGAGTGGGGGGCAGCACGGGGGCGGAGCTCCCTTCCCCCGCCCGGCGCTCGCTCTCGCCGACGCACCGTATTCGCTGTAATGGTTCTGTCGATATCTCGTTAACGGTCCATCTGAGATTAAAATGGAAAAGGACTTTCCCCTTCGGAATATCCTGATACAATGGATGCCGGGGATGACGAGTGCTGAACGCTCATTTTACGGGGATCATATTCAAAAATGGGATCACAATGGCCTGTTATTATTGTAAATGGCAATGAACGATCTTTCGAGCCCTCGACGTTCTCTCCATTGGTGATCATGGAAGGACCATTATCCTGACATTTCGTCGTAATTTATATGGACCAATCGACCTCGTTAACGCATCACAATATTTCGTCCCGATGCGCACTCCCCAAACTACTGATTGGTTTGACGAGTCCATGGGGAATGAAGAAAACGAGAAAAACATGCAAATATTCAATGCATATGCAACGAGTCGATTCCGATATAGCGTCGATGATTAAGGTTTTAATAACTGTAATGATAATTATTATTTATTATTATTGTCGATAGTACGTTACTGTGAATTGATTATTTCTGGTTATATAATTCTACTGGTTCACCATCCACTGTGGAATCGTTCGTCGTGACGATTGGCACACTGACGATTCGGAATAAAACTCTCGACAAAATGTAAAGAATTTCATTTTGGTCTTTAATTGTTTTTCTTTTTTTCTAATACTTAATTATTCGGAATGAATTTGGTTCGTCCATTTCAGATGAACGAATGTTCAGTTTTTTTTGCTTTTTTTATTAAAATTTTCGCGACTAATCAACCTCGCAGATGTTCAACTCGACTGTATAATAAAGTTGGCACTCGAGGACATCGGGACAGGGAAGAGGTTCGAGGAACGAGGATGGACTGGAATGGAGGTTAAGCAAGTAAAGAAAAGAGGCAGATCGGGGGGCGCTGCGGAGCTTGCGAGAAAAGAGAAAAAACGTTTAACTAGGTTTTGTGGGTGCGGAGTTGAAATAATTAAAGAAGAGTGGGTTAGAACGTCGGGAATGGTACAAGACGGACAAGGCGATAATGACTTAACCTCGAGGTCGTTCACGGGACTTGAGAGTAGAATGGGGCAGAAAATAGAATTGGGGAAGGTGTTAAAAAAGTGTCGAGACAGTCGTAGCAGCCAGCGACTAATTTACGTTGTAACATTTGAAATTTCCTATATTTTTAGGCTTCCTTCGAAATTATTCAATTCCGTACTCCCTTAAGGGCAGGGTAACGTCGATGCGGTGAATTTTTTTAGACACTGCAGATTGATTGTGACATCACGATACGATGTATGAACGAGATTTCCTGAATTTTTAAAACTCGAATATCAATAATTAACTCGATAGTGTTCAATAATTAAATCAAAATCCACTCGACCAATCCTTTTGAAATTTGGCACGTTACTTCATCACACAATTGACCAGGTATCTACGAGAGCTTTTTTCCAATTTTTCATAATTATTAATTTTACAATAACAAATATGCTCCTTTTTAGACGAAATTCAGTGTCTTCGCTTCTAAGTGTCACGAAAAATGCAAAAAATCGAGAAAAAATTCGAAAGTGCTTTCCGAAGTGCCTGAAGATTTGCTACCATCGAGTTAATTATCGACGTTCGGGTTTTAAAAATTCCAGAAGCATTGTTCACGTATTCCAACGTGACGTCACAATCAATAAAATTGATTTGCTATAACCTGCAGCGTCTAAAAAAATTTTTAAAACTGGGCCATTTTTCCACCGAATATGGACGTTACCCCGTCCTTAACAGACACGATACTGCGGATCCAAAAGTGAGGAGAGAGCTCGAGACTCTGAGGTACAAAAACGACAATTTCTTCGTCATTATTTTCAACGAATAATTTAGACTTTTTAGCCTCGTCGCAACTGATTTTCTTCCTTTCACTACAGAATTTCGAATTTCAGTATTCTTTCAATTTCATGAGACTCCGAGCATCGACGTAAAAACGATTTACTGAAAAAAATAGCGTCATCGATCGACAGCCTCGTACGACTCCTCTTCAAACTTTTTTCCTCTCCCCTGTCTCTTTCCAGCCACGAAAGATGATGTGTAATCAGAATACGAGCCTGAATGAATATTTAAAACCGCGTCGAGTCCCACATGCTCGCTTTTACATAGAGCCAGACAATTTGTCATGGCGCGGGGGGAGCGAAAGGCACCCTTAACGCGAGTCGATAAGAGCCATAGATTCATATTCGCACACGTTCGCTGGCATACGTAGCGAGGTGAAGTTCATTGCTGTCGTTCGCGGTCGTTATTCCGCGATGAGAAAGCAGTCGCGTGCTAGGAAAAAATAAAAATCCAATAAACGTATCGAGTTTGACGCCACGTTCAGCCTCCTTTGATCCGCTTGCAAATTCACTCGGTTTTTCTGCTCTATTAAAAACTCGACGAACATTGCAACACCCGCGAAATTGCTTTCTCCGGATTCTATAAATTTTCATTCAGTTTTTTGTTTTTGTTTTTTTTTTTTTCGTATTGAAGTACGAAAATCGTTGGTAAACACGCCTGAGGCTGACACTTTCGTGACGCACAGGCGCGCAATCAAGTTCGAATACCAAAGCGCTTAAATTCGCTGTGCTGGCGTGTTCACACGTTTTCCCCTGTGCGCATGAAATTGCCATATTCGCACGCGATACCCAGTCTCCGGTGCGGTCACGCTTCCAACCCCTTGGGCAATTTTGCCTCGCACCCGAGCCCTGGGCAACGAGGCTCGTGGCAAGGGAACGGCCTTAAAAAGGCTCCAATCCATTTCGATGACTCTGATGCGGTTTGCGGCGAAAAATCGAATTGGGAACGAAATTTCCTCGGATTTGAGGCAAATTGTCAAAACTGAGAACAATAATTCTCACGATTACGGATAATATAATAAAAGCTGCTGGGAATGTGAGATCAATGAAAAATTGAAATGATGAACCTTGAACATTGTGTAACGCGTCCATTGAAATAACTTGGCATCGAAGACGCTTCCGGCTCTTCGAGCTTTGTACGCAAAACACTTGCGTGCATTTACCGATCCGACACTCGTCTCGGCAGCGGCGACAACGATTCTGACGAGTCTTTCTCTTCGCAACGTCCCCTCGAAGTTCACGTGAAATGGAAAGCTTGATTCTCGAAGCAATTGTTATTCAGTACTAAATAATAATGCGATTGTGAATGTGGAAGCGCTTTGAAAGCTCTAAGTTTTTTTTTCAACCGGAAATGAATTTTATTCATAAGAGCACTTTTCCCATTAATGTTTAAACTACAGTGTCACGGTAGCTTTGGAAAGAAGCATTGAAAATCGATGCGAAGCTTCCCCTCGAACGACCCTGATTCAGCCGCTCCGCCACGTGGTCCGAGTCCCTTCGGGCTGAGCATTTCTCGTCCCGATTTACGCGCGGAGCACGACATACTCTCTTGAATATATCAATTTCAGAATCGTAAAACAATTCCCAAGCGTCGTGGCACGCTCATTTGAAATTTATTCAGTTCAAGGCTGCTCGACGCCGGGGGCTACAGAATCTTTCAAAAATACAACTCGAGACCGTGGGGACGAGTGCGATCGTGAAATTCTGAGGAGAAAAGTCCCTTTTCGTTTTCCTCTTGGAGGCAGCGCCGAGGAGATACGAATTACGGAGCGATGGCCAATCCGGTGCGCCGCTCGGAGACGCGCTCGAGTGGGGGAGCGCGCGTTCGCTCCTCGGATTGGCCGCCACTGATTAACGAACAGCTCGACAACGGGGCATCGGAGAAAAAAGTTTCTCGGAGCTTTTCTCTTCAGAATCAGGCGACCCATGCAACTGCTGGGCCCAGCGGTTCCAGAGCGTTTTTCGCCTCTTCGAAAACGTCTTTTGCAACGAGCCGTACAACAACTTCCGCAATTTAACGAACCGATCATCCCCGCGTTAAAAATGCCCCGGAGAAAACGAAAGCGACGCGATAAAAATCTTGCACGTTATAAATCACGAGGATAAATGAGCCTCTCGAAAGTAAAAACAAATAAGTCTTTATCGACAAACGGAACGTCGGGCGATCGAAAATGCAACGGATAAATAACGAGGCCGGTTCGCGACCTTGGTCAGTCTAATGGCGCATAGCGGGTGTGTACATACCGCACTTACCATACAACACGTGTACATGGCACGCCGAGAAACAGATCGTATCTTTGAGGGAACTGCACAACTCTCGAATACTCACATTCGTGATACACACAAGTGTCCACAACGCAGCTGTGCCTTTCAGGAAGCGAGTATCGACTGACCGAAGATATTTATCGCGATCGAGTCGATAGCACACAGTTGCATGCTCCGTCAACGTTTTCTTCTCTCTGTCACGAAGATGGGATATTTTGTATCGAGTGTGCCGCGGACATGGGTACGAAAAAAAAGGAAGAACAATTTCAATGCTCCTACACACGCATCGATCTAAGAGATTTCAGACTACTAAAATTCAGTTTCTGAGACCCTCGTCGTGGCTTCTGCATCGAGCAATTATTCATGCAAATACTACATTTTTCGATTTTCTTATTCCGTTGGAGTATTGCATGGAAATTCTATTTTGAGACTAAAACCGTGGCTTGGTTTGACTACCATTCGAAATCGCTACGATCCAGTTCTGTAGCGGAAATAAAAATTCACTTTTTGAAACTAACATCGTCGCATGGGAGCTTGTTCGATCTTCGTTAAAATTCTACTTTTCGGTGATCTATTTTAGAGGGAACGCTGAGGGATTCGATAGAAAGAAATGCAGGATCGAGAGCGATGTTTGTCGAAGTTATGCAAAAAAATGGATATTTTTTTCTCGGAGATCCAACGGAAATCGTTAGTACACCAAAAAATGAGAAAAAAAATTGTTGATTCAATATGGCAATCTATTGCTATTTAATCAATTAATTCTAATGTTAATTAATTAGTTATTGGAAGAGCTTTCTCCATTCAAATGCAATATTTTCGGAGAGAATAAATCTGTAGCTTGATCTAAAAAAATTTTGGTAATTCAATTAATATATTTCATTGGCACCCCATAACGCCACATTTCGTTGTTCCAATGCACCAAAAATTCAACCTTCCGGTTCGGGAAAGTTGTAAAAAAAGAAAAAAAGATTTGAAAAAAAAATTTGAAATAGCGTTCAATAAAAAATAGCGTTTTCGATATTTGCCTGTTTTTTAAATAAAAAATTGCGAAGCAAAAAGTTTTTTTTGCTCTCACAGCGAAAGTGTCAGTGCCCCATGAAATCATGAATCTCATAAAATGTAGTCACTCTCGAATAAAGGACGATGTAGTCGAAGCGTTTCGAGAGGAGGAAGAGGATCGCGGGAGTAGAATAAAACTATATTGAAATATCGAAATACCTGTCTGGAGGCAGTAGGTGTAGGCGGTTCCGAGGAGTCCTTGCCGAGATTGCCGTTCTGTTGTTTCCTCTTGTTGGCATTAGTGGTCCCAGGGGAGGTGAGATTGGCATTGGCATTGGCATTGGTTGCGCTCTGTTGGGGTGGATTATTATTGTTGGCCGGATTTCCGCCGCCGCCTCCCCATTTGATGACGTGGGGTCCGGAGTTGCGACGCGGTCCGGGTCCGAGGCCACGCGTTTCGTTATCATCGGGGGCACCTGTGGGTGGCGACAGGAAGAGATGAGTGCGATAAGCGTGGCTGGGGTGTTCCTCCATCGGGTAGTAGCCGAATTCGCGGCTGCGCCTAATGGGCCCGCGGCCAGCAGCGGTGCCGATACTGGGCCTGATACCGAGACGGGGGCCGCCCGGGCCGATGGAGGAGCCGCCGACTCCGCCTGTGCTACCGACCGAGCCGGCCACGATCCCGTAAGACCCGATTCCTGTGCGTCCCGAGCCACCGCCGTCACCACTGCTCGAGCTTTTCTCCCCGAAGTTCTTGCGAAACATAAGATTCATGATTGGACCGTGTCTTAATCGTTTATCAGTTTGGATTTTCGTATGTCAAAGTTCCTCTTGCTTCAGGCTCGTTTCAAGCGTATACTGTTGATGGATGCGTGTGTGTGTGTGTGTGCGCGCGCGCGTGCGTGTGTGAATTTGGGGCAAGGACGAGTGCGGCTCGAATCCGCCTGTTCTGAATCGTATGAAGGTGTCATATGCTGCGACAACACTGATGCTTTCAGGACTAACAACGAGACTCGTGTGCGACAGGATTGCGTGTTTTTCCACCACCGGACACACAACCGCGCCTCCGCATATGGATTTTCTTTCTCTTCCTTTATCCCTGGCACCCATACAACGGACATTCGGACATTAGCGCTCACATTGACCGGAACACACAGAGAAACAGAGGCACACGTGGGGACACACAGGCACACAAAGTCAAACAAACGCTCGTACTTATGCGAGGATCTTTATTCTCTTTGGTCTTTAATCGTCCCGTTCACCGGAGCTTCCGATTCGGTGAGCCGATGTCTCGGATTCGGCACGCTCATTTTTCAAGGAATATTATACACACGAGTTAATGCCTCAATTATGCAACAGAATTAGTCGGAATCACGGATAACGTTTATGCGTTGAAGCCCGTCGTGCTACCTCCTCGCAGACAACCGAAACGAGATTTTTACTCCTCGACGATGTTATTCCGTTCCGTGAGTCGTCGCTCAGAGGAGAACCGAGCGTCAACGGCTGGCGAGTCCGCGGGTACGTCGACAGCACTACCGCGACATCGTGTGCGACGGAGCTCGACGTCTTCGTCGTCGGCGTCATCGCCATCGTCGACGTCGTCGTCTCGCTACTCGCGTCTCGCAGCTGTCCAGCTTGCATCGTGGCCTCGCGAGACGAGGGGAATGCCAGAGGTGTGAGGGCGGTTAAGAAGAGGGAAGAAACCACGAGGAAGCTCGTGGACGAGCGGGCTCCCGACTAACGCCTTAAAAAACCTGCTTTTCCCTCCTTTTCATTATTTATTGTCGCCTCGTCGCGGCCTATTTTCGGCGATTGATGGATTACCACACGCGAAAACGTCGACACACGATCAATGGCAGTTTTCGCACGCACTCGTTCCCTTGAAAAATCACCTGGCCCCGAGTTTTTTCTCTCTTTATTCAACGCACCTTCGCTCCAAGCTTAACAACCAACGGACATTCATCTATATGAAGCGACAAACATGATGCGGACTAGACCTTCGCACATGAGGAACGAGCGCGCTCGGAGCGAACGGCAAGCACCGAAAGAGCGAGCGAGCACGTCATATTTCGTTGCTCCTCAAAGGTCGCGTGTTAAAAATATACCACACGACGCTTCCTCGCACTAACCCTCTCATCGCGCTGCTCATCCGTCTAAGACTCGTTTATAAAACGATTCTTGGCTTCTCTACCGCGGATTCTTATTTTTTTCCTCTTTTCGATCTCGATCCTCCCTTGTTACTTTCATTATTTTCATGAATTTATTCATTTTCCGTTATTTCCATTCGGTCCTAAGGCTCTTTCGAGTTCTCGTCGTGCGACCCCCCACTTTTTTCCTGCTGCGATTACCGCCTCCATTTTTCGAGTTATTTTGAAAATCGAGCCGCCCCGCACGAGCCCAGAGGTGTCGCCGATCAAACGATATTTTCCTTATTTCCGGAGATTCTCTTCCCGCTCCTCATCGCCACTTCACCGGAACGTTTTTCAAGCCGCTCCCTTCAGCGCGGTTACTCTGGAAACAACAATGTGGGGAGGAACCCGAAAAATAACACAATCGAGTCGGAATATTGGAAAATATGGAATTCGACGACTTTCACAAGTTCGGAAAATGATTTTCAAGATTTTCGTTCCACCGTCTATCTCATACGACTTTGGCACGAAAGCCCTAAGGACGCCTCGAGGAACGCGACTCGCGGTACTGGACAGACATGCCCAAGAAGCGGGCATTTTGTCCTCCGTTTTTTCTCCCTCTTCGCGTGGCTCGCTCTCTCTCTGTTTTTCTCTTTCTGACGTGCGCGACCACCCCGTTTTCCCGTCTATTTACTGTAACCCGCGACAAGAGCGGAAAGCTATGAGAAAACTTTCGTCGTCATCGCGTTTTGCCTCCCACCTCGCGACGTAAGACATTAATAGCAAAGAGCTCTCGATTGATCTGCCGTGGGAGCGAGTGCTCTACCGTTCTCACCAAAACCAAACAATATATGCGAGCCTCGTGCCCACACGATTTCAGACATGAAATATAACAGTTGTAGATTTTATTGTCTCGGTTTAATTCTATTTGTACCCGCTCCGGATATAAATGTGCCGTTTCCACGTACCGGGTGTCCCAGTGGTGGGAAGAGCCGATCTATAAAAAACCTTCGAAAATTTTGGAGGTTGGCAAAACCCAAGCTGCTGACGATTCGAGCCCATTAATTTCCGGAGGATAACTACCATCAGGAGCGACGAAAAACATTTTTTTGTGGACTTCTGACTCCATCATTTCTTCCCCCTCCCCCCCCCCCCCCCCCCAGAAATGTGGAGCGAATGTTTTGCTGTATTGAATAAACGATCATTCGCCAGCCCCGAAGAGTTTCATTTAATGTTTTCAGTTTTTTTCTTCTCGCTCTGTTTCTCTACTGACTTGTGTACGTTCTCGTTTTTCCCGGGACGTGTGTCACCCGGTATACGTTCGAAACGCTAATCCCCGAGCGACGAAAAGCTGGGTAAAATCGACCGAGAATTATTATGAGAAGTGCCACGTCCGATGTGGAATCGCTTATCAATAAATCGATTCTTTTGCGCGATGTACGAGTTCCTCGAAAAGAGGGAAAAGCTGTTCTTCGGATGGTAAAAGCCGTGACCGAGATGCCCGAGACTCGTGAACAGTTTTAAGAGGTTTTGAAAATTTGTGATATTTGACAGTCCCGCCCGGTGTTTTTCCAGAGTCGAAAGTGGGCTAGAAGGGAGGCACGTGTGATTTATTTGATGGAGTTAAAAAGCGTGAGACACGAATGACGAAGCAGCAAACTCGGACAAACACGTCAAATGATAAACATTATTCCAGTTACCGTTGTTACCACCGGGTCAATGTGAAGCGTCGTTAAAGTTATTAAAACGAACACAAAAGCTTTCGACAGTTCGATTCGACCTCTCATTCGCACCCACAGAAGCTTGCTCTTCGCATGAAATTTAGTGTGTTCAAACGCATGAGAAAAAACAGACGTACGACCGACTGCGCAGTTGACTGTTAAACCTCCAATTGTACCTCCGATTATTCGAGCTTCTCTATAAAGCCGCCTCGGCCTCTACCGATCGCACGAAAATGTTGAGTCTTCAATTGCGAATCGGAGACGTGTCTCTCAACTGCGCGTCGTTTAACGCTCGTCGGTTAATAATAATCTGCGGGAAGGATAAGGCGAATGTGGGAGGAATTTGGGGCTCGAGTGGATCGGGCGTTGGAGCAGCAGACGCGCGAGATGCTAGTGGTTCGAGTCGACTTTGGTCAGACGGAGTGTCACAATTCCATCGTCAATCGTATTTATTCGTATCAACATTTGCCTGACTGTCGTCGTTCGTGTCCGGGAACCGCGAGTTTTGGGTCCGAAAATTCTTGCACTTCCGGCTCGCTTGTCGAACGAAACAAGCCGAGAGAGAATTTCAGCAGATTATTCAGTGGCGTGTAACGGGCTCGAAGATTCGAACGAGGAGGAAGGGATTGCTCGTGAAAAAAGTGGATGGGACGAGAAGTGTCATCGTCGGTCGCGCACGCACGCACACGTGACGAGGGTAAAAGAAAGCGCGCGAAGGATCGATAGCTGTTGAAACATTCACCGTCTCTCGAGGCCGCGAGTCCCTCAAGGTTACTTCCGTTAGGCGTTCCCACTCCTCGAATCTATGCTCGTTACATCGCCAACTTTTCTACAAGTGACAACAATTAAAAATGTAGGATCGCGGTCGGTCGATGGAAAAAGGGCTCTCCCCGTGCGAGGGAAGAAGCGCAGGTACGATTTGAGGTTATTTTTCTCCTCCAGCTTTCCGCCTATTCTCATTGTTTGCCCTCTCAATTTATTTGCTGCGACGTCGTGACGTTAGAATGCAACTCCGGAGGGACTGCCAAGATGAAAAGACTCGCGACGATCTACTCCGAGACAAAAGTGGTGTCCGATCCGAAGCAATTCCCTCAGCCAAATAATGAGAAACGGTGAGACTTTGTTTGACTCGCTGAGCATGCGGTATGCCGAGATAAACGTACGAGAGAAAAGCCCCGAGCGCAATCCCGCGACGAGAATGATTGTTCGAGAGCACCGGAAACGCGATATGTGGCTGCCCGTACGAGCGACACCCCCGCACTGCCTGGGGCCTCGTCGAAGAAACTAACACGCCGCAAAGTCTCTCCTCCTCTGGCCAGAAAGACCTCGGGCTTGGGTGGGGCTTCGTTCGTGTGCGTTCCGCTCGACGTTCATGCGTGCGTACACACCTCCACGAACTCACGTGGATTCATTTGTTCGTGTTGCGAGGACCGCTCGACGGTAAACTGAACATCGATACCGACGAGCCTTCGTATATTTACGATATTAGCCACTTACCGCTCGAAAATATCACTCGATCTCAATCTTATTAGGTCACGCTGAGACAAACGATTTTATACCGAACAACCCTCCTCGCGGCTCGCTTTCCTTTCCGGAATTCCTCATTCCCAATCCACCCTCGTATCAGCTCCGCATTTTTTCAATTCCATTATACTCTCAATTGATTCTTCAATAAAATTAGCTCTTATCGAGTCGCTCAATGATATTGCCCATTGGGTGGAACACGCGACAGGGAGAGTCGGACTTTTTCGCATTTTTACAACCCCCTCGATCCTCGAAAATCACCCTTTTTCTTTATATTTTCAATCCTCCCTTATCTCCGCTGGCTACTTTCCAACAAAATACGTTTTTAACCGATTCCTTATAACACTTGAAAACGTCGCTCGCTTTCCAACGCCACGAGAGCCAGTGATCGAAATATAATTCGTACTTCACTGGCTGAGGAGAGAATTATTGATGCCAATTGAATGCGGCACTCGAAGCATGCTCGTTTCTGTTACTTCGAAATCAAACATTTGTTTTTATCACCAATAAATAACGTCACTCGAAGCATATTTGCTTGCGGTCTTTCCGAATAAAACATTCATTTTCATCAACAATTTCATTGATTTTTTTTCTTCTTTTTTTGAAAGTTCCAACGAATACCTTTGAGCATTTTTAACAAAACTCTTTGATTTTATTATTTTTTGCAGGAATATAAATTTTACGACGATGGCTTTTGCAATTAAATTTACAAACGCCGATTTACAACGCCAATATAAAAGCGAGAGAAAAAAAAAACAGCATTTGAATTCACAATTGCTTCAAATAACGTAACCGCATCTCTTTGCCTGTGTCAATGTATTTTAGCAACTTATCTCGTTCTCGGTCGTCAGTCGAGGTATTACAGAGAATTCACCTCTTACTCTCAAACCACCCAAAATATTGTCTCCCTTCTCCCTCTCTCCGTTTTCGCGATTTCTTTCCCTCGACTAGCATCGAAGAAGTTTTTCCATTAGACATTTCGAGTTTTTTCTTCCGAGAGCTCTACAAAATTATTGATGAGATCATTGGGCGAGGCGAAAATTCAAAGGATCTTGAGAAAAACAACTCGAGAAAGACATCCAGCCCCGCGCGAGCCTCCACTCTGATCCTTCGAAAGCACGAAGCGAACACGTGACACATTAAAAAAACTTCGTTTCCCTGTTGAACGTGAAGAATTCAGGTCTCAATCTCGCGCAACATTCTCAGCAATAAAAAGGAACCTTGTCACTTGTTGCCTGTCTCCTATTTCACGAGGCGACTACTCACGGCGAGCGTCTAGACTTGACGCTCGCCTCGAAGGGGAATAAAATAGTGATTTCCCAGGAGTTTTAGCTTTATGACATCCTTCGTGTCCTGGTTTCGATTCAGTGCAGTAAAAACAGAGTTGCTTCAACAAAAATGGAAGATTGTGGCCCACAGAAATAAGCGAAGGAGGCTCGTGTCGTTGGGAATTGGTCGTAAAGCTTTGGCAAAGGAATTCCAGTGCTTTTCGCTCCGAATGACGTCGCGACGTGTCCGCGAATCGGCCCCTTAGAACTTCCACTCATTTACAAACCAAATCACAGACGTCGCCAGCGTCTCTTCTGTCACGAAGGTTCGTTCGAACAATTGATTCAACAAACTGCGAAGACGCAGCAACATTTTGCTCGGCACGAGTCGACGAATTTTTATTCTGCCTCGAACCCACTGATTTCTCGGTACGTTAC
This sequence comes from Venturia canescens, assembly GCF_019457755.1. Lineage (NCBI taxonomy): Eukaryota > Metazoa > Arthropoda > Insecta > Hymenoptera > Ichneumonidae > Venturia > Venturia canescens. Next base: position 12,810,890 of record NC_057426.1, read on the forward strand.
CAAATTGATTGCGTCATGCGACTCGCTCCAGATGCGCCCGAGCAACGAATAATCTCGTCAAAGTGCTCTTAGCACGAATCCCCGGGAGCGATTCAAGAGCATTCGATTCTTCTTCGCTTTCACTTTCATTCGTTGCATTTAATTCGCAACCCAAGAATAACTTTAGAGAGAGAGAGAGAGAGTGGCACAGTGACTCGGCTTGTGCGAGGAGGTGCCGTCAGGTCAAGGCGAGTCGATTGACGGTTTCTGAACCGAAACCACGTGTCCCTGCCTGTTTAACAGGGTTCAAGGCCAATCGCGGCGAGGAGACACATTCCTGCGCACTGCGGATGAATTTTCTCGTCTCTCAATGACACTTGCGGCTCATTGACAAGCATTTCTCGCAATTTCGAACGCCGCAGTGATCGAGAACTGCAGCACGAAATCATTTTTTTTCAAACTTTCCTGTCGAGCTTTTTTATCACATCCTTGCACGCGAGATTCCAACTTTGAAAAACTGTCACTCGATAAATAATAGCAAACTGCACGATTCTGCTTCTTCTCCTTTTTTCTAATTCGTATCACAAACGTCAGCTTCGGAGCTACCAAAAATGCAGAATGACAGCGAAATGATTGCGGATTAGAAACTTTGAAAATGACCTGGAAAAAGCGCTGGATGGAGTCAGCCTGTGAGTGACGATGAGAAGGTTTTCGAAGTGGAGAAACGTGACGTATTTCTCGATGTTTTACCATGTGGAAGCAATGAAGATTCGGTAATATTCCAGCACAACACGCGATTCAACGTCGGACTAAAGACGGATTCGAAAAACGCAGGGCGATTGAGTATTTCACGAGAGTTACGAGCCCGTTCGAAAGCCAACTGAGCAAAAGTCGATTCGAAAAAAAAACTATTTCCGTGGCGACTGGAGGGAGGGTGGGGCGAGAGAGTCGTACGAATCGCGATCGTCGTTTGAGACATGCGTCACTTTAGCGGAGAGATTTATTAGCACATTTTCATGCGGTTCGACACACGAGCATATATGTTTCGGCGCCCTCGTCAATTCGTGTCTCGGTGATTTTTGCGTCGCCGCGCGTACGTATTGCGAGGCGATGTTTCTCCCGGAGGTGTCAACGCGTTGTCATCTTTTCGTCACAATCGAGCACGTGCTCGAATCGGGGCTGCGCACGTAATATTCCGCAGGCGAGGTTTCAACTTCGAGTTTCGCCATTGGAGGACCGAACGTTTCCCAACGAGTGCTTCGGCAAAATATCGCGAAGGATGTGGACTTTCGATTTCGAAAGCTTTATAACTCTCCGGTGTTGGGTTCCTCGATGATGAAACGAGCTTTCCTGGGCGTATTAATCCGCCGGCCGTTCTTTCAGAACGATGAATTTTACTGTCCGCATCGACTGCGATCGTAAAGCACAGCCGTTGGGCTTGGGAAGCTCAATTTTCGAAAGAATCGAGTCGAGCTAGTGTTTCCGCGGAGGAAAACGTCCTCGGTTTACTGGCCGTTAGAAATTATTGGGGATCATAAAATCCCGAGAACTCGATGAATATCAAACTACGGCGGCTCAACGACCTTGTCTCGATGGACGCAGGCGGAGCGCAGCTCGAAAATGCCACGGGATATGCTGCACATCCGGCTTCGAAGTTCCACATTAATCTGCGGACGGACGCGCTAAACATCTTGGCATTAGACGCCCGCGGAGTCGCTACGAAAGCTCGCGATGCTCGAGTGATCGGTAAAAATAGATTCGGAGCTTTTCGCCTCGGCGTATGCGCAAAAGGAGTAAATATAAACTTCAAGGCGATCTGAGAAAGCGGATCGGCGTTTTTGACTTCTGAGCACGACTCTTGTTCACGAATTTCCTTTGTTTTATTTTTATTTTTTTTTTTCACTTCATGATCGCTCTTCTCGTTCGACACAAAATTTCAATTTTCGAAGATATTCCAAAGCGCAAATTCTTCAATTTTCAATATTTCTCTATGATTTTAGTTCAGGCGATAGCCACTGCGCTTTACAAATCGAAACGCTCTTTGGTTTTTTCATCTCAGATTAACCAATCTCCCGGAATCGTGGCGACTACTGTAAAGTAGTTTCACACCGAATCTACCCGAGATATCGGAGTTTAAAAATTCTATCATAGAGTTGAAATACCAATGAATAATCCCTCCAAATTTCAAAAGTCTATGTTTTTTTTCCTCGTCGCAAAAAAATCGCGAAGAAACCCTAAAAAATCGGGCTGTCACGCGGGGCGGCCCCCTTAATATCGCTCAAGGTGTGACAAACACTGGCATCTTTCATTCGACAATGTAACAGGGAACAGCTGAATTGGCTTATTCCCACGAGAATTCGCTGCAGTGTCAATGAACGCTCGATGTTTTTTGTTCGAGCGAGCGTGCTCGTGGCCACGGCAGCAGCTGGTACGTTAGACGCATAAACTGTGATTTTCCATTGGAGAAAAAAGTTTACGCGGACCGTAAGTGTTTACCGTTGGCATTCACCCAACTTCGGAGTTTCACGATGGCACGTATTAGCAGTGACGTTTCAAAGTGAAAAGCGTCCGTCGAGGAGCGAAGCCTCGGCCCTCTTTATAGTCTCGGACGCTGCGCTCCTGCTGCGAGAGACCTTTCGGCGGGGACCACCTAGCGGCGGAAACGCGAAGCTCCTCGATCCTCCGGAGGCGTAACGGAGTGCGGTTTACGGATCGAGTTTCGCAAGGATTTTTATCGTAAACAAAAGTAAATTGAGGCAAAAAAATGGTAAGAATGAAACGTAAGAATTTCAATTAAAACATGAAAAGATACGCTCAAGGATTTTCTGCGATTAAACAAAAAGCGACCGAACGAACGAGCAAAATATCTCTGCAACCGGGGAGGATGGAAAAAAACCGAGCTTTTAATTGCCAAGTGCGCAGGCTCCTCAAAAATAGAGTGGATTTTGATGGCATTTAAGGAGTATTTAAAGCTCCTTTAAAATAATCCGAAGAAACGGGTCGCTAATATTCTTTCGTGGGTCAACAGTTTCCCATTGAGAGTGAGAGGAGAGAGTCGCACGATGAGAATAATACAACTGGCGAAGTATTCGGCGAAATGGATTGTCCGAGTGCAAGCAGGGGTAATCGTCTCGCTTTTCCTCGCTTCTGCTCTCCCTTATCCTGTCCCGGGAACACAACTTGTGGCTTCGCGCTCTTCCTACAGCCACATATAGCAGCTATATGCTTATAAATATACACGAGCATGGAGGGGTGCCTGCTCGACGAGCTACATCAGGAAGGAGGAGCCGAATTATTGCGCGGAAAACGTGCAAGAAGATTTTGTATGTGCGGACTGGTGTTGGAGCTTCTTTCGTTATGTACCATTAATGTGCAGGCATGTATAGAAGGTGAAGCGTGCATGCTCGTAGAGCAAAGACACAGAGCGAAGCTCCATGTCCGATGTCTCCGAATACTATATTGTTCCACGAGCAGGCCTGCTTTCTTTATCGTTCCTATTACATCCCACATGCGCAGTTATCTTAAATTCGGAGCTCAACTCGCATGAAAGTGAATTCGTAGATATAATGCGGCGATATTTCAGCGAATACGAATAAGGCTACCACGGAGCAGGTTCCGTTGAAATTTGTTGACGTGGAAATTTGTTTATTGGGTCTGTTAGACAAGCAAAAAATAGTGCGATTTTTTTTTACCGATATAAATTATAAAAATGGATATAAAAAGCGTTAGGCCTAAAAAATATACACTCTCAAAATACACAACAAATTTTTTTTATTTTCATTTTACTCAGTTTTCGTAGAGAAAAATGGGGGAGAAGAGAAAAGAAAAAAGATGGGTCTGCGCTGTTGATAACGACTCTGGAGTGGATGATTGGAGAAAAAAATGGTTTTTTATTCGATAGGTAAGCGGCTGTAGCGCATGTCATACGATTTTGGATTTTTTCAAAAATGACAAAATATTCGAATCAAGATTCGAAAATTCGTATGATGTGCGCTAAACGTGTTTTAAGGAAGTTGAGGCATTAGAATGAAAATGATGTCATCGCTTTTAAACCGATTGCATCTTATAAAGTGAAGTGTAAAAAAAAAATCAGTTAAATTTTCAGACAGTTTAGGAGCGTTGTTGCTGAGAAAAATCAATAACAATTTGGGCCAAATAACATGTAATCTTATGGAAGTCAAGACACATTCAGTGATATCTCCGTTAAAAATGATGCTAAAAATATGAAATTTTTTGGGCAACATGAGCAAGGCTTGCCGAACAATGTCAATTTTTTTCAGATTTATTAGGAGATTTGCTGAGATTATATTAATAATAATCTGTTTCCCGTGCAGTTTTTTGAGGCTAGGATCGTCACCGTTCGTGTTTTCGACTGAGCTTTCACCAGTTTTTCGTCTTTTTTTCCCCAACTTTTCTTTAAAGTGTATGCAACATTGCCAAACTGTAAACTGGCCTAACTTTTGAAAGGTACAGGCCATAACTTTTGGGTAAAAAAAATGACTGTACAGCCTCAACTTCCTTAAAAGAAGCAGGTTCGCGGTACCGCACTGCGTATCAGCGCGCTCAGACAGCCAAGTAAACGCGTAGCTCAAAAGTGCGCTTGGACGGCTCAGATCTTTATAAAATCTTAGTGTGATACTTTGAAATACTTTCGAATAAAGAAACATCGATTTTTAGAAAGTTTCAGTTAGGGTAGACCCCTTAAAAGTTTCAGGAAATTAAACCACTTCGTTTGTCATCGCTTGGCTCGATAGAAGTTTATTTCCGGATGGCATTTTCAGAGTGAGTCCCAGTGAATCATATTTTCGTTGAGACACTTTTTGTTTGCAGGATTCAACTTACCGGAGTGGAGTAAATAAAATTCAATCACGTTTATCAAGTTGTTGGTCTTTTTTCCTTCAAAAGCATCACTTTCATCACGAACTTTCATATCCACTTTTTGTATAGCAAATCTTCAATATCCAATGGAATTTCAGATCCATAACCGTGTGTTTTCGTCGTCTTCTCAACTTAGACGCGCTCCAAGGAGGTAAACAGAAGAACAAAAAGTCTTGGAACGCTCCAGCTGTTACAGTTGGAAGGAAATCTAAACCGGCCTCGAATCCTGTTGACTCTGAGCTCCGGGAAAACAAAATTGACGACCCCGTTCACTGACAGCGACGCGGACCTCGCACCAACGACCACAAACAATCAAGATCCCAAAGTTTGATTCTGCCCACCACTTGTTTAATTGAAAAAAAGTCTTCTTCCCAACTGCCGTAATTTTTCATACGGCCGATTTTACTCGGCATCGATCAACCCCACAATTGCCTCTGAAATTTATTCGGAGCAGAATGTTCCCCTTGATACGATCCCTTTGTCGTCGTCGATGACCCCGGAATTCGGTCACGATTCACGCAAGGCTTTGACGTACTCTTAACGAGCCTCGTTATGGAGCACGAATAGAGACATCGAGATCCATGCCAATAATGGACCGGGAGTCGTGCAATTTTGATAATTGATAGCCAGCAGAGGTCGACACCTTATTCGTTCGAGGGGGCCACAGCAGCTGTTTACCAACCTCAAATGTCAGTTATCGTTTCGTTGGGGAGAGAAGGATGCCGAGGAAGCGTTCAGACTGCGGTTGGTGCGAAAGTGCGCCCCTGAACGAGAGAGCATCGAGTATACTCCGAGGACGATTATTGTTTCCTTGGCACGCTCGACAAGCTGCCAGTGCTTGGCTCTCGTCCCTTTCATTTGCTCGGAACAGCTTCCTCCGCTGAATAAACATCTCGGTCCAAATCTTCGTCCTACACTAATGTTTTGCCACATTCTCTCGACAAAGCCTCACGGCGAAAAGGACCCTCGTGACAAAACAAAAGGCGAATAAACCACGAGCTCGACTAATTTGCTATCGAACTAGAATAAACAAGAACCGAGCGACTTTTATGGTTCGGATTATCAGAAAAACGACGTTCGAAACGGTGGAAAGTAGTCAATTTAGCAGTTTGGTGAACCGTTGAATTATCCCCAGGTTCTCGCCGTTGAAGCCGCAAAATTTTCGAATTATTTCAATTAAGTCACAAACGAATTTCGTCCATTAAATATTGATGTCAAAACGTGCTGAAAGTTCATTTGTGTTCTGATTGCGATGTTCCTGCCACTGGCAATCAAGCTCAACGTCCTTCTCAAATATGCGCTTGAAACGAAAATGATTTGTCGAAAAAATCTAAACGTCAGAATGTGAAAATTCATTAGTACGATGACGAGGAAATGTGCTTTTAATCGATTGCAATAATTTCCATCCCGAGAGCTGCTTCCAGGCTCCATTCCACTGTCGACGTTTCGCTTGGAAATAGCAATCGTTTGATCTGTCATTCAAAGTGACAGGTATAGCTGTCACCTGATTTTTAATTCTTTCCTTTCGTTCGGTTGCGCTTTTTCTTCATTCCCTTTCAACCTATTTCCCTCGTCTTTCATTTCTTTTTCTCCGATCGGGAGACAGGCAGTCGGCTTTTTTATTTCAGTCATTCCCCGCCGAATCGGTTTCTCTCTCCTTTTATTTATACCGTCGGTTAATTTCCGCTCTTGCGATTTCTCTTAGCAGCCCGTCGTAAGCCCTTCTGTAAGCTCTAGCCCCGAAGAAGACAGGAGCGGCGGGTATCACGAGCGTGCTCTATCGACTATCGACTATACTTCTGCACTCGAGTTACGTCCTTCCGTGTGTGCACGAGTGTCTGTCCGTGTGTAATTCAGGTGCACACGTGGGCGCGATTCGGGAATTTCTATGCTCCTGAAAGCTGCTATCTGCACAGGCGCGAAAGCGCGGTGAGGCAGTGCGGCTAACCGGCGTAACACAAAGCTGAGCCCTGTGTGTCTCATTCTCTCCCTGCTTTTATCCGGCTGCTAATTCGGATTTGTGAAAGCGCATACAAGCCTTCGGGCTCGAGTTGAATGAGGAGACGAAAAAGGAAAATACAAGAGTTCGCGGAGAGTTGTCAGTGTGGAAAAAGGCACGGTTCGTTTGGTCACATCGGGACGGTTCCCGCGGAGCTGGCCGAGCTGTCGGGAAGCCTCGTTTTCATCGCCGCGTCGAAAAGCCACTCAAAGCTGCTCTCTTTCCTTTCCTTCCGCTGCTTTTATCTCTGTTTTTTCTCCCTCGTCCAACACGTCCTTTCAACTTCGGGCTTCTCATCCGCCCTGTTTCAGGATCCGAGAAAAAAACGAGCGGGCAAAAGAATGAAAAAAGTTGGGGAGTCGAGCCTCCGCGGGGCGGAACTTCGGGCCGGACTTCCAACGCTTCCAACTCGGATGCGTTACTTATTCTTATTCTCATCCCAACACTTCCCAACTCATCTCGCACTCGCCCCCCGTTCTGAATACTACTCTGAAATTAACATTTTTTTTTCATCATACTTCAACTCCCTCTTGATTGCTTCCAGCATTTTAGTGCTTCTCAAAACTCTGAAAAGAGAAGCTCCCGTTAATGGATTTCGGACTGCCCGTTCTTAACAACCGAGCGAATAAAAAGGCTACGAGTTTCCGAACGCCTTCTTACTCCGCGATGCCAGATCGCCGACGATATTTATCGGGATGCAAAACATTTATTAACGGTTTTATCGCTCGCGTCGAGCGCTTCAGCGCCTTCCCCGAAACTCGGAACGTCGTTTCGATCCGCATGACTCGTGATCCGTGATGCGTGACGAATGAATTCGAGCGCGCGTTCAAATTTTTTCGAGCCCCAATCCATTTATTCTCGGCACACCAACTTCCACGCATTGATCAGTTTTAATGCACCCGTTCATGGGAGAATTTCGCGCAAGCCTATTTACGTCTGCCATGGATGAGCCGCGAAGTTAAATTTGGCCCATATTCTGCTTGATTAACGAGGAGCTTGGGCTGCCCCACGAGACTCGGCGAGGGTGACGGTCAGCTTCCATTAGCGGAGCAGGGCAGGTATAACGGGCCGCCATAAATCTGTTGCCCATATTCGGAGGCTCCTTTAGAGCCGACGTGAGTCAAGCTCCAAAACGCACAGTGGATAAACCGGCGATAAAAATAATTCGTACTTTGACGAAGAAAGGGGCGTTTTTAATGAAATAAAAATGCGATTTTCGGCGCTGCAAGGGTGCGGAAATAATCTCGACATTGAATCCGGGGGATTGGTGAATTCTCGACAGGAAATAAGCAAGAAAAAAGCGACTCACCAGCGTCGTGCAACGGGCAGGCCATGTAGCTGTACCGTTGATCAGAATTAACGGCATTTTTTCCCTTCTGCGATCCGCTGGTCATAGCTGCGAATTTTGTCACGTACCGATAGATCTCGTCATAGAAGAAGGTTAAGGTTGTTCGAATTATCGTCGAAGCAGCGCTCCCCCGTTTTCTGTCTCTGTCAATGATACCGTTATCGCCCAACTTGGCAGCTCGAGTCTCTTCAGCTTCGTTGATAGTACGAAAATCAATGTTACAAGTATTCAAGGTTGCGACGGAGCGGCGGAGGATGAATTCGTCAGTGGTGAAGACAACCGAGGTGAAGTCGCGGCGGCGATGCTGTTGGCCTCGTAGCGGCAGTGAAGCTCATCGGCGAAGAATCCTGCTGCTCGAAGGAGCCCGCTCATCGTCCCCTTCGTTTTCCAATTTTCTCGCGCTCCTCCTTCTCCTCGCTTTAAGACGGCTCTCACTAACTCGAAACTTCTTCGAGCGAGCGTCGTCTCCGCGTTTTACTGCACCGGACGGACTCCTCGTTGCCAATTAGACTCGCGGAAACTGGGAACGGTGGCGCGCGCTTAATTAGCACAAAAATAACTGCCGCTATGAAGCACCGACGAGCCCGAGTTCCTCCTTCTTTTTACCTGTACGCATACCAACTCGTCCGCGATATGTCAACTGCCTCGTCACACGGATTCGAGCCCCGACACCAGGACGCTGAAGAAAACATGATTTTCTCATTACTCTGTAACAGCGTCGAAGCGGAGGGCTTGCGTGCGAGCTTTTTCCACGTAGTTCGACAACATTATTGTTTTGCGAAAGAAATTCAACGTCTCAAATCAAATATTCGCGTTCAATCCAATTTTGGGGGGGGGGGGGGGGGGGGTTTGAAATCGTTCGAAAAGACTCGCGTTCCATAGGGCGCTTCGCATTTAAAAGCTCACACGAAATTCCTCCATAAAAGCGCGCTTTTAAAATGAACATTTCGAAACATACGTGCAGAGCTCAATGGAGCGTTAAATGTAATCGAGCCGGAGGCTGCAGGTTGAAAATATCCGTTAAATTAATTCCGGAAAAACCGTAACGATGATTTATCGCGTTATAAACATGAGCGTGAGTAGCACCGTGGAAAAAGCTTCGTAAATAAAATCCGCTCACTCGTCCCCGCGTTCGAATGTCCCGGTGGGCAAATATGCAGATTTACTTAATAATGCTCCGCGTGTACGAGCTAAGACGCGGCCAAGAGGGGTTTCCGGTCGAATCGAAGCGCGCGCGGCGGTCGAGCCTTTCGCGTTCCCCAGGAACTTCGTGCCCGTTGAAAATATCGTTTGGCGTGCGAAGACGGAGCTTTTTTCCAGGCCCAAAGGACGCGGGTTTCGGCTGTAAGAGCTTTTCCTGCCAGTGGAAACGTGAGGTTCGGCGAGATGCTGCGGAGCGGGAAATCGATGTTGCTGCAACGAAGATTGGCGATGTTTCCGGTCGTTTTTCACTGCGCCACTCGACAGCCTCTCCACTCGATCTTTACCATTAAATAATAGTCGAAAGAATTTCGTGTGTACCGGGGAACATGTGTGCGAATGGAAATAATAATCAATGAGAGAAAATGGTGTGTGAGCGATCGTGAAGAGTGAACTATCCAGTACCCGGCGTGCGGCTCTACTGCTAGAGCTCCGCTCCGGCTGCTGGAGGTGGACAAGGGCGTGAGGGTACAAGAGCAAGGGGAGAGGGGTGCACCGTGAGAATAGTGAAGCGATAGCGCAAGAGGACCGTGCAGAGAGGGACAGAGGGAGAGGAAGCTGCGGATGCAGAGGAAAATCTTCCTCTCTCTCTCTCTCTCTCTCTTCGCCTCCCCCGCTCTCCCACTTCCCCTCGGTCTCGCTTCAACTCTCTCTCTCTCTCTCTCTTCCCCGCTAGTTTTGTACCGCCGCAGCGCCTAGCGGTGAACATTCCCCCTTCTGGGTACTGGATGCAACGCGCCGTTTTCCCCGCTCTTCGCCGTCTCACCGGCCGCGCCATAACCCTCCCCACGGAGCCTCTCTCTCGCTCGCTCTTCTCTCGGGCCTATACCTTAACACTGTACAACCTTTACGAGCGACTCGCTGTCTCTTTCTCGCGCCCTCCCGCCGCCTGACGGTTCCATGTCGCAATGTATCTGCAGTCGAAAGAAAACCCCTTTCTATATACCGTAGACTCTCCTCGGGCTCGTGTCCCGCGAAGAAAAGAGAGACGAGCCCTAACTCGAAGAGGACGCGTGCAACGGATTTTCAGGAGTTGCTTTTTCCTGGCGAGGCGTCCGATACAACGGTTTTTAATCTTTCTTTTCCTCGATACGGCACACATCGGACTCTTTTTACGTCGGCGTATTCTTTGGCTCTTGGACTAAGTGGGACGTTGAATGGAGCCAAATATTTCTTAGCCTCGTGCGCTCAAACTCCTCGGAACTTGCTGCCTGCCTATCGATCCTCGGATCTTTCAATCTGCATGCGCTCCATAGCCTTTGCAGTAAAGAATCGTCGCTTTTTTCAAGCTCCTCGCACAGAGGCGACTCGTCTCGAAAGATGCTGGGCCTGGAAATGCCCTCCGTTCTACTCCCCCGACGGCAGACTCTCGCCAGTCAATTTTGCCAAATGTTGCGACGCAATACCGTCGAAGAATCCGCCTCTTCAACATCGAGCTTCCGCAAAAGTATTTCTGTAAAATTAACTTTTTCGTAACGAAGGTCGTTAGTACCGTCGGAGCTCTTTCTTGTCTACTTCACGCTCGCCCAATTAGTAAACAAAGGCGTACGAAACAAGCTCGATGCTTCCCAAGCAACTTCCACTCCGAAAAGAATCTCTTTCTCTTACTTATTTTTTCTTTCAATGGCCTTTCATAACGCACAGCAGCCTACTTTTCATTAATAATCTAGAAAAATCCGAGCACGAGAAATAGTGGGGAAAAAAACTTGTCTTCCGTTCCTTTGAAAACTTCAATATCGCTTCGCCATTTTTGTTTTTCATTTATCAATAAAATCCACGCTAATTAACCGTTTACGGGGTTCTCAAAAACATTTTTCCCGTCGCTGTATCCAGTCGAGGGTATCGCGGAGATAAAAGACTATCGCGATCTCTCGATCGCACGCTGAAAGTCTTTCCCACTCGAAGTCAAGTGAGCCACGAAACGGTAAGCTTCTCTATCTCCCACGCTGTATCTTAAACTTCATAGAAATGTTTCCACTGTCTCGCAAGAGGCTGTTCGATCTCGATTGCTCGGGGGAACTGCGGAACGTTATTGCTGCGGGAGATAAATTTTTATTGGTGATTTCGAATGGTATATCGAAAATAACGCAAAATTACACGTTTCGAGACAATAGTTCGGTCATCGAACTATTGGCCAATGGAATTATTCGAAGTGGATGTCGAACGATGACGTTTTAAACGACTGCACTATTGCTGGATGATTTTAATGCGATTTTTGGATTCTCGATGGAGAGAAATTCGAGGGAAAGAGCTGCCAACAGATGGTCCGAATCCTCGGAAAGTTCATTCAACGCAACGGAGGGATCGTGCTCGTGGGCTGAGGTGATTTCAGACCGGAAGCTATGAATTATCCATCGCCATATTAACCCGCAACGACATAATTCAGAAGGTTGAACGCGCGCGTCGAGAAAATATTCGCTCTGCGAGCGCTTCGTTCCGGACTCTTTTGTCTGCGACATCGAAATATGGAGTTGGCAAAGAGCGAGAGTTTCGCGCGCACACACGGGTCTCGAGACTGTCGCAGCCACTCTCACCGGGGGGCACCAAGGTCGAGGCGTCTACCGGGCACACACTCTCAATCGTCGTGTCAACTCTTAGCACGAGTAAGTCGTGAACCGGAAACGTTTCTCTTTCCTTAAAATGCATTTGCTTCGGGGCTGAGTCGGTCGTAGCGATCGATGGGATTCGTCCGCGGATGCGGAAAGACATTTTGGCGCGTGCTGAGATAACTTTTCAGCATAATCTTCAGCTGATGCTGTTTCGGAGTTTCTTCTAAAAAAACTGGAGCGCCTTCCTGCACGTTCGACAAGTTCGACGCGGAGCCTACTTTTTGACCTCCGGCCCAAACTGACCTCCCGCTTTCAATGTTCCCATGCCTTTTAAAGAGTTTCGGTACAGGCGATACAATGTTGCCATGCTAAACCATGCTAAAAACATAAAAAATTTCAAAAAGTTTAGAATTTTATAAAATTTGGTCAACATATTCTTTAGTGCCAAATTTGACAATACTAATTTTTTAAGATTTTTCTTCTACACAGTTATCGAGCAATTGATCACTAAAGTTTACGTGTATAAGCATAGCGTTTCCATATATATAGGTATACATTTCGGGCATAAGAAATCTGCTTTAATGCGTAATTACTCGATAACTAAGTAGAAGAAAATTTTGAAAAAATTTGTGTCTTCGCACTTGATGTTGAAGAACATTATCACCAAATTTCATCAATTTCTTAATATTTTGACTCTTGTACCGAAACTCCTTAAACGAAGAGTTTAAAACACGACGCTGCTGCACACCCTCGACACGAGAGCGCCCCATCCGACGACGTTCGTATTGTGAAAAAAAAAAATATTAAAAAATGGAAAATCCGTCGAAATGGGGAATGGAGATGAGGAAAGCAATGGAAGAATAAGAGAAGGGCAAATATCGAGATATTGCAGCGAGAGTAAAAACAGGAAAGAGACGATAGGAATGGAAGAGTTTTGGGAGATGAGGGACACGCGAATGGAAATGAAAGAAACATGGGCGAGGATGGGGTGTCAGATACAGGAAAAGTCCAAAGGGTGCAGGGAAAGCAAATGTAGAAAATGCGCAAGGGAAGAGGAAACTTTAGCACGCATTTGCGAGTAGTGCTGCGAAATAAAAGCGGACACGAGGAAGGCAGAGGTAGAAGGACTGGAAAGGTGGCTGGAGAAAACAATGGGAGAAGGGATGGAAGAGAGAATAAATAGAGCGCTGAAAGGACAAGTGGGAAAGGAACTGTGCGAGTATGTGAGAGGACACGAATGGATGATGATGGGGAAAAATTTGAGTGAAAAGAATAATTGAAAAAAAGATACGAAAATGAAAAAGAAAAAAATGAAAAAGTAAGTAATATAAAAACGGGAAAATCGACGGAACGAACCGCTGCACAGTTTACTTATTTCCATTTATTCACACACGCGACTTAAATATACAAAATTTACATCATTATTTTCGTTGCGTATCGAAGGTCTGCAGTCTCGAGGCAGCTTGAAAGGAAAGCTGATAAAGAATCGGATAAAAAAACATCAAAATTACGTAACTGCAATATTTTTTGAGCAAACTGTTCCATTTTCAATGTCAGCTTCGAACGAGTATACGTTATTCGGTATGGTACACGCGGAGAAAATCTATCGCGACTCGGCCAGGACCGTTGATTCTCCGAGTGGATTCGTGGTTTTTTTTCCTGACACCATAAAACTCTCGAAAATTGCATGTCTTTTCATTCCATAACTTTTTTCAAAGACTGCTGAAAAGTCGCTCGCGAAAATGCGTCCCATTTGAATCTCGAATCAAGAGATTTAATCTCGAACACTTTTCCCGATCTCGGCCATTTCAATGATCAAATGCACACGTTCACGTCCCCCTGTGCCAAAGTCGCTATGGAAGAACCTTTTTGCTTCTAGCTTGCTGCTTTTCCCTCCCGACTAACGAGCACATAAATATTAATATTTATATTAAATGTATAGCAAAACGATGTGTACGCGACTTATCGATAAACACACATTGGCATTAAAGCATTCGATTCGAACGAGCTCAATATTGTATGTAAATATTAGTATCAGTAAACTAGAGTTTCCTTTTTTTCATAGATAAATATTATTGCACTGAGGGTTTTCAATGATGACGTCTACGGAGTGACACCAGTGAGAGTTCCTAACGACGAAATACCAGGTACACTCGTTGATCATTGCAATTTGGGTGGAGCGATTGAAGGCACGAGTAAAGAAAGGGGTTGGAAGGAGCAAGTGGTTTTTGGAAAGATTGAAAATGAGAAAAAATATTTTACAAGTTGCATTAACTCTCGAAGCATATCGTACACTTTAGTTGTCTATTTTTTCGTATTTTTCTTCGATCAGACTGAATTATTGTCTTTTTTTATAAATGCCAAACGACTTTTCGTTCGCAGTGCTCTCTATGGTCTTCACCCTTCACAAAATGACAATCCCATATTCCACTTTCGATGGGACACGCAACGATACCGTCTCGTCATTTTTTAACTCTAATATTATTCTTCATTTCGTATAACAATAAATTTCTCCGATAACATTTGTTCTTAGAATAAATTATATATTTATCCGCTACGATGAAATATATATTCTTCAACTTGTCAATCTGTACAAAAGGATTCAAAGGAAAATGCTATTTACATGGATATTTGTTCGACCTTTTTTTCCTAGCCGAAAATGTGACTCTCACAGTGGATTCTCGTGCTGCTTTTTAACAGCGACTGACAATTGGGCTTTGGAATCTCACAGCTGCTTTTCAACGAATCTCTCCTTTGGTGCTATAATTTTATACGATTCTTATCGAGCTTGAGAAAATGTTGACTTCGTTGATTCAATGGTCGAGCTTTTCTTGAGACGATCCAATATCGTAGGATCTATAAAAAAATGTGCTTTCACGATTTTCCTAGTGACCGTTGTTTCATAGCAGACTCGAAAAATGGTTTTTTTTTCAGTTTAATCGAAATCGTGGGTTCGATCGAGGGGTTCAGCCTCCGGCACACGTTCGTTAGTTCGGAAGTATTATTTTGAAAAATTCATGGAAAGCTGCGGTGAGTCGAAGAGATTTTCTCGACGACTCGGAGCGGCTGGACCGCAAGTTCTGTCAATAAACGAACAATGGAATTGAGCGGCGCGCAGAGCTCTGTCTGCACTCCGTTTTCAGTGATTGTACTGGATCATAACAATGCGGAGCAATACACCGCTCGCGAGCCATTCCCACATATGTTTAAAGGGTTAATCTAGTTTTGGGGAGTGAAAACAAGAAGCTGCGAGTCCAATTATCGAGATTTATGGGGCGGGCTGCATCGCAACGCGCGAGAAACTGGCCCCGAAGTGGAGCAGCGGAAAGAGAAGGAGAGAGAGAGAGAATGGCTCAAGAATGTGTATTACTGGGATGTTAAGTTCAACTGCAGAGCGTGAACGATGATCAGGGAATACTCATTCGAGGTCGTATACAAGGTGTCGCTCTGTCGATGCTGAGAGTGCTGGAAATTCGAGAATTTCTATCAGTTGCAAAGTCAAAGCAGCCAGTTTCGTTCAACTGGAGCACTTTGCTCTCGTCTCTGTAATCTTGGAGAATTTCTCGTTTTCGTACGTCAAAAGATGGCTACTCGCGTACCAATTCGAGTGGCCTTAACTTTTTGTCCTCGGATCGTTGTGAGTAGAGGATTTTCGAATGAAGGTTCGGAAGTGAGCATGGCTTGCAGAAAAACGAGTAATTTCTGCTTCAGTGAAAAATACTCGAATCGAAATCGTCCAGGACACCCCGTACATCGAACTTTAAAAGCGTGTTTAATTCTCGGCTTCTCACACGTTCCTAATCCCTCGGTGTTCTCGTCGATTGGTGCACGACTCTTGACAAAAGTTTACGAGCGAGCGCAATATCGTTTGGTTCCCCGTTCGATTATTCGGTCCTGTCGCGAGACAAGCCTCGTCGAGCAGTAACGCTCCGACCGAAATTCCAACCCCCCGCGTCGACGTTCGACGCTTACTCGCATTTTTCGAATCCCCCGATGGATTTCCCCCTTAAATCGAAGGGTCGGAATTGGCTTTTCGCCCTTAAATGGGAGGCTGTTTACCGCGGTTGGAAGGTCGGGAAAAAAACTTGCGGAAAAGACTCGAACGCGATGAGTCCGGAACTTAGTTTCGTCCTCTGAGTCCGGACCGTGTGACAGGCAAGTAGAATCAAGTTGAATCTTCATTGAAGTTAAATAATCTTCGTAATTTGAGTATTAACTTGAGCGACGAGTGAACTTTTGAGCCGAGGTTCGAATCTCCGTCGACGTTCTCCGAAGCTAATCGCTTCGATTTCCTCGCGAGTTCAACCTCAAATTTGTGCTCGAGCGAAAGAGCGCACTCGAGTTTGTCCTCGAGCTCGACGGAAGTTGACTCGAATTACGTAATCGACTAACGTCTCAACTAGAAAGTAACCGTCCACTGTTGCTAACTACATAAAAATGTTGATCCTCGCACTCCAACGCTACTTTAGCACTCACGAGAGAAACGTCTGGTCCAACCGACTCGGAGCCACGGCTCCGAGGCTTTTCCATTTTCTCTATAAATGCATATTCTTGTATTCTGATCCCCCA
Organism: Venturia canescens; assembly: GCF_019457755.1. Lineage (NCBI taxonomy): Eukaryota > Metazoa > Arthropoda > Insecta > Hymenoptera > Ichneumonidae > Venturia > Venturia canescens. The sequence goes on from NC_057426.1 coordinate 12,827,412, forward strand.
AGGCACGTACGTATGAGCAAAACAGTGTTTTTTTTTTTTTCTTAAACGAATCGCTTCGTGCATCATTTTTTTGAACGAAACGCAGTCTTAACGCTCTTGGAGTGATAATTTCTGTTTTCTTCCTCCTGCTTCAGCTTCTTCCTCCTTTTCTTCGTTTGATAATTGTGGAGGAACGAGGGCTCGAGCGTCGCCGTGAATTCTCTCGGGGATCATGACTGCGACGAATTCGTGACTCGTGTCTCGCTCCTTCTCTTCTCCCAGTCGTTCACCCGCTTCAGAGGATAGCAAATTATTGCGGAGAGAAGAATCAGCGCTCCCGATATGTAGAACGAGGCGTCGTAATTTCCGGTCACGTCCATAAACGCACCTGCCACACAACGCCCAATTCAAATGAATATTAAAAATTGATTAAACGGATGGAACGAAACCCGAAATACGTGAGCTGCCTCCGGACACAGCGGGGAGAAGTTCACTGAGAATATTTCATTCAATCACCTGCCAGTGGAGCTCCAACCGCTGCAGCCAGTCCTTGGAAAAGTAGAAGCAAACCAAAGGCGTTTGTCAATTTCTCCAGACCCATTAGATCCACCACTATTATCGACCTGAGGGACGCGAACACCGCTGAAATTGTGGAAAAGAAAAATATTCACTAAATCGAGCACAACCAGAGATTCTGGACACCAAAAATCTTCGTTATCATTCATTTTTATCGCGAAACGTCTCCCAATTATTTTCTTCCGATTCAAATCCTTCTGTTTGGAATTTTTTTTTTTTTTGGTTTTTATGCAACATATCGAAATATTGATTTTCCCTTGACAGCAGCTCAGTTTTGTTTAAGTATCGATCGAATACAGTTTACTAGGAAACAGATTCAGTAGAAATAATTTGGTTTTATTCGTTATTTAGTTCATTCATTTAGTGAATTGATATAATAGAATTACCATCATAATTGAATCATTATATGAAAAGCAGATGTAAGTTTAACAAGTTGAATGATGCTTACATTCTTGAATCGAAATTCGTTTATTTGTTTATCAAAAATCGATTACTAGCAATTTTTGCTAAATAAAACTTTCCATGAATTCAGCAAATATGTTCGGATATAAAAATATTCGTAAATATCGAAAACCTATGCCAATACGATGGCTCTAATCTGTTTCTTACGATTCTTATGATGGATAATCGCAACGATTAAATGACGAATCCTCCAAACCTGTATCTCGTAACAGCTCAAATTAAGGCTTCGGCTTTTTGTCAAGTTGTCGTTAATATCTTTTTATTCATAACTATCAAATAATAAATCCTAATAATTTCCACTAATTTTATATTTTCCCTTTAAACAGGTTGAAGAGACTTATTAATCATTTTCGGAGCTCAAAATTATCGTTTTTCAGACATTAAAATTCAAAATTTTCTTCGTTACTGTGTTTCGTTTGTCGAACATTTTTTGGCTCGTTGGTCATTGAATTCTGAGATCGAAAGCGTTTGTCTAGACGAAAAAATGTATCCGCATGTTTTCACTCACATATACTGAGACCGAAGCTCGCAGCATAGAAAAATTGGTACTCCTTCGTCGGCGAGAGCCCCGAGCATATCGTCGCGATTCCGCAGATGCTTATGAATACATTGTTGATGAGAAGAGCATCGACTCCGGGAAAACTGCTAACGATTCCACAAACGACACGGCCGATTGTGTTGCCGATCCCGATAACGGACACGAGGAACATGGCCGTCGAAGTGTCTATTCCGCTCAACTGGGCACGATCTGCACAACAAATTTAGTCTCACAGTCATTACCAGCCACCCCGTTGACCTCGGAAGATTCTTTACGCGCACAATCTCAACGAAGAGCATCAAAAACTTATTACTCGAGAAGCAAAAATCTACGATTCGGTTCTCCAAACAAAAATGAAACTTGAATTGTTAAAAAAACATAAAAAACGACCATTCTTTAATAAACTGCCAGAGATTCGATTAAATTTCATCGCTCCCATAAATTTTTCACTCCAAAATGAACTATTGAGGTCCACTAATTTTGTAAAAGCTCCGAATCTTCGTTTCGTACGATGAGAAAACGGTTCGACGATCGTCTCGTGTCACGGGCAGTCAAGCGTTGCAGTAGTGCAAGGCGTTGAAATTTTCGTGGATTTTGAGTGAAAAAAATGCTTGGTCGAAGCTGTACAGCGCTGTTGAGGTGCGTCGTTAGGGCGAGCGCCAGTAACGCGAGCTTTTATCGCCTCGTCGTTGCGAGATTCGGCGAAGCTAATGTCGTTATTGCTATCGGGCCATTTACCTGGCAGATAGACGAGCGGGGTGTAGAATCCCATCATGGTGAGACCACCGCTTATCGCCAGAATGAGAAATGATGGACTCTTCAAGAGGCTCAGGTCGAGCATCGTCGTCAGGATCCGGCGCACGCTCTCCGGACATATATAACAGCTTCCGCTTTCCTCCTCCTCGACATCGTTCGTCGTTGGCAACCGTGTTACCGACATGTGATAGCCGACCGATGACAACTGTTAAGGGACAAAAAAATCGGCTTGTCAGTCGGAAAATCGTTTCTAAAAATGACGTCGAAATCGATCCGGTTTTTCGTGAGAAAAAATCGATAATTGAGCGCCTCGAAACATTTCGATTGTGATTTGAGTGCGCATTCTACGTAAATGGGATTCGGGGCCGTTAGTTATTTCGTTTCATTGAAGAAAGAGCGCGAGATTCGAACTAGAAAATCGCTTTTCGTTGCGGTCAAAAGTAAACAATTTCATTGTTTCTACGAAATTTTTCATTCCGCAGCGATTTTAACGACGTTCAAGTTAAATTTCGAGAATACATAGAGACGCCGTGAGGACATGCAGTGACGAATGCTCACCTGGGACTTGTAGTGAGGCAGCCTGTGGAGGGAACCGCCATAAAAAATGTCGTCCCTGTAAAACGGTCTCTGGGGATCCCTGCTGCTGGAATTTCGCTTGTGGATCATTTTGAACGACTTTTCGCTTCCCTCCTCGAGCCCGAGCCGGCGACCGCTTATCGTGTGTCTTCTGATCTGTTGAAAAAATGGTTGATCAGCGTTTCAGTCGTCGAAATGATTTTCTACTGAAAATACGAAAAAAATGAGTTTCTCAAAAATTCATTATCCGGAGCATCGGTTTTGCTCATTTTTTTTTTTTTTTATCATCTCAATAAAAGCGTTAAGGAAGTTGAGGCTGTACAGTCATTTTTCTTACCCAAAAGTTATGGCCTGTACCTTTCAAAAGTTAGGCCAGTTTACAGTTTGGCAATGTTGCATACACTTTAAAGAAAAGTTGGGGAAAAAAAGACGAAAAACTGGTGAAAGCTCAATCGAAAACGCGAACGGTGACGATCCTAGCCTCAAAAAACTGCAGGGGAAACAGATTATTATTAATATAATCTCAGCAAATCTCCTAATAAATCTGAAAAAAATTGACATTGTTCGGCAAGCCTTGCTCATGTTGCCCAAAAAATTTCATATTTTTAGCATCATTTTTAACGGAGATATCACTGAATGTGTCTTGACTTCCATAAGATTACATGTTATTTGGCCCAAATTGTTATTGATTATTCTCAGCAACAACGCTCCTAAACTGTCTGAAAATTTAACTGATTTTTTTTTACACTTCACTTTATAAGATGCAATCGGTTTAAAAGCGATGACATCATTTTCATTCTAATGCCTCAACTTCCTTAAAGAAATGAATTGACCGACGATTTTCCCGAAAAAATGAGGATTTCGCTCCTCTTGGGCTCCCCGAAAACACTCGCCGCGGACACAAACGAACAATGAAGCCATTTTGACCGAGAGAACAAAGCGTGCATTAATGGAAGGCCACGTACCGTGGGGATTCTTCCGTTGAGACGTTCCAGGTCACCGCTAAGTAAATTATTTTCCTCCTCGACGGATTTCATCTCTTCTCCAGTGATGACCACAGAATCTGGGTATATCGGTGCAGAGAGCCGTTTCTCCGAGGTACTAAGCTGCTTTTCCAGCCTAGATTCGACATGGTGTAACGAGTGCATTGATGTACTATTGTGCAGAAAAAAGCAAATTGGAAAAACAGCACCAGAGATCATTACTTCGTCGGATTCGATCGAAAGAATTCATCGCTTTGACCAAACTATGATTTTCAGCTGAACAAACGCCGGGACATCAATCAACGACGGTGCAATTTCGCATGCATGAAAACTTCTGATTCTCAGAATTCGCCAAATTGATGCGAAATTCAACGAACCAACAAATAAATCGAGTGACTCGAATAGTCTCGCATGGACTCGTATTTTTTTCAAAGTTCTTAGTTTCAAATCGTTCACTCAAATTTCATTTAAATCGAGAAAAAATGGGAAAAAAATAAAAAAATTTTACATCCGAAGTCATTGCGATGTAGAAAGGAGGACAATGGCTCGTGAAATATCGTGAAAAATCGTGGCTTCAATTACTTTGCGATATCCGGATGACTGCTGAGGAGCTGAGCGGCGGTCGGATATTCGGTGTTGTTGTTGGTGCCGAAGAAACGATTGCGGATTGGGTGATTGGCGTGTAGAGAAGTGGTGGAAGCGCCCTTGCCCATCAGCGGGCTCTTGACTTCAGCTCCGACTTGTTCTTGAGTCTGTTCCACTTTGATTCGAGTGGGTTTGAGAGGCCGGAACATTGCGCCGAAAGTTGCACAATTCAGCAGCATGCCTGAGCGCGGAGCGCGGAAAAAATGACTTGTATTAATCGTGGCTGGTGTGCTCGAGATTCCACGAGAATTCATCGACTCGAGCCGATTTTTCGCGGGGAAAAAACCCTCGAAATAAACGGTTTTTACCGTGACAAAATATAACACGAGATAAAAAACCAACCTGCTTGGAAAAGGAGCGCCCCCCTCCAGCCGAATTGGTTGATCAGCAATTCCGAGACTGGCGCAAGGACGAAAGTACCGATTCCCGAACCGCAAACCGCAATTCCCGTTGCGAGTGCCCGCCATCTTTCGAAATAGAAACCCGTCGTTATCACTGCGGGGACATAAATTAGCCCCACTCCGATTCCCCCTGGAGAATTTATGTAAAAATCAGAAGACACGTTATATTAATTTAAACACACGCGCACACGCTCCCACTTAACGCACCGGTTCAAGGCCTTTATTCCTGCATCTTCTACTAAACTCTCTATATTTCTCTCACTCTTCATATATTATTTATCTTCCTTGCTACGCAGTTTATAATTGCTTCCTCGACTAAGTTATACCACTTAAAACAATCGAAATTCTGTGAATTCAATAAAATTTACGTGGTTTTGACGATTCGCAGTAAATTTGCTAAATTTCTCTTTTTCCGTGTGCCTCAATTCGTTTACACCGCTAAAAACGAAATTTCGTTGAAACATTTCAATATTTTGTCGACCAAGAAACATTTTTCTAACCACGCGATCAAGTGTTTTTAGTTTCAGCAAACTTTGCTTACGATGAAACAAATTTTGTCGGGATTTCGTCGCTTTTTATCCCGCAGAGACGAAATAATTGTATTGAAAAACTCACAAACTTTTAACAATACTCTCGGCTCCCGTTGAATTCTCAAAAGAAATGAATTTTTACGCTGTAAAATGTGTCAATGCGAGAATTTTTTTATAATTCAATGTGAGAATGCAGTCATTTTTGTATTTTTTGTTCTTCTTAAACGAATTCCAGTTATCGATAAACGATCAATCGGGCTTCAATTCCGTTGACAGTGATCGGAAGGCCTGAAATTCAACGAAAAAAGCAACGCAGGTCCTTAAAATATCGAAAGAAATTTGAATTTGACGAAATCGACTGGAATTCGACTGGAATCCGTTGAGTGGAAGTAGCGAGAAAAAATTTTTCGTGTGTATCTCGTTGCTCCGAGCACTGCGAGCGTGGCTTTCGCAATCTTATCACACTTTTGGGGCGTCAGGGGAAAGAGAGGGGCTCGTATTCTCGCGGTTGAGGGAAAGAGAGAGAAACAAGCGTGCCGAAAAATGGTTGGAAGTAAATATAAGCTCGGTAAACGATCGAGTTACCGCGCAAAACACGCGCTCTTCTACGCTATCGTGATAAAATTATGCAACGAAAAGAAACACCCGAGGACGCTATCAAAATTTATGGCAAAATTCTCCATCGAACGAGAAACTCCGATTGGTGGATATCCCGAGGGCGATTACGTTGATAGAGTTTTAAAAAATGAAGGAAAAAAGAGATTTATACTTACCCAAGACGCCGTATGTGATGTACATGTACTCGACTGACCAACTGAAGTAGGACAGAATGAAGGCTAGGCAACTGACTACGCTCCCTAAAATCGCGACGAGTCTAAATCCGTATCGGTTCGCCAGTGCCGAAACAAATGGTCCTGAAAAGCACATTTTTCGAGCTGAAAAATCGTTCGATCGAAAGACCGATTTTATCAAGGCAATTACCACCTAGAAATAAATGGTTGGGCGGTGTTAAAGAAAGCAAGGAAATGCAGATTTTATGGGCTGAAAGGGAACTAACAAATTATTGCGCTTTTTCATGAAAAAAAAAAAAAAGCAATTTTGGGTTTTCAAATGATCGATTTTCTCAACAAGGGGGACAAAAAATTGGACGAAGACGAATTTGCTTGACGGAGAGACTGCAATTTTTCACGAGTCGATTGTGAGCAGTTTTTACGACCCTAAATATAGATTTTCTGCTTCTGAACTCTGACAAGCAATAAAACTGTCATTGCTCCATATATTAGTTATGAAAAATACGTGAGAGATCTCTCGAGCGAAGAATAACGAGCATTGTAATTCGAAGATAAATGTTTCTAGCTCTGAGCACAGCAGATTATGGCCACTTATTGTTGCAACATATCCAGAATTATCGATAAATAAACGCAAGATAATTCAATTGTTTGCCAGACTCTTGTCGAAGCGAACTGTTTCTATTTGGTAAATATACACGCGATAACCGAGACTGTACCCGACGAAAAGAAATCGGAAAGATGCCACTCGAGAGCACGATATTTTAACGTCATTGCCGCTGTCATTTTAATCGTTAAAAAGTAATAAATAATCGAAGATGAAGAGCTCTTCGTTGAAAAATGGAAAAAAAAACATGGAAATTATCGTTTTTGTTTCATTGCGTTTCTTCTCAACAATCTGACGCGTTCGAATTTTGATGAAAGTGGAGAAAAAATGTGAAAATTTTCATTTTTTTTCTCTGCGTTTCTTACCAACATTATGACGTTCGAATTTCAATAGGAAAACGATCGAATAAAAAATGCTCCATTGAATTCCGAATCGAGAGAAGAAACGAGCGTGAATTAGTATTTTGGCCGGCTCTATAGATTGAACGTCGTTTTTTCTCGACGGACTCGATTCCACTGGCCACGCAATGCTCGTACGCGGATACAAATGGACTGCGAATTAAGTGCGCGTCGTTAAATTTCATTGTTCCCCAGAGTTGGTAGTGACGTTTCCCAAAGACCGGGATATCTCGAGTACATCATTTTGTCACGGCCAATATAAAAAACATCGTGGCCGTGCGTACGTTTAAACTAATTTACGATTTAGTGCGGCCCAACAATGTTTTATCGCTATCGCGAACTCGAATGTGTCTCCTCGGGCTGCTTCGCTCGTTTTTAGCGATTTTTGCGAATCGAACGTCGAAGAAAAACCTATTTTATAGAACAGACGATCGTACCGGACGGAAAGTGTTTGGATGGATCGACTTTCGTTGCTTTTGGGATCGAGAAATTTGGCCGAAGACGTCGGCCTCCGTTCGGACCAACGAAATTTGATGAACGTCTCAGCTCGGACGTTTTCAAACGTTTTTATCAACAAATCCGTCGTCGAACCGATCGAGCCTACTTTTTAGAGCTTCGGTCAGGGGAATTCGCACGAATGGAAAAAGGGACGTACCAGCCATGAGATAAAAGCCCGTTTGAAGGGATCCAACGAGAGCGACACGAGCCCTCGTCTCTCCAAAACTCTCCGAAATTTGGGTGAGAAAAATACCGAAGCTGGAGATGATTCCATCGACGAAAAGATTGCACATGAAGGAAGCTGCAACTATGACCCAGCCCCAGCCTCCATCCGGCGGGACAACCATCTCCACCTCGATCCCCTGCAACATTTAGAAACATCGTAAAATACGAACTCACTCGTTCGCACACTGTTAAAAAAATTTTTTTCAAACAAGTAACTTTTTTTTAATGCAAATAAATGAATTACTTGTATATTATCTAGTAATTCATTATTGTTTCCATGTAAATATGTTTTTGACATAAATTTAATATTTTTATGAAAACAAATATAAATTTCTTAAAAATAATGGACCGTTAATAGACGAGATTGCACGTTCACTACAAACAATGCGTCAATTTAATTCGGCTGACTAAATAAAAATTTCGACAGAGCTTTCGAATTTTTGCAGCCAAAGTATGTTTTGTTCGAAATGAAAAAAATGTACAATCTTAATTTAGAAAGTAATTTCTTTCTTCTTCCTGGAATACAAATTTTTTCGATTAAAGTTTTTTATTTTTATACCGAAGAGTAATGCGATTGCTGGAATAAAAGTCAATTACTTGTTTCAAGTACGTTGCGTGTTTCCAATGAAAAATATTGCATATTTTTCATGAGTAATTTCCATGTATGTCATCAAAATAAAATATTGTCACCAAAAATATTATTTATTTACCACGAAAATATATTATTTGCTATTGGCAGCAATTCTGTATTTAATTTAAATAACGGTATTTAGTTTCAAGAACCTTTATTATAACGACTAATCAATAACTGCCAAAAAAATGATTTATTGGACGTAAAATATTTTTTTATCCAACCCAAATGAAAATATTTTAGTAGCCAATGAATTTCCCTCAAATAATTTGAATTACTTGGAAAAAGAATTTTTTTTTAACAGTGCACATAGGCACGCGGCAACGTGGACATTGACACGTCGTAATATTTGACACATGAGCGATAACATTTTGACCTGCAATAGCGATCTTTGATTGCTTATCATGGAAATACAACTTGTCTTCTCCCTCTCTCTCTCTCTCTCTCTCTTGCTTTCTCTCTGTGAGGGACTCGAATAATAATTATTTTTTCTCAATGCGTGAGCTAAAGATTAGCAAACCCGACCTCGGATCTGAGGAACGAGAATGATTCGCCTCGAAAAAAACCGAACGACTCGTTTCTCAATTCTCGTGTTGACGTTTTGATATTGAAAGTAGTATCGCAATCGATCATCTTGCTGAAATAAATTCATTTTTATTCTAATATGGTTTTTTTTTTTTTTTTTTTAATTTTTCACTGTTCAGTATCATCGCTCCGATATCACAATATTTGTGTTTTTGATTCGTCGTTGAATGAATTACGAAAGGGAAAAGCAACAGAGAAATGTTGTTGGACATTAGATGAAACTCGTTATGACATTTCAAACGTAATTTTATGAACGAACGAGACGATACAGGACTTTGTTTATTGCTTAGTTTTCTTATTAATTATTGGTTTGCAATTGTTTAATTATTTTCCTGATTTGCATACACAACATTTGAGAACTCTTCAAGTATAAAATCAGCTTTTCGCGGTGCCCATGACGTCTGCCAGCTTGAGCAGTGCCAGGCACTTGAAAATCCGAAAGAGCCAGCAGCGCAGGAACGACAAAAATAATAAATGCTCCAAGTTGATTGAAATTTTCGAAATTTTCCATTGAGTCTGGCCTGGAATGAATTTCAGTCAAAACTCAATCTCGATTTTTGTTTTGAGCGATTAATCGGAGAAAATTGTAATTTAATGGAAATCGAAGCGATCATTAGCTCCATCGCGAAGACAATTTTTTCTCGAAACTTCTTTAACGTGCCCCGAACGAGGCATGAAGCTTGCTAACAAGCCGTCGTTTTCAAAATGTCTTCGACAACAAGAGAATTATCATGAAAACGAGTCTCGGTACAATTATATTCGACAACCGGTTGCTCCATTAATAACGAAGTATGCCGCAGCGTAAGATTGTTCCAAGCAAATTCATAAGTTACATCCAATGGAAACTGGTTTTCTTTTTCACACTCGTGATGTTTTGATATATCGTATACCAAATGAAACTCGTGTTTTTCAAGATAACGCGTAAATCGTGTTCCCACTAAAAAATTCCATTGACGCCGGTGTCGGATTGGTCTACTGTTTTTTTCATCATGCGAGCGGGAGTTGAAAAATCATTGGCGAATTAGTGACAGCTCCAAGAGCTCAAATTCACTAAATCCTTCGCTTTTCCAGCGTCGAATTTCCTCGACATCCGATCGTGTCGCGACTGATTGGGTATAAATTGAAATTCCACTGTATTCATAGAATTTGAGCTCGCGTTCGTCGTCTCGACGACCGAAAAATTTCCATAACAAGCACTCTTCCAGACCCAGAATTCTCGACGCCCTTAGAATTCGTATGAGAAAAAATCTGTTGAAACGCGATCCTGGTCGCGTGTTAGAAAAAGAAAACAAAACAAAAAAAAAAAAACTTTCACGAGTTCTGAGATCGAATGAGCGAGATAAGTAGACAATTTTTCTCGTAACGATGAAAGTGCGCAGAGCCGAAAAAATAAAGAATTCAATTCAGTTCGACGATAATTAGCGTTCAATAAGTCGAAGCTAAAATGAAGTTTGGTGATTGGACGATATTCTTACCTCATTGTTGTTATCGTTGCGACTCTGGAGCGGTATTTCCTCAGTTTTGGGAGCAAGGTGTCCGTTCCGTTGCGAGGGCGAGTCGCAGCACTCGCTTTTGTTTTCAGTGGAGGGTGCCATTGCGTGAAAATGGGGTTGGTCGTATCAGCAACGGGGGTCGCGGAGCCCGTTGCATCAAAGTTGTTCTTCGAAGGTCGTTCGAGCTGGTGGCGAAAAAAATGTAGAAATGAAACAATTGAAAAGTTCGATGGGAATGGTGGAGCGAGTTTGGCAGATGGATTCCGATGAGTAGCGCTAGGAGAGGGGACTTTTACTCGCTTCTTTCGGAGCTGCAGAGCACACGTGAAAAAAAAGTGGAGAACGCACCGTTGTAGAAATACGAATGAGAGGCGAATATCAAAGTGGTCGTTTGGATCGAAAGACAAACGGAGATTAAAACGACGTCGCGGCACGTCGACGACCCTCGATCACGGAGAGCACCGAGCCAATACTGCATGCACATACGCGGACGATCGTTCAGGCATTTGTTTTTTATCGAACTGTTGGAACAAACCGACAGAAATAAGTGAGTTTCATCATCGCGGCGGCTTCGGGGCAAAATGGTGGCGCCTCGACCAACGTTTTCCACCATTTCTCCTAACGCACTCGAGCACTCTATCGAAACTCTTTATCAACCTCGTAATTAAACCCGAATCTTGAAATCGCCTCTCCCTCTGTATTTTCCAACGAATCCCCTCGAAGCGGAGACTCGCGTAACCTCGTCTCGCGAGTAAAACCTACGAAACCAACAAACTTGAGCGATTTATGGAGGAATCGGGCTCTCTCCTCGCAACGAATAATAGTTCTTAATTCGCGCTTGTCTTTTGACAACGAAATACAGCTGCTTGTAGGCACACTATTGATCAAGAGCGACGTCGACTAGTTTTCTCTCGTTTGCCTCGACGCTCGAAGCGGTGAACTTTTGACAGGAAAACTTTGCGGTCCGATTGATCGCTGAATTTCTCATTTCATTGATGAGCATTCCAATGTGAATTACAATTTGTTCAAGCATCGACAAAGTTTCCAAACTTTTTCATGCTTTCGCAATGTTTTCCGTCAAAAAAGCCTTCTCAAAGTTCGATCCTTTTTCCAGCGATTTTTTAAAGCCACTTTCCACTTACGTTTCTGCTCAATCATCGCGAGCTTTAACGCCCTCGAATGCCTCAAACTGCAGAAAATAGGCGGGAGAAATTCATTGTGGAAACACGCAATCTTCGAACATCTTTGCGAAAAAAAGATATCGGAGGATTTATTGACGGGGGAGAGTGCATGAGAAACCACGCGCTGTATCGCGAGCAAATATTCAAGGAAATATCGCGAGAGGCATCGCTCAATGGCTCCCATTATCTAGAGAGCAGCAATAACTGCTCTCGCACACTTTGTAAGCGATGAAAAGAGGGGGATTAAGCGACGAGAGGATCGTCCGAGCCATGGACTCTGAGCGAAGAGCGTTGTGATTCGTCTTCCGTATTAATTTCCCGCACTTTTATAGACTTTTTTAAATTACAAACCGCTTTTTCTGGCGTTCGATGTTTCGTTAAAACGCGCATTAAAATTTAGCCATGAAACATTTCTCGTTTTATTAATATCCAGGGAAGTCTCCTGATTCGGTGACCAGCAATCGATGGAGTAAAAAATAAAAAGAAAAAGAATTCAAAATTAGACTGTCTTTGGCGATGATCGGAACGTGAAAATCTCGCAACGACTAATATATTCTTCTTCTTTAGAAACGTTTTTGTTTTTAAACTCGCTAAAAATATAGAATTTCGCAATTTTTTCGGGTTTTTATAGGTTCGTATGGAAGGAAAATATATGAAAATGGAAAAAACATTTGGAATTTTCGTCCCAGACGATAATTGCGATCTCCACACATTGCACGCAGCTGAGAAACTTCGACAATCAGACTCTGCGCATAAACCATGTACAAATGAGTATTTCCCACATTAAAAAAACGCTTTTGTACTGTTAAAATATCGAAAGCTATACCGAAAAGTTCACTATACCGAGTCAGTTTCGTCCATCCAAAAACATTCCCGAAAACAATAGATTTTTGTGGCTTTCTAAAGCATAACGCCCCCTTAATTGGTCGTTTTGTAACTCCGAGACAAAGGAATGTAGCGATAACCGTTTGAGATTGGTCGCAGCTTATCTCCAACGAACTTGTAACTTCCAATATCTTTATTTCAAGCGCGAAAGCGTCGTGTGACCAATAAGTCGCGTGTGCTGGAATGTCGGTCACGGCGGGCTTGCCGAGTCTATTTTTCACGAAAACAACTCCCGACAAAACGCATAGAAATACTCCTTTGCGAGTAAACGCGCGCTCGAAAAATAGCCGGGGAATTAGAAATAGCTAAAAATATATGTTCGGAGTCGTCGCCACCGTCGTTACGATCTCGAGGCCACACACGCGACTCTCTTTGTTGCATCTAACACTCGACAATAAATATTTTGGTTAAAACTCGAGTCATCGAACTTTCGCGCGCGGTTGCGCGTGCCAAAAATAAATACTCCGGGCATTCAACGTCGAATAACTAAACAAGCGAACAAACCAACTGAATTTTCATTCAAATGATCGTTTGAAGAAGCCACTCAGGCCAAAATTGTGGCCCCGGAAATCAAAGTTTTATGAGGAGCCAGACAAAATTCATCCGGCCGCGAGGTCCCGTTGATAGCAGCGTTGCGGCTAATGACACCATAAAAGATCTTACGAAAGGAGCATTTAGAAAAAAAAGCCGAAAGTTTGCCGGGATTCTCGCACCTTTTATCTCATTTTTCATACCGAATTTCCGTTCATAAATTCATCGGAGAAACAGCTTTATTGAGACGCTATTTCGCAGATAAAATCGCTCCAATTATTGAGCAAAATGACCTCAAAGTGAGGTGAGAATCGAGACGACATTCGGAGTCGTTAAACTCATTTGACTTCTAGCAATAAATTATTTTCGCTGAAGAATTCTTCGGGCGTTTTGTTGAATTATTATCTGGAGTCTTGTAAAGCAGGGTGCAATAAAGTATACTTAACTTATTTACAGAACTCTCATCAACGAATCGCACTCTGAATAGCCTCTCGACGCTTCTCATATCTTATTTCTAGCGATAAAAACATGTGGAACCTCGTAAATTTTCATTGGTGTACGAAAAGAGATAAAAATCTGAAATTCCTGCGGTTGCGGTGTGCACGAGGCCGAGAGAGAAAAAATTGTGCCAGAAAAGTTGGGCCAGTTGACGAAATATCGGAACAAGGAATTTGAATAGTGAATCAATGAAAATCGACTTGTGATTAATGACGAAAATAATAATGAAAAGAAAATACTAAAATTGTGAGCGAGAATAACTTTGGAAGGTGCAAATTTCCATTTTTTTCGTCTTTTCTTACACCAAATGGAATCACATCGAATCTGCGATCGAAGCTATTGTCACTTTTTTCCTTTCTTTCAACGAGGAGAATTGGTAAGAGTAAAAAAAACGTTCTCTCATTGAATTTTGCTCTTGTCGTTTCGATAAAAGATTCGAGAAAGACCTTGACTCTCTTGTCTGACACTATACACGACCTTCGTAACCTTCGTCTAAATCAGTCCTAATATATCGAAGACTGTGTCACGTTTTTTTTATCAAATTCTCTCCCCATCCTTCTTCTTCTTTTTCTGATACTCATTGTCACTTGGGGAGCAAATACAAATTGAGTAAATACGTGTTCTTATCGAAAGCGAAGAGAAAAATGCTTTTTCGTTTCTGTTCTCGTATTCGGAAAACCCTCGCACGGTTTTAAGGCGTGTTTCTAGGAAAGTTGATCGTAAGAATTCCCCGTAGAATCGAAAAACTCGTGCAGTTTTCAATATTTTTTTATGCTTTTTTTCAAATATTCGAAATCGTTTTCTCCATAGTCTGTCGAGTCGGATTTTCGATGTTGTGATTAAAAAATTTTATAAACATAATTAGAGTGTGACCTTTATTGGACAAAATGCACGCTTTTTTTAAACTGCCGTAAATTGTTAAATTTTTCGAATTTCAAAAATCCGGCTCGACAGAATATAACTACAACTTTATTTTACGAAAATTTTTTAACGTTCTGCAGATCTATCAACATTTCAAGAAGAAATTATATGCAGACCGTGAAGCAACTTTTTTTCACGCAGAGCTTCGGGAAACGTGATTTTTTATGTTGTAATTTTTGATAAAAAAATGCAATAAATTTTCTCACAAAGTTTAGATACTAATGAACGATGTGTAAAAAATATTTTTGTTAATTTCAATTGCTAGCTCTTCCAAAAACAGTTTTTCGTTCAGGGCGTTTTAGGCAATGCTGTCAATGCTTTGAACCGATTTTTCGGCCTGAACTTTCGCAGCGTTAAACCCATAACTTCAAATCTTCTTGAATCATCGTTTCTTTTTTCTGCAGGAATCTGCAGCTTTACGTAAGTAAGAGAATTTTCGCACGTGAAAAAGTCGTTTGACATCGCCGAATTCGACTTCCGAAAAAATTCTAAAAAATCGATCCAATCGTGAAAAAAAAACGAGCGGAATTTCAACTCCGGAACTCTTCGATTGCACGTCCGGCTCAACGGTTTCTCTCGAGGGCTCGCCTCGAGAGAAAAAGCCGATTGAGCGAGTGTGTAGATCGCGAATTGAATCGCTCAAGTTACACGCTTTAACTACAGAGCATGCCGACGGCCAGTCGGGCTCTCCTTCCGAGAAAAAAATTACGACGAGCTTCCTGAGAGAGCGAGGAAGGGAGGGAGAGAGCGGAGAATAAAAGAGTTTAAGGAGGATATACGCGGGCCTACGAGGCCCGTGGAACGACCAGCGGAAGACGTCGAAGAATGGAAGAAAAGTTGAGAGGTCAACGAGGGCCCCGCAAGATCAGGGGCCAATCGCGATGATCCGCGAGGTAAATTACTCCTCATCCAATGTAAATCACACTTGGGAGCAATAAATTAATTAGAAAAAAAACGAGTCGAATTGGACGACGAAAAATTTCACTCTATTTTTTCATTCAAATGTTAGCGTCGAAACTTGCTACGATTACGAAAACGTAACGCCAAAAGACGTCTCGAAAAATGGAACTTCGTTGAGCACCGAAGGTCCTGAGATTGCGATAAAGTCAATCGAATCAGCCGGATTTCGGGGATTTTTTGGTCGACTCGGATGGCTTGCTCGTCATTAACCTTCGAACATTCGTGTCGATCTTCACGAGAACCCGATGGAATTGACCGATTTGATGAAACCGATGCGGAGCTCGACTCAATTATCGCCACAACTCACTGTGCCGGACATTGGCAAATTATCGTGAAAATGGAGGAACTCGTGAAGTCTCACCGCGAGCGATGGGCGGCTGGGAAAGAGACAGAAAACGGCGAATCAGGTGCTCGGTGTCGGCGGATGTCTTCGACACCGCGGCTGCCCGTTCGCGGAGTTTATTCGCGCCGAGTTTGGCCTCTCGTGCCAGACTGTCCGAACACTTTATCGGGAGCGCGTACGCGGTTCCTCTCGATCTCCTCGATTAATGTTTACTTTGAGTGTGTGTGCGCCTGACAGCTCTCAATGAAACTTCGAGCCTTCGGTACAGATTTCTTCACTTAATTCTCACTGGCGTTGCTCTTTTTACGCAGTCGGATGTGAGATTAAGTCGTCAGAGTTAGAAAAAGTCGATTCGGAGCGCTCACCGGGCTCGAGGAAATTCATTTTTAAGATTTTTCAACAACATTTGCGGCTTCCAAGCGACTCCCCGTTGTGTGACGGGCTTTCGAATCTAAATGAAAAAGACTACGAAAAACTTGCGATCTTGCGCGGTGCTCGGGACTCGTCCGCGCGTGGATCAATTTTCGTTGGTCTCGGTTGTGGAAGTTTCATTGAAAATATTCTTAACGGCTGATCAGAGAAAATATTTATGCTCAAATTCTTCGATAGCGTGAGTTCGAAACTATAAATATTGAAAGTTGCGTCATCGCACGCGAGGGAGCCGGAAGTTTATTTGATGAGCTTTAAAATTCCACAAATGTTTAGGCACTTTCGTATCGACCGATCACAAATCATTCGTAATTCATATTTCCCTTAAGAGTATGGATCAGTCGACCAACCTCACTGGGAAATCAAAATTCTTTGACAGAGTTTGACCGATTAAAAAAGACTCTGTCAGAGCTTTTTTTTATCTGTCAAACTCTGTCAAATAAATTCGATTTCGAAACTTGGAGCCTGACCCATCCTCTCAATGATCGATTCGAACAAAGGCGTTCGAGAGTTTCTCTAACAATAAATGGAAAAGGCGAATCATTTGGTATTTTGCTCGGTGTCCTAACCTGTGACGTCGACGAGAAAAAGACTTTGGTATCGAAGCCTGCCCGATATTTATAGGGCGCGATAACGACCAAGATTTGAGCTCATCGCCGATAAACGCCCCAACGCGATCTCATTTAATCAGCGCGAGTCTCGATGAGTTTGAAACTCCCCAATGTAGATTATCCTCGTGAGAATGGATTCGTTTTATCATTCGAGTGCCTTCCCGAAGACAAATATCGAGATAGAGAATCGAAACATCGCTAATAATCTTTCCACCAAGATTTGCCTCTCGGACATGTTTTTCGCTCGATTCGTATCGTTTGCACTGCGACGGTGCTTCGGTGCGATTGAAATCTGGATAAAAGCTTCGCGGTCACGGGAGGTGGCAACGAGCGGAACGAAGCTTGGAAAGGGGAGCAGCCAATTTATTCTATTTTCGTAAAAAATAATATCTCCCGAAGTTCGAAAAGGGAATTTGGAATGAAAGAGACCCGAGCTGCCAGCGAACGAGATTAGAAAGGAATAGCAGAGTCGAGAATCTGCTGCTGGGCAAATATTTAGTCCCCTGAAATTAAAGAAACGAGCCTGACAACTTAATATACCAGGTTGACAGAACGTTCTTGAGGAATTACCAAATTAGACTTGCTAAGGTGTTGTTCCCACCGATAACGCGTTGAAAACGAGATTAAACGTGGCACGTGACGGACAAGCGGAACGATTAAAGTGAAATATGCTTCGCGGAGCGAGCCTCTCGCGAGAGCAACGGGGATCGGGTTCTATGTGTTTTCCAAACAAACTTCTAGCCGAGAATTAATCCCATAAATTAAGGGGCTTTCGACCCGTAAGAAACGCCACGAAGTGGAGAAATTTCAATAACTTCCAAAGAGTTGTACACGATTCATCAAAAGAGGCGAAGGCTTCCTGGAGAAATGCAGCAAATTAAGAAAATTACCTTAACGCCCGCAGCCAGTCGGCTCACACTTCAGGTCGTAATTCAAACCGCTCCCGAGACCGAACTACTGAACACATCGGAACGCCGTCGGGAAGTTTTTTATAGAAAATTCGACGCTCTAAAAGATTGGTCCCGTGTGTTTTTACGCTATCTCTCAAGGTTTCGGCAGTATTTGTGATAACAGAGGCTTTCCTCGCGGACAGGAAAAGCACCAGAAATAAGCGTGCTCTGGCCCAGCAATCTTGACGCGAGCCCATTAATTGAGGTATTTTATAAGTACGTTCCTCAAATTAAGTACGTTCGCTACGTTCGTCAAAATTTTCTCTCCGTTTCCATTAAAATAAAAAGCTCCTCTTCGAAAAGCTTGTGCCCGCACGACATCAATTTTACTGGCAATTTTGTCTCCCTGCCCGCCATCGATAAAGCTCGACAGCATCGCCAGCGAGAAGGAGGCAGTCGAGCGAGTTCCCACGTCAAGCGCGCGAGAGCAGAGAGAACAATCGGCGGAAAGTCATAAAAGTGAAAAAAGCGTTGAGCAAAAGTTTGTCCTTTTATTTTTCCACCGGAAAGTCGATATAACCGCGAGTAATTGAGTTCGGCCGGAGTGTTGTTCCGAGCTAAATAATGATTCAGAGTATTTACGTGGTAGACCGCGTGACCGATATCAGCTGCAGCGCGATGTGTGCCCGCCGATGCATGTGCTATTTGCATATACACGGACGGGCATCTGTTGCCGAGACTCTGATAATCGAGAGATAAGTCAGAAGTGAGAGGGCGCGAGGAGAAGCGCCGACTGCCGCGAATAATAGTGTGCAAATCGGAGCGGCCGGCCAAAAATCGCAAAAAATGGAGAAAAAAGTGAGCGAGTTCCGATTATTTCATCACGCGGGCGGGCATCACTCAGCTGCTGGGACGGCGGCACGTGCTCGGACAAAGTCCGATCGCGCTGCGCTTTCTTCCGCTCTTATCGTTCATCCGCCTACCTACATCATGTCGACGAATTAAGCGCGCATGTGTCATTGTACGAGGAGCCGAGCAAAGCCCGTTCCGAGATGGATGCCCGGTAAAAAAAAAAAAATAAAAATTGAGTGATTCGAGTATATTTTTTGAAAATGGCAAATATAATTAAGCTCTACGGGAAAAAGAACAATGAAATCGAACCATTTTTCGAGGCGCGTATTATCCTCGACGATCGGGCTGATGGGAGCGTCGTCAATCAGAATCGAATCGGCACGTGTGGCTCGGTTCTTTTTCAGCGCGTCGATCGGCGCCTCGAGCGGCTAGACTCGAGCGTTTACCAAGTTTTACAACCACCGACGATAACGTCTATTTTTCAGTCGAATCTCACTGCCGAAAAAAATAGGAATTGCTGAAGATGACGGTAGTGCGTCGCAGGAAATTCGACTGTCGCCTCGTTGACTGAACTTTTTGCTCTTTTCGTGATCAAATAAACGATTCAAATTTATCCTCGCAATTATTAAAATTATGTGTAACTTGTTTGTTTCTAACACAATGACAGCGGTTGAAATACTTTCGTACAGTAAAATCGTCAAGGAAAATGTGACAACAGCCATTTTCAAACCTGCTTCGACCGTTTGTGTCGTTAAAACTCGTCAACCTCAAATAAGTGTTTTCCTTTTTCCATTCCCATACATCATTTTCACCGGTAGCAAGGCTTTCTCAATCATCGCATCTAAAATCATTGTATTTTCTTATTCCCGTTTTTGGCTCTTTAAAAAAAAGTCCCTCTTGAAGTTGGAATTTTCGATTTCCATTAGATTCGTGCGAGCTTCCTTAACGGATGAAAACATCTTTGGCCTGACGTATGACGAATCGTTATCAGCATACCGTTGCGACAGCAAACACACACGAAACGAGAGAGGAGGAAATTTAAAAAATTCTCCGCCATCTGAAAAAACAACGATTCGTTGCGTCGCCCTAAAAATAATACAGTTTTGTAACGATCTGACGTCTTATCAGTCCCAAGTTTTTCCTGCTTCTAGCGCTTCCATTATATTCATTTTTTTCCACGTTCGTAATCCTATTCCGCAACAAATGTCAATTACGTCTTAATGGAAAGTAAATGCGAGAGAAGAAAATACACGCGGGTTTAATTCGAGGGAGAGAATCATCATTTTTATCGCGATTGAAGAGCCCGGATAAGGCTCCGTGCGACGTAAGAGCACGCGACCGGGGACCGGAGGGCGCAGAGCCCGCGAAACCTGAAAAAGTGCCTCCCCTTTTCAAGAAACACTGACAAAACCTCCCATTCGACGACTCATTGAGGAAAAGTTGTCACCACCGAGTCAAAACTCTTTTTATCAAACGCAGCGATTCGTCTTCTCGATAACGAGAGTCTCCGTAGCCTCGCGACATCGACACGCAGTTTCCCATCGTTTATTCCCCTTTCGCGTTCCCGCGACAACCCATCGCTTTAAGCCCGTACGCGTACACGTCGATTAAGCACGAATGTATAAAAAACAACGATCCGTACAGTCACACACCCGCGGCCGACGTGGGCGTACAATCGCTACGAAAACAACGAGTGGAACGCGCGATTATTGTTTCAACTGGTCATTGAAAACGAGCAATGAATCATTCCCAACGCGGTGCGAGGGCCGCGCGAGAGCAGACAAAATCCACGATAGGCTCTTCCTGGTTTTTCTTTTTTTCCTCGAATAACCCATGCACCGGATCTCCGGAGAGAAAAAAACGCTTTTTCCTCCCAACTCCTTTTGCACTCGACTGTATACTCCCATATTTGCATGTACACACCTCCGGACGCGATCGTATCATGCATATGTATGCATCTATTCGTTAATATACTTGAGGCAAGCAGCAACACTTCGATTTCCATGTTATTTACGCCCGCAGATTTATTCGCCGCTGACTTTCCGGCTGGCACGATTCACATTTGCGTGAATGAATGATCGTCCAGCAACAAGGAGATAAATTGTCGTCATATCGAACACGCGCACTCGCCGATATCACGCAGCGTTTCGATTCATCGCCGCAGCCCCCACTCCTCGGCCTTTCTCCTCGCATGAATCTTTCGGATATAATTTCTGAATTATCGATCGCCGCTCGCGGGATCGCAATTTTATTTCCCGAAGAAAAGCCGAGAACGGAGCTTTCCTCGTGACAGGAAACTCGAGAATTCACTCTGGAGATGCGAAGTTTTCGAGGGGAAGCTCGAGGCAAGGTTTGCTTTTGAAATTACGGGAAAACCGGACGGAAGTGCGAGGGGAATTTGCGATTTTTTCGACTTTTTGTCAAACGGCAATAAATAAAAGTAGTCGAGGCCTGCGAATGTGGCGTCGATCGATAAAAATACTCGAGGACCGTCGATCATTTTGAAATAGTGGAATTTCGCGTTCGATTCACCGTTTCCTTTGCCCACGGAGTAATCGCTTTTCGATCGAACTTTCTGCTATGACGTCACGAAACTCGATTTAAATCAATGAGTTTGACACGAAAGTATATGGAGGAGCGTCGGCCCAGTTTCTGCTCCGTTTCATTCGCTTTTTTGTTTGGACAACAAAGTTTTTTGAATTTCGTGAAATCGACCGAAGGAAAGATGGAAGAATTCGTTCATAAATCATCGTTAATTTACTGTGTCTCGCTGCTGTTTCTGTCGTTATGAAGCTCGCTCTTTTTCTGTCCCCCGAAACGATTCTCCTTATCAAAAGAATCTGAGAAAGTGCCTGAATCGAATGTGTCTGTGAGCAGGAAAAAAGAGGTTCGGGGGCCGGACAATCGGGAACCGGTCGTCGCCACGTATTTTAATATGACGTTTCAACGTCCTTGGACAAGAGAAGCAGATAAACGCGAAAGTAAGCCATATCTTGTCCGAGTTCCTAAATTATTTCGATCTATAGGGTGTCTCGGTGCTCGCGGGCCGGAGCTCGAGGGCGGGATTCCCATAGAAAAGTAATGGAGCAGGGAAGGAAGGCTTGCAGCAGTATTTTTAAGGGGATTTGGACGGAGCTGCGCGCTCATCCGCTGGGCCGTGCTGTCGAAACGGTGCTGGCAAATGGAGGAAAAATGCATGGGACCAATCTTGCGGGGAATCGAATTTCCTACAAAAAAGGTTCTCACGCGCCTTCTCCCGATTTCGCCATAGTTCAATGGTGAAATCGCTTCGAAAAACGCGGTCTTATTTCCAACCGCGGGAATGCGCGAGGCTCGAGAAACCGGAGGTTTGCAGCCGCTCGACGGAGTCGGGGCCTCGGTCAGCTCTGCGAAAATGAAAAGTATTAAAGGTCAGACCGAAGAGAACGGTGCTCGGTGTGTATCGGTGCGCGGAATTCAATGCTAAACTCGAATTGACAAGGATGATTAAAGCTGGTAGAACTGGTGAATCATCGGACGTTCGCGTGTGTTACCGTTTCTCCAAAATTCCGTTCGCTTCAATCGGCGGGCCTAGAAGCAGCGTGAACATCGGGGCAACGAGCGGCGCCCGTTTCCACTGCGATTTATTCGCCGGAAACCTGGTGTCGATGGAATTTTTTCGGCCCGACAACGAAAGAGAGGGCCACGAGTGCGAGGAGGATGAGAAAGGGCGGCGGAGCACGTGTCGTCGGAATAGCGGGTTAAAAGCTTGCTCGCCGATCGAAAAATCCCAGGGTCGATGGAGACTGTGAAAAAACAAAAAACAACTCGAAAACTCTTGCTACCTGGACATGTGTCCGGAAGCAATTACCGAATCTACTGCTCCTTCGGCTTGCTCAACAAAATTCGCACGATAAAACAGAGTTATGTTGGGGCCCCGCACGTGACGTCGCCCAGTCAGCACATGAGCTCTGAGCTCTGACGACAGACCCGCTCTCAAGGACTCCGAACTTTGGTGCGTTATCGACAGGTGCGTAATATTTACTCAAGTATGTTTCCAGCACATGCGGCGACGCGCCCGGAGATCTTTCGCTCAAAATGACATCGATCACAACTACACGTCGAACTTCCCACGGCGGCTCTGCGTGCCACGCGACTCGCTCCGAGTTTCTCCGTAGCTTGAAAAAGTCTCCTCTCGAATCCTGCCAGAAATCGATTGATTCATGAACCGGAGAAAAGTGACGAGGGAACGGGCCTCGGGCGACTCGTCGCGCGCGCTAATCGAATCGGTTTAATCGACTTTCATTGGCTCTCGCTCTCGCACCGGGAATAAATCGCGTTGAGAGGCCCAACTAACGGGGAGCCATTCGATAGAGACATCGAGACGGAAAAATGTTCGCGAAAGCGGAAAAACGGATCGGAAGGTGCGATGGAAAAGGTTGAGGAACGCGGCAGCGAGGAGGCGCGATCGTGCGAGCGGGGAGCAGCAAGCGGGAGAGAACATCGGGGAACACGTGTCCGTTGCTTTGGCCACGTGGTAGCGCGGCTTCGTGATCGCGCGAGAAGCAGCTTACGATACTAATTCTCGCGTGGTTCCAACGTCTTCGGAGCACCGGGCCATTGCGCATCCCGAGTCGCGCACCATGCGGCGCCGGAGACGATCAGAGAAAAGAGAAATGAAAAAGAAGCATACGGGAAATTAAGCAATTGCGGCAGGACGGCGAGACCGCGAGAGCCCGAGCGGGCGACGCGGCCGGGGGGCGAGGGCGGGAGCGGGGGGATTTTCGTAAGTCCGAAATAATCGAGGAGCGGCATAAAAAGTTTGGAGCGAAGATATAAATATGCGGGGAAAGGGGGGGGGGGGGTGGTGGTGTGGTGGGCATAGAAACTGTTGCGGGAGTTTGGAAGGCGGCCCGGACACGCGTGCGACGCAGAAGAATAAACGACTTTTTTAAGCGGTCTCTCGACGACTGGCTGAGTGAAGGCGAGTCGACCGATTAAACTCACCTTCTGCATTAATCGGAAAGTTGGTCTGCACACAGAGGCGAGAAACTCGGCACCGAGAGCGTTGGAAAAACAAAGATGGGATGAGAAAAGTGAGCTTCTCGGAGGGAAGTAAACGAGCCCGGGAAGCAGCAGGGGAATTCGAGGTGGAAAGCTCGTCGACAAAGAGCCATTTGTACACGCATTTGTTTACGTACGTTAAAAGAATGGAGGGAACGTGCAGAGGGCGCCGAAACGAGCCGCGGGAGCCCGTGTCCGGGAATCCTTTTCTATTCTTCCCGCCGCCGAAGAAACGACGAGAACTTGACACAGCACACGGAGCACAGACGCACGGAGCGCACGGAGCCAGCAAAAGTGCGCTTCCCCCACACACGCGTTTACTCGCACGCGCGCACTTCGAAAAAAAATATTTCAAGCGAAGCCCCTCCGGCTCAAAGGAGTTTGAACAACTCGCCTCACCCTCCCCACAACCCCCTCGAGAGGCGAGAAAAAATGGCGCGTTTTCTCGCCGGCCGCGCGCGCTCTCAGCGGAAAACGATCTCTAAACGAACGAGGCTCGCCGCGCGAGTTACGAGTTGTGCTCACCGCGGACGACGAAAACTTACAAACCCGGTTCTCGCGCTTTACACTTCGCACAGGCGGCAGCGGCGGCGGTTGCGGAGACACGTACAGCGACGCGGTCGCCAGCTCCCTGCGGACTCCGCGAACCGGGCGAGCTCCCCGATAACCAACGTTATATATCCATCCAACCAGCGCCAGCGTTTAATACACCGTCTCTCCTGGCCCGAGCGATTTATAAAAGCCGAGGCAACCAACCGGGCGGCAAAACCGCAGAGGCCACCTCCGAAACGACATCGCCAGAAACAGAGAACCCCCCGCGCACACCCGCCACACACGACTACGAAGAAGCAAACTACTCGCCGATTTCGCATGCTGCCCCCCGCGGAAACCACCTCAGAAGCCAACTTTCACAGAGAGCTTGCGACCCGAACGAAACGCACTCGATCACGTGCCTAACGGACACCGAGCATTTCGACCGCCTCTAGCCTGCACTTTACCTTGCGATCGCCCCTCCCTCTCCCTCTCTCTCTCGCTTCGTCTCTCCTTCACACACGCCGCTTGCTCGGACAACTCGAAAGATTCACGAATCTTTCCGGTTTCGTGGGCGACACGCGCCTTTCCCGGACTCGCAGACTGCTCCCATGGGCCATTCCACTTTGACTCGCTCTCGAGCTCGTCCTCATCTTCGTACTCGCGTCTTCATCGACTTTTCGGCGATCGACGCTTCCGAAAGGGAAGCGAATACTTTTCGTAGGATTTTCTCGAGTCCCGCTTCGCCTCGAAGAAAATTTCGGGACACTCGAGGAAACGACCGTCGGAGAAATGCCGCTGACAAGCTTCGACCCACTGCCACTCGAGCGGGCACGCGGACAAACTCTTGTACGAAAAGTTACTACGTTTTTGTAGCAACGACCGGCTCTATTGATGTTACAACAATGATCGACGGAGCGTGACAAACGACGCAACAGCTCAGGGAACCATTCCCAGCACGGTACATGCACGGAGAGACTTTTGTACGAATATTTCGGATGAATTTGCTAGAAAAATTTGCTATCTTTTGTAACAGCGCTCTTTTATATCGCCATTCTATTACATTTCACCAAAGTGCATAGTAATTTTGATGCCGAAAGCAGATCTCTCAAATGTCACTCGTGTCTTCGGCGAAATGTTAAAAATTGGCGAATTGGGCTGGAGAAATTGCTTGACATTTTACTACTATGCGCCACTTGCGAGTATAAAATTTTCATTTTTATACTCGCAAGGTGGACGCATGAATTTTGCTGTGTTATTGAGCAAAAATCATCGCGGTAAAAGGGAAAATACGAAACTATGCAAAATTTTTCGTATAGCACATCGTATGCCATTTCCTAAATTATTTTCATCAAATCATTTCATTATTTACTATGTTTATTATCAAAATTCCCTCGGTGTTTATTTTTGATAGACTGCAGCGCGTTATTTACTATAAACTGTGGTAATGGTTCCCCAAACTTTTGCGTTATTTGACACACTCTGTAGCGCTTATTATTGTAATATCGATGTGGTCCGACGTTACTATAAAAACATAGTAATTTTTGCTATAAAAGTCTCTCCGTGTGTGGTTTTCATTAAAAAGATAGCAAATCAGGAAATGATTTGGTGAAAATTTAGGAAATAAGACAGCAAACGTTTCTCTGTGCTGTATACCGGGAAATTGAACAGTTTCGTATCCTCCTTTTTACCGCATGAATTTTCCTCGACAACGTATTAAAAAAACTCGTGCGCCCGCACCGAATACGAAAATTAACTAGTGGGACGTAGCAAAATTTCATTATTCTATTCCATCGATTAATTTAAACTTTACATTTTATGCAATTTTAGATATTTCAAGAATTTTTCGAGTCCGATTAACCAATCTGAAACATTTCGCCACGGTTGACTTTCGGATACGTCGCTCGACGTAAGAATCCAACAGGCCTAAATTTGAGGAAATTCCTCTCGGCATCTACGCAGCAGGATTTCATCCGCGTTTGTACCTTTTGGCACACGGGGAGAGACTTTTATACCAATATTTCGGATGAATGGGCAGAAAAATTTGCCATGTTTAGTAGCAGCTGTTGGTTGTCGCTATTTTATTACACTTCGTCAAAGTCCACAGTAATTTTGATGCCGAAAGCGCACTCTAAATCCAAGTGTGTTATTGCTGACACACATTAAGTGTGTTCTGTACTTAGCGCCATAAAGAAACTATAGATTTTTAACACACCATAAAACGCGTAAAAAGTGATCGACGTCGAATATTGTGAATACCAGGGGATCCTGAAAGTCTGAGAAGAATCGATTTTCTTCTAAGTAAGTCTCTGCCACCATAGAGTAACAAATGACTTTTACCTTCGATGCGATTTTTTTTGGATTTGAACGTTTCTCAGAACAATTTCATATTGTGAAAAATTATGTATTATATACTAATAAAATACTTATCCTCCGATTGATGCCATAAATTGTAGTGCTGCACATAACTCAGATGGTAACTTTTTCGATTCACTGGAACTTTCTCAAGTTCCGGGTGCTTCCCGTAAGAATGAATTTCTCAGGTCCTATTTGAATTTTTTTTTTCCTTTACAATATAATTACAGATTTGTATTTTTTTAAATATAATATTTTTTCATGATTTGTGAAAGCTTTTCTTAATTGTTTTGTTGAAATTATTTACAGTTGGTTTCGTAATTTTTTTTACGTACCATTATGTTTTGAATTTTTTTCACTCGTCATCCGATGTACTCGTCACTTTTGCATTTATTTGACCACGTTTTGTTCCTCTGAACCAAACGTTTTTCACGCATTACCATGATTTAACAGATTCATTTTTTTATTCATTGCGTTCGAAATGGTTTTTTTTTTATAACCTTTAGTAATGAATTGCTCATTTGAAGCAAGTTGCGAGAGAACAGATCGAACAACTTCTTATAAATCATCGTGCATTCGTGTTTTGAACTACACGAGTGTCACATAGGGTTTCACTGAGACTACTGTCCAGGTGACATCAAACATAAATGTACTTGTCTCCAATTTTTTTTAACAGCATTCGTGCTGTTACTTTAGATTTTTAACACACCATAAAACGTGTAAAAAGTGACCACAAGAAATCTACAATTTGCTTACGGCATTAAGTACAGAACACACTTTACGTGTGTTGGCAATAACACACTTGGATTTACAGTGCGGCTCTCTCGAATTTTACTATGTACGGCAGGCAAAATCTAGGCCTATGACATTCCGAGATCGAACGATGCATCGACATCCGCGAACGTCACTCGTGCCTTTGGTGAAATGTTAAAAATTGGTGAACCGGCCGGGAGGAATTGGCGAAATGTCGAAAATGTTTGCATCGTCGAGTCGCACCGCCCGGAAAGAAGTAAATCCGCTTACGGACGAAGCGATTGCTTTAAATTTTAGCACGTTTTGAGGGACATTCAGTGCGGTTAAAAGGAATATACGAAAGTGCGATTTTTCGCGTAGCACAGAGAAACGGTTGCTCCGCGATATCTCCCAAATTGTCATCAAACCGTTCCGTTATTTACTCTGTTTTTAATAAAAATTCGCTCGCTATTGATTTTCGCCTTTTTTACAAAAAATCACCGTGTACGTTTGCAAGAGTGCGTAAATATTAAGATATTTCGTTTTCACTGGAATAATTTTGTCTCCGTGCAGCGATACGGAGCAGCACGTCTACGGACGAGAGCAAATTTTTCATAAATACGAATTAGTGGCAAATATTCGTACAAAGGTGCGGAGAAAAAAAAGCGCGGAGAAAAAGGGATTTTTGTCCGACGAGGATGCTCGAGCCGAAGCAGCGGCGCGCGGATCGAGGGGATCGGCGAACCGAGAACGGAGCGGCTCGGATTGCGCTCTACAGATCTTTCTCCATCCGCGTCTGCTTTTGACATGCGGAGTATGCGTACACGAGACGCACGACGATCCCAGGATTGGATCAGTTCCAGATTTCTTCCTGGTCTTGTTTGTCAGTCGCGCGCGCGCTCGCAGCAGCGACGAGATAGCGATACGAGCCTCCGCTCACGCGTCTCTGGTGCGACGCGAAACCAGCAGGCTGCTGGACTCGCGAATTCTTGTTGGCGTAAGCTCGGCTCTGCGCGAGCAAATAAATGCTCGCGACACCCTCGCGCGCACCTCGCTCCGCGGCCGCTCCGTTTTATTGCTACAAACCGGAGTGCGCGCCCGAGGCGGCGGGCTCTTATCGCTAATTTTGAAAAATCGATGCGAGCGGAGCTCCCCCCGTCAATTCGACGAGTTTCGCTACTTCGGGAATCCGCGGCACGCCGCCGCAGCCATTTTACCAGCCTCGAAACCGACCACCGCTCATTTCACTTTTTTTCGTTATTTCCTTTTTCACTGGCTTCTGGAACGATGCCCGCGCGCCTCTGCCTTCCAACCGCCCCGGCTCTCGGGCTCGATCGATTTTGGGCCGAAATCCTGCTCGGGGGCTTATTTGCGAATGCAACGAAAGTGTGGAAAAATTTAGGAACGATGGGAAAAAGGATTTCGGATGCCGCGAGGAATTTCGATCCGACGAGACGATCGAACCGTTTCGAGGTAAACGGCCAGGAACGATTTTCATACTCTCCGCGTCGTTAGTACTTTTCGATTGGCCGCGCGAGAGCTGATGCGACGAATCGCGATGCCGCAGCGTTTCAAGATCCATCGTCGTGTCAATCGCACTCGCCGAACGTTTTTTTTTCTTTCCGAACGATGAAAAAAGCCGCGTTGATGTTTGCCAGAAATTGGGGCATCTCTGTGTACCTTTTTCGGTGTTGGCTCTTCCAGCGCGCCAACGAGCCACGAGAGTACTCGAAATTAATGAAAACGGAGAGCGAATCGGTGCCATTTTATTCCCGTGCGACATCGAAACTCGAAAAATCCATGAAAGATCCTCGGACGCACTTGTTTTTCGGTTAAAACGAAAAACAACTGTTTTCCTCCGATTTGACAAGCTCCGGGGAGACGAACGGAGGAGGAGACTCCCCTTAATTCAACGCTCTTCGCTCCCAGGCCCATTCCCAACTCCGCCCCTGATAAAAGTCGCCGTACGAACTCTTTCGCAAGCCCTCGTGTCCTCAAACAAACTCAAACTCAACGAGCTACGACTGATCGAGTCTCATGCTCCAATAACTCAATCGAGAATCGAGTATCAACAATAATTATTCTCCAATGAAATTCATCCACGAAGATCCACGGGAGGGAGCACGGAGCGATATCAAAATTCCGACGACGCATCAGCTCTGGAAAATTTTCCATCGAATATCCACAATTATCGAGCCAATTTGTAGCTTCAAATGCTTCAAAAAACTTTGCGTCGCTCAAGGCAAAACTGTCAATCGTGGGACAAGAAAATTCAGCTCATGCGCTGCACTTTTATTCGCGCTTTTACCCGAGAAGTCGAATTATTTCGCGGAGAATAAATTTTGCAGGCTCCGATTTTTCACTTTCAATGCTCCTCGCGCCAACTGCGACCGAATCCGAGCAATTGAGCTTCGAAGATTCTCACGAAATAATCGAGTTGTTCTTCTGTTTTTTGTTTCTAAATATTCCAGCAAGTTAACCCGTAGACACCGCACTGGTGCCAATTTACAGCCACGAAAATTTCAAGTGTCTAGAACTAGAAAATTCGTTTCTTCAATTTGGCCATTTTTCTATAATAAAACTTGATTTTACAATTTTTTAAATGATTGCAATCGATTCCTGAGGAATTTTTACCCCTGAAAAGTCACGTTGTAAAATTGATTCCGTACACTCATGGATGAAATGAAAAATTTTGAAAAGTCCAAGTGCAAATTTGCACCAGTATGGTGAGTGTGTAACCTCAAAGGGAGCGTCGTGTTTACGGGTTAACGCGACCGATAAATAGGCGCGAAGATCGATATTGGAGAGAAATGAGGGGAGTAAAAAATGGTGAATGAGGAAAATTGGTGAGAATTACGAGGGAAATCGAGCCCCCGACTGCTAGAGGCTCGCAACGGTAGGTGCACCGCTCGTGATGTAATCGCGAGCGCAATTAACCGTGAAACAAACTCGCCAATATGTGGATTGGCGCGAGGTATGGAAACTAGGGAATAAAGGGGTGCGCGGGAGGGCGGAATTGTGTCTGGTTCTCTTTCACGGTTCTGTAAACTCTCGATTCTTGTTCGCTGGTAGTCAATGTCATACGCAGTCTTACACGTCAAGCACGTCGGGAAAGTGCGCAGTGCATTTTTCGAAGTCCGGTATCTCCGGCATTCTTAAATCTTTGGCATTGGAATTCGCACGGGAAAAACACGAGGGATAAAAAACTTAACGAGGTGAGCACACGACGAGCGCCGCGGGCAGCTTGATTCCGATTCCGTCACTCGCCGACTCATTTCATTTTTAACCCTTTTTTATTCTTGCAACACAATATCAAGGTTCTCGAATAAATACTGACTTGAGATTAAAATACTTTGAACTTTCGATCCCGGTGAATTTTGACGAACGATGGCCATGGAATCGATCAACGTGGTGATGGTCGAACATTTTTGCTTCTATCGTCGAATTTATTCCAATCGAAATTTCACTTGTTTGCGAAGAAACGAATTGAGAAAATTTGAGTTTTTGACTGTCGAGTTGTTCCATGCTGAGCGGTGCGCTGAGAGTGTGACACTCACGAAAAACTAATTTTTGACCGAAAATGCTGCGGACCGTGAATCCCATAAACGTGTTGGAATTCATGTCACTGCTCAAAAGTATTCATTTTCTGAATTATTTTATATCACTGTTTTCGTTACCTTCGGTCGATAACTCATATCTATTGAGATTAGATCGATATGCGCACCGGTGCTGCAACTGTGCGGTGATCCTTTGAATTGCGAGTAAACATACTTTAATTACGAAAAAATTACATTCGAATATGGATTAGAATATTGAGTTACGAGGATCCGAACCTTCGAACAAGTGGTCGGAGGTCTATGACGTTGAAGCTTGAATTTTTATGGCTTTTCCTCAAAAATTTCCATCTTATTGAAAACTCAGATTGAAGGTTAGAAACACCGAGCCGATTGATCGTTTCGAAACATCGGAAATGTAACTTTTCTGAACATTGGCAGCCGATCGGGCGGAGGTCGAGTCAAACGAATGCAGAAAAGTGACAAAATTCGACAAATCTTGTTTCATCTCGATCAAACAATCCGCCGCGAAGAAATGGCTGAATATAAAAAAGCGATTGGTCGCCTTAACCTCACAAGCCGCAAAACAGTCACATCGTCGCCTAAGCAGTGAATGAGTATTTAAAAAATCAATAAAATCGATGCATGCTCGATACAGTCGTGCGTATAAAAAAGTTGCTCTGTCCTTTCACTTCGGGGTCAACTTGGTGGTTTATATCGTTATTTCATTACCAATACGATATTAAGAGGATGGATCAGTTGGTATATCGCAACCGTGAGTGCGAGAGAAGAGATATAGTTGCAAATTTCGAAATCGAAATTCTTCGACACAGTTTGACCGATTAAAAAAAGGCTCTGTCAGTCGATTTTTGCCATCGTTCTGCATAGGCTGACAGAGCCTTTTTTTAATCGATCAAACTGTCTCAAAGAATTTCGATTTCGAAAATTCCAAGTGAGGTTAGTCGACTGATCCATTCTCTTAAAAAGCGATCGAAGATTCGACGAAAGAGAAAGTGAGAAGAGAAAAAAGAAGGAACTTTGACGATATTCTTGAGCCGCTTGTCCCTCTGCTCGGGAGAAACATACACGAATTTGTACACAAAAACCAATTGACAGGATTCATCGCATTCTTTAGACACCGCGAACTGACGCATTTTACACTATCAAAAAAAAAAGGATGGAGGAGAGCAATAACAAGCGTATGAGATTTTTTCTTCATTTGTTTATTTCTGCTTAAAGAGCGCGTGCACACGCCAATATAACTTTAATTCATCATTTTCTTTTGTGTGTGTGTGTGTGTGTGTGTTTTGTTATTATTTTACATTCGAAAAACAAGCCATCGAACAGAGGCAGACGCACAGACACACGCGCACAGGCGCACTTATAACTCGTTTTTTTTTTATCTATACAGAATTACACAATATTTCAGACGCACAATAATCTTGCTCGAATATCTTTTTTTTTCATCCACGCAAAGACATTTACACATGCACAAACACACGTAAACTCACGCACGCACCACGCTATTTTATTTTTATACTTTAATTATTTATCTGAAATCTCTAATATAATTCAACAGGTTCAGTACCGCGTGTGGGCGTGGGCGAGTATGCGCGACATTTTTCTTCTTTTTACCATTTTTTTATTCTTCACATTTCTTTTAAATAGGCGTGCTTATATATTATAGCCCCGATGATAATTATTTTCATTAACTTATTACATATTTGCTCAATTGTCGCAAACGTTATAATTGTTTGAATATTTATGAATATATTTAGCGTAATTCATATCATCGCAGCGAAGAACGAGATACGAGTACGAAATTATCTTCTCAAGTTTCCTTTTCCGCTTGAAACTGTTCTCGCTTTTTTTCTCTTATTCGCTTACATATATAGTCTTTGCTATAATTTCCAATGGTAATCAAGAGGCAATAATAACTCTGGCGTTCGGCCTCTTCTCTCTCATTCAGCGGTTTGTACGAATACACTTTTTTTCTTTTTGCTTCCAATCGCTCTTGACAAATCGCGCCTGTTTATTTTTCATGTTTTTTTTTTTTTACTCATTATTTAAATCCCCGTTGGAAGATTACGCGCACTCGTGATTCGAAACGTTCGCTGTTCGTTTGTTCGATATTTTATTCGTTTTATCGAACCACGTAAACGTAAATGTGCTTAATAAATTTTTATTAAATCCATGATTCTTGGAGAGCAAAGTGAAAAAATTCCATTTTTTCGCCTTCTGCTCGTGCGACCTAGTTTTTGAAACTATTATTGGAAAAGCGATGCTTTCGACGCTCGAAAAATTGATAAGAACACGATTTTTCCGCGAATTTTCGTCACGAGAGCGCGCAATCTTTTGATCTTTGTGATTATTATAATAATTTATGTACAATGTGTGCAACTCGAGGTTTCAACAAGATTTACAACAATTTTCCAACTACGTTTGTCACTCATGATTTTTTAGCGTCTCCTTCGTCTCACACTCTGTTTTTTTGTTTCTTTTTCACTTTTTTCTTCGCTTATTTTTCGGATATGCGATTTCATAGGCGAGCGTACATCATTTTCTACGTTATATATACATACAACAATTATTTCACACGTGTTTTCGAGCGTTGTGTCTGAAAATGTCCGTTGAGTTTCGACATTCGTAGATCCTCGATCAAGCGGCGGAAAAAGTTAAGCGGCTTCTTCACGATTTTCTGTTTCGTTTACATTTTTTTTGTATTCGTCATTTCGAGCGCGTTTTAAAAACGTATGGAAATGAAACGAAAAGAGATAAAAATTTATAGATAAAAATAAATATTTTGAGTTGGTCGACGGCCACCGTACGGAAGATAAAAATCATTGAAAATGGCGTAGCAATAAAATAGAAAAGGAGAAAAAAAAACAAACAAAACAACGGTTGCGGAAAAATAATATTAGAAAAATTACGGTTACGGTTTTTAAAAGCAACATGGCTCAAAGTTATTTCTCAAACGTTTGTAAATAACGCCTTTGATTTTCACTATCAGCCTTTGCCATTCGTTTGTCATACTTTCTCAAACGATTTTTTCCTTTTCTCGCCTCCTTTCATACGAGTTCATTGAAAAATAATTTAAATTTTTCAGATGTGTGCTTCTTTGCTCTTTTAACTCTAGTTTTAACTTACGTTATCTGACTTATGAATAATATGGTGGCTTCTTATTCTCACAGAGTCGTACGAGCTTAAAAATTACGAAATTATACACTTCGATTGACAATATTGTTTAGTGTTTTTTTTTTAATAATAATAAAGTATGAGTACGAGAATATTAATCGGAGCTTTGCGTAGCACACGTTCATTCAACTCTACCTACGACGACCTTTATATACAAAGTTTTCCATCGTTTATTAACAATACCGTGAATACGAAACTCGGAATCGGATCTCGAGTCCAAAAGTCCCATAAAATTATTCTCTCAGACCCTTTTGAAACGATTCGGCAAGCCTAAACTCCACTGCCGGGCCTGAGGGACCCGAAAATGTGAAGAACCTGCGGCTTCCTAAGCCGGCTAGCTTCATATGCTCAAACTACATATTGCCATTGGCCGGATCGCCAGACCCAGCCTGGGGACGAATTAGCAACAGAGAAATACGAGGAGACGAGCTGGTTGGAATTTCACGATTCCAAAGATCCCAAAAAGTTTCGAAAGATTTAGCGGACTTTGGACAGTCGTGAACTCTCTTAAAAATTTTTTGTGGTAAGACGATCGAGCTTTTTCTGTGACAATTATTTCGTCGACGATTCTGATGGAATAAAATTCCATTTTGCGTGCAAAATATTATTTTAAAAATTCGGGGACTGAAAAATCGCTCAACTAAACTTCACGATATTGATGGCGGCGGCCGACTCGGTATAAATTTGATAAAAAACATTTGGAGTTACAAAGAAATGAGTAGTCGAAAGCACTTAAACGTACAAGTATATATAAATATAATATTGGAACATTGGAATCCGGTATGTTCCCGCGTGTATAAATCATATCGCGCACGATTTGCAATTATCTAACTAATCTTAGCGTCGGCTTTATTACGAGCTATATTACAAATTGCTTATTATTATTTACAAAAAGAAGAAACGAAAAAAACAACGAAAAAGTACACCCTGCTTGTTGCACGAACTACACACGTATATTATTTTGAATCCTTTTTTTACTCTTCGATTAATTCACACGACGTGCTTCTTCATATTTTCATAACGACTTCTCATTAACTCTCTTCTCTTTGATTATGTACATTTGTAGCATACAATTCGAGAAATATGTATTCGGAGCTTGCTACAAAAGCGAGATATTTGAAATTGTTCAAAGAAACCAATGAAAGTTTGGTTTATCGCTTTATGTACCAAGCCACGAACATACATATATTTTTGTATATATAATAATAATAATAGATTTTTCTTGACAAACGCGATGCAAGCGTGTGCTCGGCGGGAGAATTATATTGACGATAAAATCATTCAATTTTTATTGTGTCTTTTTCGCTCATCCGAATAAAGCGAATTTCCGGATCGACTGGATAAATTTTACTGGACTAATTTAGCCTCTGGATGAATTTGCAGCTTTTGTTTTCGGCAATTTGACTCTGAGATGTGGACAAAATCGATCGTCACTCGACCCTTTATCTCGGTTTATTCTTGTGGCTTCAACGAAAAAAATATTTTTGTCCGAGTCTGCTGCGCGCGAAATCGCTGCGCCCGAGAAGCGACGGACGAAGGGTTTTGTCACGAGGAAGAAAACACATCGGTCCTCGCCGATCACTTTTCGTTCAGTCGCCTGTTTCTTTGTTTTGTTAAATTGGGAAATCTTTCGCACGCGAATTCGATTTCCGAAGTACTTTTGCGATGACATTGCGGCCTCTTTTTTTGTATCTCGCAATCCTTGTGCTTTTTATCAATTATTATCGAACGAAAATAACGAATTACCGTAAACGCCCCGAAAATCTCGTCTAATACACGAGTTTTCGTACCCCAACTCGCAGACGAGTTTGGCTCGGAGTTGAACGTTGGATCAGTACAAATTGCTTCTCTTTCGCTGCGGTGCTTCTGCTTTTGTTCACTCTCATTCCATTATAACACCGACTCGATCTGCTTTATTTCTTTCTCCGGTGGATCCGAAGGCGATGGTGCAGTTTCTATTATTTCTGGAATATCGTCCTCGTTTTCTTCCTCAATGTCCTCGTCTATTGGCGTTAAGGTGTCTTGTATCACAGGTTGAGTCTGAAAAACGGAATCGTTTTAGCGAACCCCTCGAAAATCTTGCAGTTTTTACATGCCAACGAATTCTCGCCACATTCGACCACTAAAATAAATTTTTCCAAACTCAAAGTCGACAATTTTGTTTCTTAGCACAAAATGTTTTTCGTATTTTTTTCAATAGTGTCTTCGTACCGTTAATTCGTAATGCCTGAGGAACGAGAAAGATTCAATATTTTTCTTGAGCATTGTAGAGAACGAACGAATTTTGAACGATAAAAGACTCCCAAAAATCCATTCTCTCGAGTATATGCGGGTAATTTAGAATAAGAGTGTAACGAACTTTCTCGTGTTTTATGAACGTTTCTCTATTCGTGGTTGGGTATTGCAAATTTATGATTTTATCTTACCGTTAGAGATAAAGCCGGGCAAATATCGAAATTGTCTTCTTAAGACTTTAGACAAGGCTGACGAATGGAAAGTTTTCTCATGATTAGGGAGGGGCACAATAGGAAAAATTTGAAATCGAGAATTCGTCAGAATTTTGATGAAGCAAAGATTCCACGTTTGAGAAAGTAATTTCAACTCGTAGTCCCAAATCTTAAGTTGTGCATTTCGTCTCAATGTAATATTCGTTTTGGGAGCTCTCGTTAGTTTTGTACCTGTGGCGTAGTGCAGCGTTTCATCGCAGGTGCCATAAAGCTCGTAACGGCGCTTAAGAAAAAGAAGAAACCAGCCATGAAAAATGGAATACTGTAACTTCCAGTCGCGTCGTAAACAGTTCCGGCGAGAGGAGACCCAATAATAGCGGCTGCACCTCTAAATAGAATCAAGAGCCCGAATGCGTTGGTCAGTTTATCCAAACCGAGGAGATCGACCAAAATAATCGACGTCAGTGAAATGTATCCGGCTGAAAACACAAGTTTTTATCAATTCGCGCCAACCAAAAATACGATAATTTGCTTTGCTATTGTTTGCTGGAACTATTGGCCAAAATAAACTGCAACTTCGTCCACATTTTCATTCATTTTCTCTCAGAATAATAATGCATAAACGAAAAAAAAAAAACGCTACTTACATATGGCAATACCGAAGAAAATACTCATTGCTATATAAGCTGGGTAAGTATGGCAAAGCGGCGTTGCAGCAACGGCGATTGTTGAAATAACCAAACAAATATTATTCAGCAGTAGAGAATCGACCTGAGGGAAATCTGCGACGTAACCACACGCGACACGCCCTACAGTGTTCGTTATACCGATGATGGACAAAAGAAAAGACGCCGAACTTTTATCAATACCCTGGAAACAAGAAAAGAGATTTCAATAAATAAAATCGTTTGCAAATGCTGTTGATAAAAAACGAAGAATCTAACGATACTTACATCTTTGATCGCAACGTCTACCAAATATACAAAAGGTACATATAATCCTGCCATTCCAAACACGTTGCTGATACCGATCAAGAGAAAAACGGGATCTTTTAACAATGACATATCCATCATGGTTGCTAAGGCCTCTTTAAATGACTCGGGTAGTACCAGACAAGGGCACAAAGGTTCTGAAAAATAAATTCGATTTTTATTGGATCAACCGAGTTTCGAGTCGAATATGATAAACCCATTTTGCGTGATAATTTTTCAACTTACGTTGCGGAGCTTTTTCAACGTCACCGTCTCTCACATCGCCCCTAACTGATTTCGGTAAAGATATAACGCTCTGACGATAGTTCGCCAGGGATTTTTGACTCTGATATTCAGGAAGATTGACCACACTACCGCTGTAAAAAATATCCTTTCTCGATAGTGGGCGAACGATCAAGGCCTTCTCTTTAGGGATGCTGGACTTGCTGGTAGTAAACGTGATGCTCTCGCCATCCTGAAAGTCAAATGTCAAATTTAATAGAGCATTAACATTTATTCGAGGAAACGACACTGCTACTGGGATTAATGCAGTTTTCGTTTTGAAGGGACTGAAAAAATGACAACTTGACGAATTTCATGGCTACCGGAATGAGCGAAGGCTTTGTTCCCGAGCCAAATTGCGCTCGCGACGTTCAAGTCATTCCCGAATCGTTCGTTTTGTTTCTACAGCGTCTTGACTCGAAATTATTTTTGAATTTCATTGCTCGGAATGTTTCAAGAATTTTGGCACGTGTTGATATTTTCACGTTGTAAAAGAAACCCGTTCGAAGCAATATTTTTTAGAAAAATTATTCGAAAAAAATGCAAACGGAATTGCACAACTGAGATTTTCGGAACTAAAGAATTCGTCAATTTTGGCGTTAAAAAGTTCGAAAAAGTTTCGAAAACTCAACGAAAAAAAAGGGATTTCAAGACTCAGAGTATTTGAAGAAATGAGAAGAACGAAAGTGTTAATGCTCATGAATCTGCTCGGGTTCAACGATTTTCATGACAGGAGGTTCGAACAAAGAAAATTCATTGCCTGCCTCGTGTGCCAAAATTAAAGTAAGCACTTTATAGCGTCTCCGAAGCAAATCTCCGGCGTCGAAACTTCTTTCTCGGATTAATTTCGATTTTTTAATGAAAATTGAGAAAATACATGGGCCATTCGTCCATAAACCGCCTCCGGCGCATCGACCTTCTGCTCAGCCTCAAAAGTGACTCGAACGAATCGCCGAGACAAAGTTCTCCTTTTTCAGTACAATATTTTTTTTAATTTGGCACGACGAAAATTTAAAGTGCAAGTAACACGAGCGCTGATGGATAAAAATAGCCCAGAAAAATGAAATTTTGTAAGAGAATACTCACATCAACTTCAGTGTTGTTGTTTCGTGAGCCAAGCATGCTGCTAGTGGATAATCTGAGATGCAAACTTTTCCTAATGTCGCCATTGGAGTTGAGAGTGGTTCGTGAGTTTTTGATAGCACTGAGACTGGGTTTGTAGCGCTCGCCGGTGCTGGTTTTGCGAATACGATCGAAGAAGGGAACGGAGCCGTTTTTGGGTAAGCCCTGAACGTGGGTCGTGAACGCTGGCTGCGATGCGTTCCTCGGCATGACCGGTTTGTTGAATTCACTCTCGAGTTTCTCTGCTCCATCCTTGGCATCTTTGGTCTCATCGATTCCACGTCTGCTCTTCGATTTAACGGAACTCTTGAGCTGGTCGAGGCTACCGCTGTTGCTCGTTGCTCCGCTCGACGAATGCTCCTGGACTTTGACCTCCGATATCGTTGGCAACGTCGGCACCGTCGGTACTGGTGTTAAAGGCGTTCCTTTAGAGTTATACGTTCAATCGTAAAACTACCCTACATTCTTTAGTCCTAAGCGTGACAATCCGTCCAAAATATTTGACTATCCGAAACTCTAAATAATTTTTCCATTTTCTCCCAATTCCCGACCAATTTCGGCGTTTCGTGCGTCGAATGTTCAACCATCTTTCGGAAATGGGCAGCAATGGTAGAAATTCGTCAGATTAATTCACGAAAGAAGAAAATTTGTGGAATTTTCGTAACGTCGAGGCTAGCTTTTTCGCCAATTGGAAGCGAGGCAAAAGTTGTTCCGAAAGTCAAATATTTCGGTCGAGAGGAAATCGATCTCGGGAAGAAATTTCGAACGAAGAAATGCATTTCGGTCATAAGATGACGGCTTACCAGGTACTAATTGATCTAAATTGAAGCTAGAATGAACGCCAGGGTCGACGTTTATCGGCATTTTCATTCTCTTTTCCATGGAGCCATCGGGCAATTGTACCATAAAATATGAGCCCCCGATGCTCCCGCGTTCCATTTGGAATCTCTTTTCCTCGGCCATCCTTTGCAGAAGCGGTTTTACCGAGGACTGCTTCGGATATTCGAGCGGCCTCATCATCGCTCCGAACACCGCGCAATTGAGAATAAGACCGGCCAATATTAAATTAGCTCCCTTCCAACTGTACGTCTCGAGGAGCATCGTCGCCAGCGGCGCGAACGCGAACGTACCGAAACCGGAGCCACACACCGCTATTCCAGTTGCCAGTGATCTTTTCGTCTCGAAATAATAACCGACGCACACCACCGCCGGTAAATATATCAAACCGAATCCGATACCTGAAATAACACAAACAAACTCATCAATTAACCGCACAATTATGGCGAAATTCGTTTAGATCAAATGCTAAAAATTCAATGAAAAAATAACTGACACGAATCGACTTGGAAATGAAAAATACAATTTTAATTTTGATCCTCCATTCGAATCCTAAAAGCGCCAACTGTTGAGTCACCGATTTACCTCCAATCACACCGTACGTGATCATGAGCATATTGACAGATGTCGAAAATGTTGAAAGTACAAATGCCCCTGCTCCTATGAAACTCCCCGCCATGCAGACCGCTCTGCAGCCATATTTGTTGGTTAGGGCACTCACTACAGGACCTGGGGAGTGAAAAAAAAAACAATGAAATTCTTCGACTCAAAGTTATTCGAAGCATTGATCAAAATTTCCTTAGGAAAAAAAGGAAAAATTTTCTGATCATATTACGAAAAACGTCAAAAACAATTCAGGGTGTCTAATTTTGACCAGAACAGAAATTTCATGACTTTTAAGGCTTTTTAAGTCAAGGAACAGGAATTTTTCATGACTTTTCTTATGGTCCTGATACTTTTTATTCATCTTTTAATTATAAAAAAATTCAATAAAAATAACAAAGAAATGATATTTTATTTTGAAATAAAGAATCTTTTTTTTCTTACAAACTATTCATTCGATATTCGTTTTTATATCGATGATGAGTATTGACGAACCAGACATTGTCGCCACCCCGCGAATTTTGAAATCATGTTGAAGAAAAGCAAAAAATCGACAATGACAATGAGCCTTGCAGAGATCTTAAAAAATCAGGTTGTTTGGTAATTTTTCATGACATTTAATGATTTTTTCAGGTCCGAGTGTAATTTCATGACATTAAGAATTTTCATGACTTTTCAGGTCGTTAGACACCCTGCAATTGCATTTTAAAAAATACTGGAATCAACTGTAAATATTTTCTACACGGCGATTCAAAAAAAAGTTTCACAAATAATGTAAAACATTATGTCGTAATTATTTTTTAAATAGTTAATTTCGAGAAGGTAAAAATAATGAAAATCCAAAAGACCGAAATAGAGCTGAAGGTTGAAAAAACTTACCGGCGCTGAGATACATGCCCGAGAGGAGGGAACCGACCCAGGCAATTTTGCCAGGTCCCTCGTCAAAGTAAATAACAAATTCGCCAAGAAAAACGCCAAAAGTGTAGGCAATACCGTCGACGATCATGTTACACATGAAGGATGCGAATACGACGACCCATCCGTAGCCCCCGTCAGGGGGCGGAGGAATGTCGTGATATTCGCACAAAGACCCGCCCTCATCCTCGGGCGAAGTTTCGTCGACCCCTCCATCTGCTCCCGTTAATCTCGCTTGTTCCTCCACCGAGTATTCGCTCTCCGTCTGCAAGAAAAAATCGATAAATTATTAAAGTGGAATAATGAAAATTAAATGGTCGAAGGCGACTCGCTCATCGTCGAGCTGTTTCGTGAAAAAAAAATCTCCATGAAAATCTTGTTTTCTTATTGAGGAATGTGCGCACGTATCAGCGAGGAACGTTATCGACATAATAATCAAAAGCCTATGAACGAAGGTACACATAAATCCTTGACACACATTCTATTCCGACGTGCATGAGGCCTTTCGATTCGAAACAATCAAGCACCACGATTAAGCAGAGATTCACTCAAGACTCGTGTGCAAAAAAAATTTTGGGTTTTTCATGCCACAAATGTCGGGACGTTCGTTTTTCGAAATTTCTGTCAATTTTTCCGTCTCAAATTCCGTCACACAATTTCTGTGTCAAACACTTTTTGTGTCACGTTGTTTCTATTTTACGTGGAATAAATTTAAAAAACGAGGAACTCTCAATGTCGAATTAATCTCCAACGATATCACTCGCACGTAAACACACTTATGTACAGCACCAGCTAAATTAGAGTCTTCCAGAGTCAGTTACGACTCTACGATTAGGACGCACCGTATTCGTCTTATTAACTTCGAAATCCTATCCAATATCACAGCGACGTGTTCGATTGCTCGAAACTCATCAATTTCTTCAACTATCGCACTTCATTTCGTATCAATTACACGTGGCTCACCGATCGAACCCGATTTCAAGACGAGCTAGTTTTTCCTGATAATTCTTCAAGACAAAGCGCGAGAAGAAATTTTGTTTTTTTCGTAAGAAATTTTTGTAACGGTTTCTACTCTTCGATTCGTCAGGACAAAATGGCTTTTTCTGATTATTTTTCGAGAAGGATTTATGCTATTAAATGTTTAGGAGAAGCGAGTTTTACCCGCCGAATTTAGAGGCCGAACTAGCTGAGCGTTGTTAGGTTAGGTTAGTTTGACCAGGCCGAAATCGGGTTTCTCTGGCAATGTCATGAATTCCCGCCCGAAGCGTATACATGAATAGAGAATGGAAAATCGTGTCCGGTGCGTATTATTTCCACGCGAGATCTCGGTATGCAGAAAACCTCGAAAGATTCTATGGCGACCTGATCACCTTGGCAGCGAGTTCGTGAAAAAAAATCTCCTTTTTTTACTTGCTCGCAGACCTTAAAGACTCCTATTACTTCCCAATCCAGTTTAATCGTATTATGTCAACTATATCTCAAGCGAAATGCATTTATCAGGTTAAACAATCGATGCGAATAAAAAAACATTGCCCTGCTCCCTAAAAATTTATTCGTATTTCTTCAATGGCCAAGTTTACCGGAAGAATAAACAAAAAGACTCTAAGAATCGTGAAAAAATCGATACCATTTTTTTCATCGTCGCATGTTTTCCAACAATATTTTTCGTGCATCGAAAAAGTAGATAAAAAACGATTCACTGCTCACCAAAATAAAAGAAAATAAAATGAAGATAAAAGGACGCCACCATTTTTGCTTCTTATGAACTTTGTCATCGTCATGAAAAGTGATTTATAAATTGAAATCATTAAGCATTGTTTTGTTTCGTAAATTAATTCGTTTTACTTATACGTTAACTTTTCCATTCGCCCATTGCTTCGCCAATCGACTCTTGACACACCGCGCCACGTCTGTGTGGTGGACAAACTTTCAACTACGGATTTTTCGACAAAAAAAGTGGAAAACGACAGACCGATAATGAATTCAGTTCATGCGAATATTCTTGGATTTATGTACAGAGAAATAATGCTTGCTAATTAACAAACGATCGTGAGTACCATAAAATTATGAATTTAATGGGCCTTGTAAATGTCGAGTGGAAGAAAACGAGCGGCCGCGTTCATTTGCTCCGCACTCGTAACACACGGTCAAATGTTTTTGGCGGGAATTTGAATACGCATTGCAACAGTTTTCGTAACGAGGTGTTGCAACGATTTTTGCTCGGTTTTATGATTCATCTGAGCACTTTGCACACCGCAATCTACACCGCTTTATATTTCCAAACGGGCGAGGCGAACGAGAATTATGTAAAAATAAAGTTTGTTACGAAAGCGAACCCGCATTTTCCGGACATGTAATATTTTTTCGCCATATGCATTCCTCAACGATCGGCGTGTCGAGACGCCCATTAGAAGTGACATAAAAATACATAATTATCGATTGCCATAATTTGTGTTTTACTCGCGAAGGAAAAAGCGGTTTTTCCATACAGAGCGTGCTTTTATTTTTTGTGTATTATCGCGAACGATACGAGGGAGTCGTACATGCTTGGAATCTCCAGGAGCGTGCCAATTCAATTTAGACATCCGGAGCGTCCGCTCGGGACTCGAAGCAAGTGAAAAAATGTTCCTTCGTTTTTGTCATCGTTTCGAAAACACTCTGTATTCTCTCGGTTTCATTAATTTACACCTTGAAAATATTATCGTAATAAAATTGAGTCTCGAATGACGAGGAATGAAAAAACTAAGTGAAAATAAATTTGTTGGTTATGTATAAACATCGAGTCGTGCGACGCGGATGTCAAAATCGCTCATTTTGGACGTTCGATAACAAAGCCGGACGTGCAAATCGAATCGTTCGTTCACTAAAAATACTGAGCTCACTTTTCTCGTGAAAACTAAACTTTTTGGTAAAAACAGCAAGTATTCGTGGTGGAACACAACGTTACCGGAAAACAAAAAAATCAATAATTTTTTAAGTGCACGCGCCTTGCAATCGACCGGTACGGATAGAACAAAGGAAAAGAAAGAGAGAAAGGAAGCCGAGGAGCGATATTGTGCGCGATAAGCGTCGATCGTTGACCTACATGAAGCGACGAATACCCGCCGTGTGAACAAAACATTTAATATGTGAATACGTGAAGCGTTAAGTTTTAATCCCTCGCAAGAAAGCTCGAGTTGCACCGTGACGTTAATTTGGTAACAAGAATTCCGAAAAAAAAATAAAAAAATAAAAAAAATTTTTGTTTCGGAATTAAGTTCGCGGCTCGAACAAAATGACAGAACGATGAGAATCATGATAAAATTTTCTTCGTTCTTTGTTTACACGTGCTCGAATTCTCGTTTCTTGACAGTGGTTCCACGAAAAACTCGAAAAACGACGACGAATAAATACCTAGGAACGAAAATGTTGTTTTCAATCTCAGCTTATCGAAGAAAATATTCGAACGATTCGTCGAGCACGAATGAGCATTTTCGCGGATGGTTATAGGCAGCGTGAGCGGAGTATTTTCCGTTTGCCCTAAACCCGAGAAGTGCTCTCTCAATATTAGCAATGCACTCAACAGATCATTTATTGT
Organism: Venturia canescens; assembly: GCF_019457755.1. Classification (NCBI taxonomy): domain Eukaryota; kingdom Metazoa; phylum Arthropoda; class Insecta; order Hymenoptera; family Ichneumonidae; genus Venturia; species Venturia canescens. The sequence goes on from NC_057426.1 coordinate 12,872,348, forward strand.
ATTTCTCGAGCACGTAGTGGTGGAATTTATTGACAAAACGATTTATTTCGTTTGTGCATAAAACAATAAGCGTTCGTCAATGTCAAGGGTACATTAGACCGCGAGAAAATTAATGGTGCGCCTCCCCGCCGCCCCGTTGCCTGCGCGCCCCGATCGCGCGCGGGGGCTCGGACTTTTTGTTCGTGACTATACGAGCGCCAAGCGTTACGCACCCTTTGGGGAGGTGGGCGAAACAAATTTTCAAATGTAGTTGCAGTTGGATGACTGTACACGCGTCAAGGCTTGCCCGCGGGGCGAAGGTTGACGGCGATCAGCTGATCGCCCTCTCGCGGCCGCAATGGCCGCGAGTAAATAATGTGAAGCATTGCGTTCCTTCGAGACACGGTACAATCCGGGGCGCTTTGCACCGAAGTTTAATCCCTGTGCGTCCGCGCTTTTTTATTGGTTAGGCGACCTTGCGTCGTTGGAGCGTCGAGCGATTTTAGCTCGAGAATATATTTTTATTTTACGAGCGTTCTCGCCTACTTTTTTCTCCGCGGAAACGTTGTCGAACCACGTGCAGACGAGCTTGCTTGAAAAGCACAAATTTTCTATACACGCATCGACGAACAAAATGAACTTTTTCACCGATGACGTTACCAGCGGAAATGAATTTCACGATATCGGAGAACAAACATGTCCGAAAGATAAAAAAAAACAACAACAGCACCAATTGATTTTCAGTCAGAGAACATTCACTGCCATTCAAAAATAGATATTCGCGACTCGCCAAAGAATCCTCACTTCTCCAATATCGACGCACGGGAAATTCGTCAAAGATTTTTGTTGTAACAGCGCATCGTAGAACTCGGGCTTGACTTCAGATTTGAGAATCGAAAAAAAAAAATGATTGAACACAGAAAGATTTCGAGTGAGAATACCGAGCGGTTCGCGGCACGGATACGCTGAAGTGCATCCACGTTTGAATAATCGCGATTGTCAAGGTTGGTCACGTGGCCTCCGCATCATATTTCACAGCTCACGTTTTATTGCCGGAGAAAATGATAATGTATTTGAATATAAATTAAAAAAAAAAAGGGAAAAAAAAACATGAATTAGTATAAATGTTACGATGACGTTAATGCTGTTTAACACCGTTGCGTCGCACGACTAATTTTTACGTAAAGCAAAAAAGTATCGCCGTGAGCTCGAGTGTTGCGATAGATTGCGAATCGTAAGCATTTCGATGGGCGTAAATCCGCTTCGAACACTGTAAAAGCTGTCACGAGCACACAATGGGCAACACATCGTTAAAAAACCAGCGTAAACACTCAATAAAATCGTAATAATATGGTACACACAGTAGAACAAAAAATAACGAGGAAAACAAAATCAAATGATGAAAACGCACCGTGCTAATTTTCCTGACTCGTCGCGAGCCGTACTGGCTGTACTGCGACTTGTTTAACGACACACGCGACATTATTTTAATTATAAAAAGAAGGGATATCCAAAAATCACGTCACGAGAGATCACAGTGAAATAAAAGGGTAAGAGTGAGACGAAGAGAGAGAGAGAGAGAGAGCGAGATCGAAGCGCTGAGCGATGGACACTCGCGCGAGCACCCCCGCGCGCGTGGGCTCGTTTCCCTCAAATCAAAAATCTATATTTGTAGTGTCGAATACTTTGTTTTCTCTTTTCGTTGCTTTAAATATACGTATAGAAAATGTGTGTTGTAAGTGTGTGTTTAAATACTTTGTGAATATCATAGAGAGCTACATGAAAACTGCCTCGCGATAGCTGGCTCGTCCGTTATTAAAACCGACGACATCGAGCAGCATCAGCATCGACGACGACAATGACGACGACGACGACGACGGCGACACCACCACCAGCGACGCCGAGGATGCGAAAACGAAAACAAAACAGAGATGTAACGTACGGTATTCGTAGCGCAACGTGATTCACGCACTTTCAACTACAAAACATAAGACAGCTCGTCATAATCGGCTGCCATGTCACAATAACGAAACGAAACGAAACTTTGAAAACGGAAATCTGTAACCTTCGAACGGACGAGAGGAGGCCCCTTCCCTTTGGGGGCTGAGTTTTCACGGCTTTTTTCCTCGCGCTTCTTTTGTCATGCGACAGAGAAGCGAGAACGGAGGGTGCACGACCCCACTAGGGGGAAACACGGTCGCAACTGAGGGTGGGGAGAGCACGGAGTAGGGATGAAAGAGGCGCGCGAGCGTCGCTGGTGGGAGAAAACTCCTGTTATAACGTCGAAAAGAATAAAAAAGAGAATAAACACGCTTCGCGAATGTAGTGCGGGGCCTTATAGTAGTATACAGTGAATATCGTATATTTTGACACGCCGTGACTCGTATCCCCGTGCGCGAACCACGCGAGTGTCCTTGCTTTATTTATGCTTCGTTTTTCGTGTGTGTTTTAATAATGTTTTTGTTCGTTGTTTCTTCGCTTTATATTTAATAATTATGCTTAATGTCGCGTTCACGCGAGTCTCGAAAAACCTTGGGAATATACGCGCGCCTTCTTCGAGCGCGTGAGTTCTGGCTCTGCTGGCTGACTGACTGGTCGCCCGACTCGGCCGCGCGCTCTCGCACCGCACCGTCCCGCTTATACTCGTTGTAATCTGCGCACACGGACACTCGCTTCTATATACATATTTTCTACTCGTTCTTTCTTTATTTTTCCTTCTTCCTATTCTTTCTTTTTCTTCGCCTTCCCCAATGATCCTGAGTATGGACGGTCGCGCGCGCGCCACCGGGACGAAATATGTTCTGCATTAACGCAAACACTCCGGAATAACCCGCGCGCCTTTCGGCGTGCCGTAGAAAAGAGCACGAGAAGCAACCGAAAAGTTCGGGTTTTTCTTTGCTCTCGAACTGTCATTGGTGTACATCGCTCGTGCGAAAGAGAGAAGGAGAGAGCGAGAGGCTAGCTCGTCCGTATCGAAAGAGTGTGCGCGCGTGTTCGTGGATGTGTGCGCGTCTACGTGAACTGGCCACGGACGGGTTTATTTATACTTTACTCCCGCCTTGCAACGCGTTTTGCTACACCAGCTGCGTTACGACGATGATGCACCCGCGAGCTAAGAAATATCGCTATTCGATCGAGCCAAATATTTTTTATTTACAATATACGCGAAAAGCGAAGCGTACGTACTGACTGAAAAGCGAAAAAGAAAGAAATTCAAAGAAATCCAACTCGAGCCAATATCAACAGACTGGAAACATCGGGCCCGATGATTCATCACTCGCTGCGGAGCTCGTCACGTTCCTTATTCCTTTTTTTTCCATCCACCGCTCCCATGATATCAAGGCAAGCCTCCCTGCCGAGAGAGTCGACGGCGTCAACGGTGAAAATCATACGCACGCGTTTCGCCGCCGCTTCATCACTACAGTTACGCGGATGCCTCAACGCAACATCGCTAAGCGCGCGCACGATCCCCCCACCCCTTCGCCTCTCCCTCTCCCTCCTTTCTTTTTCCGTCTCTGTTTCTTCAGTTATACTTGATTTCCGAGCCGATTTCAACAGCGCGCTTTTCTTACACTTTTATCCTCTATTTTCGCCCATAGATCGGACCTCTCGATTATTTCATCGTAAATATATCTTCCCAACGATTTCTCAATCCGTATCTGGAAAGTTTTGTACTGTAGACTGCTCCGAATAACGGAGACTGAACAGACGTATTGATTCAAGTGCTCATCCTTGCACTTTACGGCCTCGAAACTTTTTGACATAACCTAAACAATGGGAAGGTTGTCTTGAGGGAATGTAACATTGGCTCGCATCAATGAATTTCCTCCAATGAGCAACTACGTCATCGAAGAAACTCGCTGGATGATTTTTTTCTTCTTATTTCATCATAGTTTCAATAATGTTATGCTTCAAATTTTCGAAACGCCGATTTTAGAATTTACTCGCATCGACAGGAGGAAATGTGCTTCGCGGTGAGATGAACACTTCGGTGACGCATGCCAAAAAATGAATTGAAAAATATCGAATTTTTGACGAAAACATAACCTCGCTGCCATCAATCTATACATGGGCACTCGGCAAATTTATGAAAAAATCGTTTATTTCGTGCTGGAAGGTCACAATTTAATCCTTAGTATCTAGATTAGATATTTAGATGAAACCATGTTTAGTCTAAAATTTTTAAATTGGAAGTGGAATGACCGAGGAAGAAAAATGTGATTTGATAGTCATTTAAATTTAGAATCTTTATGACCGTAATTCCATCACGATCAAGTTCTCATGGCGAATGTCTCGCCTTACTCATCCGTTATCTTTGTTTTCCCATGACTACGCTCCGCAGCAATAACCTCGAATATTTCCTTCCGTTCGTGTTTCAAAGCGGCAGAAAGGCGGAGGCGTTTTACGAGAAGAGAACAAAGATCCTGAGTTGAAATTTATATATTCGTGGATCAAACTGCGTGATAGTATTGAGGAAGTTCGCAGTTGAGGGAGCGAGAAAAACACACGACTTGTTTACGTTTACTGAAGGATATTTGGAGCTGCTTTCTATTACTTTTGTAGGCTCTTTTCGGAACCACGCATGCGCGACAGTTGGCCTAAAATAACTAATTAGAGTCGAAAATCCGTTGGATTCTTCTGATATAATTAATTACGAATTGAAAACAAAAACAACAATAAAGGAAACGCTTGAAGCGCACAAATATTTTCTTTGTGACAAGTGCGAAGGTTAATTCGCCCCAATCTGAATGATTGGTCTCTCGGCGTCCCTTTCTTGTTAGCGGCTTTCTTTAAGCGCCGCGCGCGCAGCTCTCGCTGCGGCCAACGCTGTCGCGGCGATTTGTTGAAACAGCACGATCGCTCGTAGGTCGTAGGTGAAAAAAAATAAAATAAAAACAGTAATGCGTTTATACGATATTCAGATTTTTTAAAATAAATCAACTTTTTTACACCATATTTATTGTCTTGGTGTTAATTCAAATAAATAAAATATTATTTTATTGAAATCTCCAGTTGAAGTGATTTTTAGCGCCGCTCATTGACTGTTTGAACAACTACGCTGCAGAGCGTCTCTTATCAACAGGTTTTCAACAATTTTACGTACAGAGTTGAGTTTTTCAGTTCGAAGAGAAACCACTGAAAAGCTCATATGTTGGAGGTTAAAAAATCACGTTAGATTATTGGGAAAAGTGCATAAAGGGGGTGCGAAAGTGATAATAGATTTTTATTATTATTTTCTCTATTGTAATCGCTAGATTACAAGAGCCAATAACCCCTGAATTGTGAGTACTACATTCCAGCACAAAATACCAAAAACGATGTCGAATAATTGGAAAAATTGCAGTCGATTTTCCGGCCAAGTAATTGAAAATTCTTTTCTTTACCGACTGAGAGTAACTCTTGACGCAGGAGTTACGAGCGTATTTTGTAAAAAGTTGAGTGTTCGAAAAAAAATGTCAATCAATTGAATCACAAATAAAATTTGAATAATTTCTCGGTCAAAGCTGAATTTTTCTGGCCGTTATTTGGAGGGATTTTTGTTGGCAGTGCGTTTATCATCGTCGCGCGTTGATATTCTCGTTGGCGCGACACTGGGCCTCAATAATAATCTAACACGGATTATTCGTTTGTTAAATCGAGAAGAGAACAAAAATAAATTGCTTGGAATGAGAGAGAACGTTAAACCAGTTAATGGAGATGATTTGTGCGCGTCATGCGTCGATTTGTAATGATCTGCATGAAGCGTTATGGACAGAATTACCAACAGGTTTTCCCATCGCTCCTCCCACGCCGCTCGCGTCGAGATGATCGCGTCCCACTTCTTTTCGCTCTTCCCCAATCGCGCTTTTCTCACTTGTTTCCTCCCAGTTCATCCGCTTCAGAATTACGAAAGCTTTTTTTAACCCTTCAATCGAATCTCAATGATACTAAATTTATCGGCCCCGGAATCGTGGCGAAATATCGTGAAATAATACGCATTTACGGTCCGTCCTAACCTAAAAATCTGTGCGCGACGTTTCGACAGTGCTCTTTTGAAGCGGCCGGTACATGTTTCTCTCGTTATCTCCGTATATATAGTTTGTTTGTTTCTATCCTCATTATTCACGGTATTCTCAACTTTGATTATCAAATCGAGAGGATTACTCACGCTTGCTTTCTCTACTGCCTGTTGTTTCACCGTGTAACCATATCGACTACTTTTTTCGACGATTAGTCCTGACCTAGATGATAGCTCGCATCGTAATACAATCGGCAATCGAGCTCGAATTTTTCGAGAGAAAATCGAAGCCCGCCCCCTTGCCGTTTATTCATTTGTTTCGTACGTTTTTCTTTTCCAAAATACTCGTGTTTTGGTGTTTTTTTTCTTCAATAATCAATAACTACGGTTCCCTGGAAGTTCTAAGCTTGCGCGAGTTGGGCGGTGGAGCCGCACGGAAACTTTGTATTTTATCATTTTTCGTTTTTCTCACGACGTTCGCTCGATCGAAACAAAGTGTCAGCCCATTTTTGCCATCGCCCTGCGCGGGCTGACAAGCCTTTTTTTACTCGGTCAAACTGAGTCACAGAATTTCAATAATTCCAAGTGAGGTTAGGTCCGTACTCTTAACAGCGAGAATTTCATGCAAACAAAAATGTTTGTTTACTCACCACGAAACGGTTAGAAGGTGATTATAAAACTTTTTGAAGCTCACTTGCCCGGTTACTGCTTGTTTTGATGCCGAGAGTTTTCTCGAGCAACGATACGCTGCACTGCACACTAATTTACTACGCGCAGTAGCGAAAGCTCTGTGACGATTAACGAGTCAGTGCGTGTACAATTCTACGGAAATATGCTAATAATAGTATCTGTGATCGTGTAATTTTCATTTTTATAACGAATAAAAAACATCGTACGAAGCCATCCAGAAAGTTTGTTTTTTTTTCCTTTATTAACCTCAAATATTTTGTTCGACTTTCATTGGGCTTGCATGGATTCAGATTTTTAAAATATGTATATTTTTTTGAACGAAATAAACAGAACAGATAATCGTTATCGAACCGTGAAAGTTCAATAATTATGAAAATCTTAAAAAGGTTCAGACATTTTTCGATAAAAGTGCGTCGAGAACGTCGAAGCCTGGAAATAGATTTCTATCGCGATATATAATCGACGATTATTTTCTTCAACAGCCGGCTTAATCTAGTGCCGGGAATGACAAAAAAAACGTTGGAAATTACGAGGGTCACGAATCCGACGAGTTAACCTAAAATCTCTCGTGCCGGTTATACGCATATAAAGATAGTACGAATGTCTGCGAGGCTTACACGAATTAATTAGATAACGAGCACCCGGCAATTAGATCCACAAGATCGACGAGGACAATGCATCAAAACACCATCTGCTTCTCATCTGGAGTGAAAAAAATTGGTGGAGCTACGTTTTATTGAAGGGAACGCGGCGCGAGCACGAATGACGATCGCTGTCATTGTCGTCGTTACAGAAAAGAGCTGCGAGCAACGGAGTTCGGTAAAGTTTGAAATTTTATCGAAGACTAATGTTGCTCGTAATACTTTGAATGTTTTGAAAGTTTCTTTTCAATATTTTTAAATTACGAAACTGTTATTTAACAAAATAACGGAAAAAAATTTAGAATTTTCGTAAAAAGAACGCGGAGGAAACGCGTTTCGTCAAGGTGGAAAATCGATGGGCGTTAACCACAAATTTCACGAAATCGAGATGCGAGCAAGGTCACCCTCGAAACGAAACTCGTAAAGTGTTTTTTTCAAATTAGAATTTTCAATCTTCTTTTTGCACTCTTCGAATTTTTCAAATCCCTTTGTTCCAAAGTTCAGGCGAAATGTACCGTTAACTCACTGTTCAGCCGCGCGGTGGCGTTTTTTTAGGCGGCTCTCGCTTACGGCGGACTTATTCACGGTTATTAGGGCGGCCGAGTTTAAGTTTAGAGGTTATGGAACAGAAAATCAATTCTCGATGTTTGCTTCGAAAAAATCCTCGTGCATAACCATGTTTTTGGACGTTATCGTGTGAAACCCTGATGGAATGAAAATCGAATGAAGCGGTAAGTCGAGTGTACTGACTAAACCTCGGGGGCTGAAAGGGAGTGAGAGAGAAAGCACGAAGAAATTCTTGTCATTTCTGAAGCGATAACTTTGACGAAAAGAAAGCTTCTGGTGGAGAAACGTTTCGATATTTTGTCTGGAATTCGTAGCGTCGGAATCGAAACTTTTTCGAATAGAAATTCGCTGCGATTTTTCAACTGCCAACAGGAAAAACCGTTGTTCGTCTGAAAATCCTCCGAAAAGTTAATGGAAAAAAAGCTGACAAGTATGTAATCAGGAATTTCGTCGATCGATTGAGTATTGAAGACCGCAATTCTCGAACGTCATATCAGGAAGTCGCAATTGAGAAATGTGACGAGAAATTTGTCGGCTGATAAAAATGATAAGAAATCGTCGAGTCGTTCGCGATTTTTGTCTTTTTTCTTTCTCTGCGCGACTTATGACGAAAAAATTTTTATAATGAGTTACTTTTGTCTTTTTGAAAATATCGAAGATATGGCGTACACCTATTTTATTGTACGAAGCTAAAGAACATTCGACAGCGATATAAAGGAGTGATAACGGCACAACAAACACTCAAGGAGATAAGCTCGGTGCTCAGAGTTTCGAAGCACGAAAAACAAATCTTGATCTCCTCCGTTCCATAAGGAGAGCAAAAGACAAAATCTCAGGTATGAGAAATGACAGGTTTGCAAACGAAAAGAATCAATCAGCGCCTCAAAGCGGCAGATTATCGAAACTCGAGATTGTGCTTCGCAGCTGAATACCCAAGTCCAATATAAGATCGAAATAAAAATACAAGATTTGAAAATATCGTCAGCTATTCCATACTAAAAAAGCTTCGTCGCGAATGAAATATTTGCCGCTCGTGCGAGAGTCATGAGAAAAATTTGTGTCTCTACGCACAGTAAATAATGAGACAAACGATGTGTCCAGTGGAATGAGAAACACGTGAACAAGATGAGCGTTTATGCTACCGAGCACGCCGCCGCTCTCGTACTCTCTTAATTAACGTGATCGTTTAACAGCCGTTGTACTTCGTGTGAAAGAAAATAGTCCGCCCTGTATTTTAGGACGAGCGTAAAAACACAGAGACTCAAACGTTGACAACGGAGAGAAAAAGTTTATTTCTAACCTAAAAATGGTGCATCGCGTTTCGGAAACTTTTTTCTAATTCGCAGTGTTACGGTTCACAAAAAAAGTCGCGGCGCAGTTGTCCAATCGCAAATTAATTTTTTTCGCGTGCGACCTTTTTATCAAATTCACAACAACCGAGAATCGGCGGGTATCAAAAAGTGTCATTGTCACTGCTCTCAGTTTTCGAGTGGAATTGAAAATTCGTCCTTACGGAGTCGAGATGCACGAACGTGTGTTTGGGCAGTCGTACGAATCCGTCAAAATCCGCGTTATGACGCTCCGTATATATCTTCGAAAGTGAGATTCAGTTCCGAAATTCGACACTTACGAAGGTCAAACGTAAGCAAAGAATAGCAGGAAAGGTGCGAATTGGAGGTTATCGCTGCTTCCTCATTTTTTCTCGGAACATCGTAATGTTACGTAAAAACGGTTGAGTTTTTTCCACATTTTTTTATTGTTCCCAAGAGATGAACTTTTATTCCACTGTCAACAGTTTGACGAGCATTAAAATCGAAATGAAAACACAGAAATGGGATAAAGAATTATTCAAAAGGTAGTAAAATCCCCGGAGCTCCCGAAGCATCGTCATTTGTCAAGAGAAACGGCCTGTTGACAGTTTTGAAGACCCAGTGAAACTCGGTTCCTCAATTTTCGTATTTCTTTTGACGAAGCTGGAAATTTTTAAGCGCACGAGGAACGCGTAGCCCTCTGTGGGCCGCTCGGCAAAACGGTTCGACCATTTTAAAAGTGTTTGATGATTTTGAAAGAGCTGCAGTTCTGGTGGGGAGTTTTAACCGTTTTTTTTCAATTCTCCAACGATTAGTACGCCCATGAGAATGAAGAATTCGCAATTTTGCGAATCGCGTTTGCCCCCCCCCCCCCTGAAGCCTTGGTTTCCTGGTGAATCTGTCGCATTTCCGACTTATCAGATCGCGCAGTGCTACGGACTAAAAATCCCGCGGAATTTCTCGACAAGGTTATCCGCGATCGCGAGCAGCAATTTTTATTCTTCTATTCGATCTACTTTCAGCTGGGACGAAAAAAATCGATTTTTCCTCCGCCGGTGCACGTTTCCTTCGCGAGGAAAAAAACGACAGAGGAATCGACGAGAGCGGTGTGAAATCGAGGGCGCGAAGCTGCATTCGACCGAATCCGTAGCGCGCTCGTAAAAAGTTCGATTTTCGTGAAAACGTCCAAGTCGCGTCTGCCCGAATCGAGTGAAAATTTACGAAACGCGGAGCGGGCTGGCTCGGTGGGCGTCGTGATTTTCGTGCGGGTTAAAAACTCCCGTTCAGCCGTAGCCAAAGCGGCGGATTATTGATAAAAGTATAGAAGCGGATCGAGCGGGACCCGAAAAAGTCGGCGGAGCCGTAACCTACCTTGCTCTTCGGTGACATTTCGAGTGCGCCGTCTTATGCGTGAGCCGCGTATCGAAGCGCCGGTAGGAGTTCGAGGAGAAGCTCGATCGCGCCGTCGATCGAGCGACGACGAAGAGAATAAAGAGGTGCGCGCACAACGGAAGACCCTCCGCGAGGGAAAAGAGGGCAGAGAGTGAGTCGGGCCTAAACGCGCAGCACCACCCGAGGGCTGGCGGCGCTACGAGAGCGATATAGATCGATGGATACGGATTACGAGATTACAGATAGACCGAGCGCGATAGAGGAGAGATAAAAGGGAGAGGGAGGGAGGGAGGGTCGAGAAAGAGATCGAGCGCGTCGAGGAGTCGCTCTCGGCGCGGGTTATTCCGTGTAACGAGCGCGTTATTAAAACGCGAGCAGCAGAGGCTCTCGCGAGTCACTTATCACGGACAAACGGACGTGCAGTAACACAAAAGCAGCACAACACACGCGCGCGAGATATTCCCATCTGACAACTGCCCCCCACTCTCCTTCCTCTCGAGATCGGTATGACAATGACGATGATCGCAGAAGCTACGAGCATCCGCGACGTTCCCCTACTGTTGTCATCCCTCCTACCTCTTCCCTCTTGTTTTTCTCTCTCCACATTTCTGTGTCGATAGAGTGCACAAAAAACGTGTAAACACGCTCGCGGACAGGCGCTACTGTGCCTGTCGTCTCCGCATTTGCGTGTCCTCTGCCCCCTCCGCGCCCCGTCCCCTCTCCGCGTCCCAACGCTAATGTGAAGCGCGCGCTCTCGGGGACCACGCGGGGACGCGCATGGACTTTTACGCACTGCTCACTCCGCCCCCGGCGTTAGGACTCGCAGCCGCGTCTTTGTAACGTCCACTTTCTCTCTCTCTCTCTCTCTCTCTCTCTCGCTTCTTTCTCTAATTGTAACACAACAAAGCAAAGAACGGTACAAAGTCCTGTCCAACGGCCCCCCTCGCTGCGAGCGAGATTATAATTCTTCCGAACTCGCGGTACGTGCCAGTGCAGATTTATGGATCAAGGGGGCTCCGCATCCGAGGAAAGCTCGCCTAACGCCGACCGCACTTGCTGGACGTTGACGCTCGCCGCGGAGGATACTTCGGAGGCTCGAACTTCCGGTAAATATTAAGGGGGCACTCGGGCTCTTGTTACTAGTGAGCTTGGACTTTTGCGCAAGTTTTTGTTCGGCTTTCGATGCTCTCGAGATCGAGGCGGAACAGGCTTGGGGTCGAAGTTTTTTTTTGGGGGGTGCCCGCGAAAACTGTCTCGCAGGGACGAGTCATCGAGGACGGGTTTATTCGAGAGGTTATTGCCGAACGAGGCGAACTCCAGCTCAATACTTTAAAACAAGTTAACGATAAGTTTATTAAGAGTGAGAGTTACGCGATTGCCTCGAGACCAATGACTGTTAGTTAATTCGGTAATTAATTGTCGACAGTCGCAGACCGGTGATCCGGGCTTTGTCTCGTCTTTATATAGGTTCATTCAAACGCCCTAGATTTGCCCCCTCTATGATTACTTCTCCGAGTGATCGATTTTGAAATGCATCGTCATCAAGAGACTCGGTAGAGTCTCGGGACAAGTACATTGACAGTCCTGTCGTCTGCTGCTGGCCCGAGGCCCTCAGGCCCTCGCCGAGTATACTTTCTCTGAATAAAACGATTCACGGTGGTGGGGCTAAAATTGGCAAGTGATTTTTTTGAATTACGAAACTTCTGAGTCATCTGAGGCTTTGAAAATTGAACTGGAGATTAATTGGTAAATTCTCTTTCGATTCCACCCAAAATCAGCATCATCGGTGGCGTAATTGCTGAGAAAAAACTTTCCACGGGCTCAAGATTATGCAAAAATTACCAATACATTCAAGAATTTATGTGTCTGTACATTATAACACCATCAACGGCACTTTGATGCTCTCGAGTTTCTGATTGGCATGCTTTTATAGTGCACAATTCCTGGGCTGACGAGCCCTCGATGGTCGAGAATCGTGGTTCAGCAACGCTAACAGTTTAGCAATTTAACGGTTAATAATTAAGAAATTGGCGCAATTAGTGATTTAGCGATGTTCCTAGTGAGTTGTTACATACTTATTCCAATTTGCGATGTCATGGGCAGAACAGGGGGATTTTGAGAAAAAGTGGTTTGTAAGCGTGCTGACACAAGGAAGGGAAAATAACTGGCGGTGTTATCAGCAACACCTGAAGAAAGCGACTTTTTCTCAAATTACGTTGATGCGATGGTAATTAGTGAAGTTTAACGATCGAAGCGCCTTAACGAAAGTTTCTTTCGACGAAAAACTACTCTGGCTATCCGAAGTCTTCCTGAGCCGACGCCAGTCAACCGCAGAGCTACGTTTTCGTGACTTTCGGCCACTACCAAAGCGACTCGAATAACGAAAGGAGGGTCGGCTTTAAGCGACCTTTGTGAGGAAAGCTCGATGTTTGCGAATTGCTTTTTCAACTGGCCCCTCCTGCGACGATTCTCAGACTCGCAAGTCTCGAGGCTCGGTCCAATTTATTTGAAAAAGCCGTAAATCATGTTGACAAAGTTCGACGAGAGCCGCTTAATGAGCTTGCGAAAGCGCTCGACTCGCCGAACGCTCCGACGAGAATTTCCTACTTGACCGGAGGCCAGCGCTTCGCCGCGGGCTTTGCACTCCTTTGACAGCAATGTAACGGGGGCCCAAACGACGCTGCCTTTCATTCGGGAGACGAGAAGGCATCGATTTCGTAGTTTTTCGAGCGACCGAAATCGCTCGTTTTATGAATAAAAAGTGTGAGTGGACTGCGACATACGAGCATGAAGTAATCCGTTATCTGATCGTCTTCGTTTCGAAGGAATCGTCGAGGAATCTTCCGCAACGGAGAAGTCACGTGACCGGGTGTTGCGACAGCAGCGTTGCAATTCCTACGAACGTTGGAACGAAGCTTTCAATTGATTACTTCGAAAGGCCCTGATAAGGCCTGATTTTAGCCTCCTGATTTCGGGCTTCGACACACATCTAAAATTCAGACTTCATTCAATCGCATCGGAGCGTCGATGGTCTGCGAGTCGGACGAAAGTGGAACGAGATTAGCCCCCCACCGGGTCCCTTCTTCTCCTGGTCTCGCGTCGTTTTTTTTTTTTTTTTTTTTTAATAATGGACACGACTCTCGTCTGCTGGAGCTTGAAACACGTCGGCAGCTTCCGGGTCGCCGTTTTCTTGGAATATCCAGATTCTGTGCTGAGGATTTTGAGGGGTTTTTTCCTGGATAAATACTTCGATCGACGCGGACCAACGCTGAGGATTTGGACGAGCAGAGGATTTCTTGGCTCGAAAATCTACTTCCAGTCTGGAGACACAGATCCGCCTGCATTTATTAGGTCCAAGTAGCTCTGGGTCAATGAGGAAACCCCGATACGCAAGGTCGATGGAGATGGACCGAGATCCCAAGGTCAGGAAATTCCAGTGGGAGCATGCGATCGGACTCATCAATTATTTACGTTCCTTGATAACGTCTCCGCGTTTTTGTGTGGATGCATCTGTTCCCGAAGCCTTCTGATCTCGAGGTCGATCACTTCACCTTGTTCATCGATACTCTTCGAGTGGGGAGCTTCGGTGGACGCGGGCGAAAAAATAAACGACATTCCAGCTTATTAAGGTAACTCCTGTACTGCATGCTAGTCAAATGAGTGCTAAATTTTCAAAACGCTTTTAGACCAAGTTTAACGTACCGATTAAGGAGGGTGGCTACGTTCGTCAAATTGATAAGAAATTGATCAAATTTGGTGATAATGTTCTTCAACATCAAGTGCGAAGACACAATTTTTTTCAAAATTTTCTTCTGCTTAGTTATCGAGTAATTACGGATTAAAGCAGATTTCTTATGCCCGGAATGTATACCTATATATATGGAAACGCTATGCTTATACACTTGAACTTTAGTGATCAATTACTCGATAACTGTACAGAAGAAAAATCTTAAAAAATTTGTATTGTCAAATTTGGCCCTAAAGAATATGTTCACCAAATTTTATAAAATTCTGATCATTTTGAAATTTTTAATGTATTTAACATGGTTTAGCATGGCAACATTGTATCGTCGGTAGCCACCCTCCTTAAATGTATTGTTAGTGGATTCGTATTACAGCATATCTTATTGAGATGTAAAAATATTAAAAATGCTAGTTTTGCAAAAGCCATCAACTGATAAATGCAATTTTCCACACTGACACATTTCACTGGTATTTTTCAAAGAATTATCTGCGTTTTTTCATCAATTTTATTGCAACAAGTCGCAATTTGTTCATCAACCGGTCCTCTATGAATCCACCGTGTAGTTGTTTTTTTAACTTGATCGTTTCACTGTTGCAGCTAATTGTTCATTAAGTGAAAAAAACTTTTTCATTCGTAATTTCTCTCAGGAACGAGTTTAAAGGTAAATCTACGTGGTGAATTCGTAGAGGATCGGTTGAGGAACAAAATGAGACTTGGTGCAATAAAATAGGTTAAAAAATACAGATGATTCTTTGAAAAATAGCTGTGGAAAATGTGTCATCATGGAAATTTCCATCTATCAGTTGATAGTTTTGCAAAACTATTATTTTAAATATTTTTACACGTTAATAAAATATGCTTGAATACATATCTACTAACAATAAGTTTAATCGGTACGTTGAACTTGGTCTAAAAGCGTTTTGAAAATTTAGCACTCATTTGACTAGCATGCAGTACAGGAGTTACCTTAAGGGAGCCTGGCAAAGTGTTTTTGCGAGATTTTTCAAAGCGGATAATCTTTCAATCAAAATTTCTGTTTCATCGAGTCACTCGCACTCTTCTTCGCAGTTCGACTGCAGAGAAATTAACAACTTTGTGGCATCCACTGGATTTTTTCGAGTTATGAGTTCGCAGACTGGCGGAGCCAATCGTCCCCGCGTAAAACCCGCGAATCTTGGGCTCAAGATTTTTTGGATTCGAAACGATGTTAAAAAACCTCAATGAACGATAAACGTAGATAAATTGCTGCGAACGAGTCCGGAAATGAGTGAGCAAGTTTGTAAGGAAAAATTTTCCGAGCTGGAGTCGTTCTCCATTGATTAACCGAGGCACGGTTCACGTAAAGAGAGGCCAGCGAGCAGTGCCCGTGCCATTAAGGAAGGCGAGCAGCGTGTGTGGACTGCAAAGAGCGTTTCGTGCGGTGCACAACCCTTAGGACGTTCGATAACGTCGAAGGGAAATTCGTGGAACGGCGAGCGAGGAAGAGGGGAGAAAAAGCTGCAACGGAGTCGAGGGTGGCTCAACATTTTCGCGGTTGTACTCTCACTCTGCGAAACGTCGATGGAGAGGCGTTCAGCGCGGACTCGTGGCACTGAATCGTGGAGGGAGGACGAAAATTATGGCTCGGCACGCGCGCCACGTCGGGGGAAAGGTGCACGCCGCATTCATCGCTATTATCGTCCCTATTACGTCGCTGCATACACGAGCACGTTGAAGAAATATGTGAGCACACACAGCGCCAACGCACTCGTTTCTCTGCTCGATAAATCCATAAAAACTCGGGGATTCTCCTCGTTTCACGTATTCTCTGGCTCCCCAGAAACGTAAGAAAGCTTTCTAAGCGCCTCTCATGAGCCTCCGACGCGAGTTTCCTGTCGCCGTGAGCTCGTCCATCGACCCCTGCAACGTGGGACAGGAACTTCGACAGGGAGAGGCATCGTGACAGCAAAATCCTGTCCCTTTGCGGTGTCTGATGAGCACGAATTCTCCACGAGTTCGAATGTGAACTCCTCACTTCGAACTCTCGCGAAGAACACAACGTATTTACTATGCTGAAGTTCGCAACGTTCGCGTCCAACGAAATCAACTTAAATATAACATTTGTAATTGATCAATTTTTTATTTCACGAATCATTGATGCGGACTGAGAAATTACGAATTGCAAATTAGGCAGGTAACAGAATTGCAGAATTACTGGAATCGTTGGAGAATTATTTCAGATCATTTCGTTGGAAACGTTGCAAACTACAGTGTCGTACGTATCTGCCGAACTCGTGTCTCCGGTAACGAGGAGCTCGTGAAAAGGAGGATTTCTCAGGATTATGCACCGGGTCAAGGAGACACAGGCACGCTTCGACTGAAAATTCACGTCAAGAGGAAGCTCGGACTCGAAACATTTGGAGGGAGCTCACAAAAGATAGTTACTGACACGAGGAACCCCCTTAAAGGAGAAAAGCTGGGAATCGTGAAGCGAAAGATCTCAAAGTTGCAGTCTGAACTGGATCGGTTTTTACTTCCAACTTAAAGATATAATCACTTTAAATTAAGTCAGAGTTATTCATTCGAAATTGTAAATGAATTTTTTCAACTCATCTTTTGGCGAATGAAATTACAAGCCATTAATTAATCGGGGATCCATCACTGACTGAACTTCAAATTTCATTCGTCCCGGGCTAGTTTTTTACGTAAAAAAATCACTTTAGAGAACCCAAGGGGAAAACACAAAGGGAAATGGATCAAGAAAAAAGTGTTACTGAAAAGACAGAAGGCTATGACAGAAATGGGCCAAGCCAGGAAGAAACAAAATGCCGAAATAAGCAGATGTGAAGTTATGCGAGTGCTCATTACCAATTGCGTTCAGTCTTTAACGTCATTTTTATTACTAGTAAGACAATTGTCTCAAACGGTTTTTTTCCAAACCTTCATTATAAACTTCGTAAGAAGCGTTCATTAGTTATATGGAAAGATGAACGATTTTTTACGCATAGTCGTGCTTAAAACCTTGTGTATTTTTCTTCACATTTAAGCACGTTTATCTAAATAACCAATGAGAGGAACCCTTTAAAATTTGATACGCGTGTCAGTCGACTAGCCATTAATTTAAGCTCTGTATAAATTTCAAGGCTTAAGAAAATAGTTTCGAGCACGAGCTTCCTTAAAGTCCACGAGTCCCAAGTGAGATGAGCCCGAAAGGAACAAAACGGAAACGACTTTTCGTAGAATTTTCCAAAAATCGTTCCCCGGTTCAAAGAATCCTAAAGATCCCAAAATTCCAATGAACAAAGTCCTTTTCCATTTTCTCCTCCGACGAACCGTTCGCCCTATAGAGGCTCTTTAGCTTCCGCCAATCCGGAGTTCTGATAAGAGAGTGGGAGTGGCAGCCGGACGGTGATAGCGTCCAGGCCTATCGCTGGCGTTGAAGGCCGGAGCGCTGCCCCCACTCCGGCGTCTCCGTCTCGACGCGCCGGATAGGCTGTTGTTAATTCTTCGATATCTCGCGATCGGTGCATCGGAGAGAAAAATTGCTGAGGACTTTTTTCTTCAGAATTTTCCAATCTACTCGCTCAGAATACTTTCGACTCAATTTTTATGATCAGCTCCAAGAAAATCGACTTCTTCACAGATTCGAAACAAAAATTCAGCTTTTTTGAGGGCGACACAAATCCCTTCGAGAAATTTCTATGCTCGTGCTCCGTATTTATTTGGAGCGTGAAGCCCAGTTTTCGGGCTTGAACTCCCGCCCGCAGAAACGGAGGCTGCCCAATCCCTGCAAACCTTCCCATCGTCAGCAGCAAATTCCACAAAGCTCCGAGTCTCCCTTCCAGAAATTCTTTTCACAGTTTCAACGAAAATAAAGGCAGAAGATTGCGACAGTCAATTGTCGCGGGTTGCGGGGTTCACACCGCGAAGGTCAGTCTCGGGGAAGCCAGAGATTTTCCAGCGATAGCTGTGCACGCGCTCGATTCCTATCGAAATTGCGAAACCGTGGAGATTCGCACGCCACGAATAATCGATGGCACCGCGAGCAGGCGTCTGGCAAAAAAAATTTACGTAACCGCGCGTCCTCCCTCGTCCTCTCAAAAGTCTTTCAACAACACCGCGAAAATTTCCCTCGAGTACAACCATAATCGGAAAATAAGTGCATGCATATCGGCACAGTTTGCTATTGACACGCGAGAGAGCTATCTACGCGAGGGAAAAAACCTCGGAGCGTAATGGATTAGAATGAAGAGCATGCTACCGACGCTCACGTGGCTCGCGGACGGTGGTTGCTACAGCGATAAAGGTTGCTTCCACGTTTCATGCTGGAAGGTCCCTTAATATCGATTCGCCACTCTCCGATTAAACGCCAACTTCGAAGCAATGAAATCAAGCAAGAATCTCTTTTCTGCGGATCATCAAAGCTCATGACGATCCCCAGGCTCTTTTCAACGGTCATCGAGACTCGATCAAGTGAATATCGTCCAGGGATCGATTGCTTTTTACTTACGAGTCGCGCGGGACTGGGGAGATGGAAACGGAGATAAAAGCTTGGTTTTCAGAGGACTGGATCGTTTCGATTCTGCTAATCTACGGGATCCCCAGAGCCGATGCTTCACCCCCTAAGGGTTTGAGCCCAGGATTCCGGGCTGGTGGAATTCGGTTAAAAATACTGGAGAACAGTGGGCCGAGAGAAAACTCGATTATATAGTTGGAAGCTGGTGAGGAGCGGTTAGAGTGCGTATTTGATGAAGAACTCACGACGTTGGACGATGCGATGGGATGAGGATTAATGTGTAGGCCGTCATCGTCGCCAATCGGTTCTTCGAATTGGCCTTCGCGACTGCTGGTCGGGCCCATTTCAGCGCCACAGGGCGCCCACGAATTTCTCCCTCAATTAACGTCGCGTTCTCGTGAGCGATCTTCGTTCCCGAGACGAGGCTTAATTCCCTCGCTCTTTCTCCGCTCCCCCAGTGCGCGGTGGGTCGCGCTAGCGTCGAGCCAGCAGCAGGCCGCCGGAATTCGCTTCAATGATCATGCTTTTCACTCTCGCGGGATTGCACAACTGTCAAGAGCTCCTTTTCCGCAGCTCCGGGTGATCCTCGTCGGAAAAAATTGTCGCGAGTTTCCCCGGCGCTTTCTCCGAGCCGCACGGTCTCGAGCTCCTACTTGACTAACCGCCCCGCGAACTTGGGTGGCTCAGCTGTTTCGTGTGCCAGTTCGGCGATGATTTACTCCTCTTCGTTGCGCACTAGCCCGCTCGAGAGAGCTTTTCCGACGAGGAGGCCGCCGCGGCGGTCTCAATTCGCGGGAACTTCTCGTCGATCGAGTGTCCCTTCTGCCTGGCGGAGGCAAGCGCGCATTTGCCAACTGCACTTGTGCTTAAATCGAAATATTAATTGTGGGAGGCTGGTACGGCACTGGGATCGCGATCGGAAGAGCACAGGAATCTGGGGAGCAGGAGATATCACTATTCGTTACATTTTATCACTGTTTCCAGCCTCCCCCGGGTCGGAAGTGTTTCCCGCGACTGCGAAACTCGCTTAGTCCGCGATTCGGTTTCCCGCACTCTCACAACGACCCGAGCGCGTTACCGGAGCGCTTGAAAACCTCGGCGACGAGACGATCACATTGCCCGACTCCGCAGACCGCGCAGATTCCCTTCCCTTCCAAACGCGAATTTGGTTGTTGCGGTTCCTCATGAAAACGGCTCGCGGACCTCCGGAGCTTCAACGAATCCTGCACGATCGTACTCCGGTGCGTTGATCGTCGGAGTGCCAGCGGAAAGTGGACATTTGACGAAGGGAGCCGCCGCCGCCGCCGCGCGCGCGAGCTCTGCGCCAATTGTTGGCCTCGTCAGCCTCGGCGTCGCCAACCGAGTCTCGCGTGCGTCCAGGAGTCTTCGTACGCGAGCAGCCTCGCACCGGGGATTGAAAACCGAACTGATCTTCCTTGCGCTCCAATTTATGGACTTCTGGGCTATTAGTTTTTCGGATAATCGGCAAATTCGCAGCTGATCCCGCGGGTGGTAGCGCCGCAGCGCCCCGGGATCAATAAACCGACGCCGGCCGACTCCTTCTATTCCTTCCTCTGCCTTCCTGGCGAGCTTTCCCGTTGCACCGAGAGCCGCCGGAGTCGCGAGCGCCCCTCCATCGCAGCAGCTATCGCCCAGGCGCGACACCCCCCTCTCCTCCCGAGCTCGTTGCGTGCGCCGTACACCGGACCCGCCATATCGACGAGTCTCTCATCGCGCCGTTTACCAAGCGCGAGGCAATCGCGCGCGGTGCTCCGCGGTTTTCAGCGGCGTTCGATCCTCCTGGAATCTGGACTGCCTCGTCGCAGGACGCCTCCAGAAGTTACTTCGAACTCGACGAGAGCCAGCGCGGCTCGCGCCGACGAACCAAACGCCCCAGAAAACGATGGGATTTCTTCTCCTTCCTGGCTGCCTCCCCGAGTGGTCTGGAGCGCGTGCCACAAACAATGTGGCAAAAAGACATTTTAAAACTGCGCTCAGAAGCCGCTCGGCCACCGTCTGGACTCCGCTCCCAGGAAGCTGCGACTCGACGATCGAAACAACATTCTCCACAACGTTATTCCAAGCCGCTGCGAGCTGAGCAGTCGCGCCAGGCATCGCGGAGTCGACCAGTACGAAACTTGCAAGTGGAAGGCAACGGCCAGTGGACGAAAGGAGCGATCGGAAGCAGCACTTTGCCGCGCAGAAACGATTACGGATCGCGTCCCCGTTTAAGGAGGGTGGCTACCGACGATACAATGTTGCCATGCTAAACCATGTTAAATACATTATAAATTTCAAAATGATAAGAATTTAATAAAATTTGGTGAACATATTCTTTAGAGTTAAATTTGACAATACAAATTTTTTAAGATTTTTCTTCTGTACAGTTATCGAGTAATTGATCACTAAAGTTCATGTGTATAAGCATAGCGTTTTATAGGTATACATTCCGGGCATAAGAAATCTGCTTTAATGCGTAATTACTCGATAACTAAGCAGAAGAAAATTTTGAAAAAAATGGTGTTTTCGCACTTGATGTTGAAGAACATTATCACCAAATTTGATCAATTTCTTATCATTTTGACGAGTGTAGCCACCCTCCTTAAAGTGTTCAACCTCAAAGGAAACTCGACTTACGTGGAGTCTTGCTCGATAAGCTTCAACTTCAAAACTAGCACTTCTATAAGCAACTTTTATTTATAAATCTATGGCAACGAAGGTGACCGCAATATCGTTTCTCGATCCGCCCTAACCCCCGCACCAATCGAATTTTGTAGACTCCAGCAACGAAGTCGGGACCTAGATACTCGCTGTGCAGCGACTCGCGGCCCGAGGTTCGAGGCTACTTTTCTCACGGTATTCGCTATCTTGTGTCCATTTAAAAATATCAATCGATGCACATTCGCAGCCCTAGACTCGCGAGCCTCGTTTTCCCTGGACTGGAACTCTCCAACGAGGTCGAAAACCTACTCGATCTTCTCTCCGGCATAAAAACTTCCATGGGGTGGGGATAAAATGGTAGAATGACTACAAATTCGAAGAGCTAAAATCTCGAGATTATAAAGCTCGAATGGTAACGTGGGGACAGGTCAATTCGACTAGAGCTTTCAACGTCGAAAATAAATGAAGTAGAAACTTCAAGGTTCGAAGCACGAATCACTCTTTCGATTCATAAATTACTGTAATCTGCAATACTGTGAATATTCACAATTTCGAATATATAATAATTCAGGGTGTCTAATTTTGACCAGAACAGAAATTTCATGACTTTTGAGGCTTTTTAAGTCAAGGAACAGGAATTTTTCATGACTTTTCTTATGGTTCTGATACTTTTTATTCATCTTTTAATTATAAAAAAATTCAATAAAAATAACAAAGAAATGATATTTTATTTTGAAATAAAGAATCTTTTTTTTCTTACAAACTATTCATTCGATATTCGTTTTTATATCGATGATGAGTATTGACGAATCAGAAGACATTGTCGCCACCCCGCGAATTTTGAAATCATGTTGAAAAAAACCAAAAAATCGACAATGACAATGAGCGTTGCAGAGATCTTAAAAAATCAGGTTGTTTGGTAATTTTTCATGACATTTAATGATTTTTTCAGGTCCGAGTGTAATTTCATGACATTTAAGAATTTTCATGACTTTTCAGGTCGTTAGACACCCTGAATAACGAAAGACCATTTTTACTACTGAGGTTGAAATACTGAAACACCAAAATGGCGAAACGTCAGTAAGTCGAGCGATCGAAATAAAGAAATGCAACTTTCGATTTTTTGCTACTCTATATTCTGGTCTATCTATAAAACAAGTGCTCTCCATTTTGAATTCGAAAATATGAACTTCTGACATTCGTATGGTCTGTAAAAATTGCAATCGAAATGAAAACCATCGAAATGTTATATATTTTCGAGTAAATGCGAATTCAAAGAAGGAAGAAATTCTATTAGTCACGTAATTTCCTAAATAGTTTCTCCAATCTGATATCGCAACTTTTAAAAATTCGAAATATCGACCCTTCCTACGATTTGGTTGTTCGACATATCGTACCCCACCCGATCTACTACGAAGCTGCGTTTGATCGATACTCGAGTATGGTAAGTCGAAAAAACTGCGTGAAGAGTTCAAAAGTAGCAACAAAATAATCTCCATCTGGAAGAACTGGATTCACGTGGTCGCCCGCTTGCTGCAGACTTTCAGTGAGTAGATTTGCACCAAGGTTTGGCAACTCGTTGAGGCACGACGATTGCAAATGCGAGGGTGAGAGGGTCCCTTCTAGGGGGGAGGATCGCTAACGAAGCGTGCTTTCCCCACGCCGATTTCGCTGGAAGTAATGGGAATATAAAAAAGTGCTCGTTCAGCGAATTTCGAGTTTATTGATCGCTCCGTCATGACAATGATACGAAGAATGAAAAGTTGAGAAAAGTCTTATAACGAATCACGTCCGGTTGCTCGGTTACGGCTTCGCGATTCCGCTCCCCGTCAAACAATCCAAAAACCGTTGCGCCAAATCCGCCTCTTTGTCCTGTCCAGTGTCGGCGATTCTACGGACCTTTTCGATGGAAACGTACTTGAAGATGTCGTCGAGGAGCTTCGGGTCGGTCAGATTATAAGTTATCGAGAGCAGCAGCTCGAAGCCCGTGAGTTTCAGGATCTCGGGGCTCGACTCGTCCAGGCAGTGGGCGACGACTCGCCCGATTTGCAGGTCGAAGAAGTAACTCAGCACGGACTTATTCACCGACATGTTCCATAGTATAACCATCAGTAATCTGGAAAACGATCGTCATCTTCGGAGCTCAACGAGAGCTCGATGAGTCAACTCGAAAATCAATTTTTTTACTCAAAGTTTTCGGGAAATTGGCTCAGCAATGAAATACTGAACCGTTTCGAGAACTCCGGTTCGCCGTGAGAACGTTTCCAGCGTTTAATTTCGTTGTTAAAGCGTCTTCAGGCTTTCATTTCAGTGGTGAACCGGTTTCAGCATTTCATGAAATTCATGAATCGTTTGCGATTCACCAATTACAGTCATTTTTTTCACCCAACAGTTATGACCTGTACCTTTCAAAAGTTAGGCCAGTTTACAGTCTGGCAACGTTGCGTACACTTTAAGGAGGGTGGCTACACTCGTCTAAATGATAAGAAATTGATCAAATTTGGTGATAATGTTCTTCAACATCAAGTGCGAAGACACCATTTTTTTCCAAATTTTCTTCTGCTTAGTTATCGAGTAATTACGCATTAAAGCAGATTTCTTATGCCCGGAATGTATACCTATATGTATGGAAACGCTATGCTTATACACTTGAACTTTAGTGATCAATTACTCGATAACTGTACAGAAGAAAAATCTTAAAAAAATTGTATTCCCAAATTTGGCCTTAAAGAATATGTTCACCAAATTTTATAAAATTCTTATCATTTTGAAATTTTTAATGTATTTAACATGGTTTAGCATGGCAACATTGTATCGTCGGTAGCCACCCTCCTTAAAGAAGAGTCGGGGAAAAAAGAGGAAAAACTGATGAAACAGTTTTTCCTCTTTGAACAGATTAATTTTAATACAATCTCAGCGAATCTCCTAATAAATATGAAATAAATTGACACTCTTCAGCAAGACTTGTTCATATTGCGAGAAAAATTTCATATTTTTGTTATTAAATTGTTATTGATTTTTCTCAGCAACGACGCTCCTAAACTGTCTGAAAATTTGACTGATTTATTTACACTTCACTTTATAAGATGCAGTCGGTTTAAAAGCGATGACATCATTTTACTTCTAATGGCTCAACTTCGTTAGCAGTTTTTTGAAAACTCACTTTTTCAAATGGACTCCCAGAGGCATAGGGATTCTGGGCAAAAAGTAAACAAGATTTCTGATGAGACTCTTGCCGTCTTTGTTCTCGATCAAGAAGTTTCTTCCTTCAGGAATGTGTGCCATGTTCGCGACCGTGCCCAAAAGTCCCTTCGCGAATTGATATTCGTCGGTGCTGTACGGCGGGAGCTCCTCCTCGTACATTTTGAAAAAGGTCTCGATTATTCTGTCAGCGATCGAGACGAACTCTTCAACTTTTTTTTTGTACTGCGTGCCAAATAAAGTACGCGTTAGTAGTGCACGTTCTCCGTCGTACGAAACTCGCTCCGCGTGAAAAAAAAAACTAGAAAAAAAATAGAAAAAGAAAAACTCGACTTTCCATCGGCTTTTTATCGATGAAAACTTGTGTGAACGAAAATTGAAGGAAAGTTTCGAAAAACTGGGGAAACATGTTCTTTCGAAATCAATTTTTACCCCAGCAGAGGAATTCTTGGCTCAGCCTCGTTGTTCGATGTGAAAAAACGCAGTTTATGCGGTTCAAGGTCAAGTGAGAACACCCTAGAAGCTTCACAGCAATAAACGACCATGAAAATCCGAATCGTTCCATTCTTCATAAAGATTAAAATGGAAAAGTTTTGAAATCGATGCGCAACGTAAATTCTCACACCAAGAAATTTGTCGGTCCAACCGAATTTTTCAACAACCGATTTTGGCTAACAATATTCAATTTTTTGGCTCGACTAAACATTTTTAATCGAAAAATATTTGCGAGCAGCAAAAATAAATGTTAATTCGAACCAGCAAATCGAGAGTTGCTGGAATCAAACGGATTTTCTTAGCGACACAAATTCCATTTTGTTTGCCAGCAAAAATTCTTGCGAGTTTCAAAAGCGTATTTTTGGAAGAAAATTTCTTCGAGGAGTCCTCAGGGGTTGATTTTTTCTCAGAATTTTGATTTTCGATGGGATTCGTGGATTTTTTTTCAAATCATGAAACGTCACAGGAATATTCGAAGTCGATACTTCTCGGAAATTAAATCCGGCTCCAGATTCTTACCAACTGTTGTGTGAACCATTGTTTTATGACTTCGGGCTCGCAGGACGCTCTCCAAACGAGGTTCCCCATAACCGCACCGACGTTTAGCGTAAAAGCGGTCTGGCTTTCTATCTACGCACAAGGAAGCATGGATCACAGAAAAAAAGCGATGAAATTTGTGAACAGCACATAATTAGAAAAATTGATAAAGGGAAAGCCAAGAAAATTTGAAACTGTCACGTGGAACGGCCGTCCGAAGGTCGTGTCGGTTCTCATTTTCACCTTTATATCTTATCAACTCAATTGAAGTCTCAGATTTGAAAATTTACGTGGGCAAATATCATTACGGTGATACAGTCCAAGATAAGTTGGGATTCCGGGATCATTGAAATCGGGCGTGTCACCGGGGGAACACGTGAATGTATAAAAACAGCATGAAAACTAAAGCTGTCAAGAAAGATAGGAAATTTGGGAAAATAAAAAAAATTAGGGGAAAAAATGATTTTGACGTAATTTCGAGTGGGCAAAAATTGATTTGACGTTTCTAAAATTTTAGCGAAATCAAATTTTTTTATGTGTAGAATTTTTTTATGGTTCGTTTTGATTTGAATTTTCGAGATGCAATTCAATGAATAATTGCAACCGTGAATGTAAGGTTAGTTGACGAATTATCTTGATTTAGTGAGCAAGCTCTGGAAAAAGTTTCACTAAAATAGGGGGAACATGAGAGAAAAAATTACGTGACTGTTCAAACGGTCAATTTCGGCCTGGTCTTTGACACGCTGATCCTCCGCGAACTCCAATTTCATTTGCAACTCGTAATATTTACTTTCTAGTTCAGAAATGCTCTCGGCTTTTTCTAAAAAACGGTAATTTTGGAAATATTTTATGTGATAAAGCCGAATTTGGAGGTTGATGATTTGTGGGATGTAACTTTGATCGCTCACCCGTTTTTGTTGCTGCCCCTGGACTCGATTTCGAGACCATTGTGTGCGAAGTATTTTTCAGCGTTGCAGGAATTTCATTGTGTCGATATTTTCGCGTCTCGATCGAATTTTCTTCACGCTCTGAAATTCCGGGCTGCAAATCGTTTTTAGATTTTTTTGACTCGTCCTGTAACGATGTAAGCGCGTATGCGATTGAGCATTTTTTGCGAAATCCAAACACCGAAACGTACCGAAATATCGTAGCCGTTCTCGTAGAGTCCAATTTCACTGGGATCACTGGGATCTTCGTTATTCTTCATTTTCTAACCTCTTTGAACGTGACACGACACTGATTCTGATTACAACTATTTTTTCTTCTATTAGTCTGTCATTAATCTTCAACGAATTTTTAATAGAATATACAAAGTCCCGCCACTCGTGCACAGAACCGTCAAAAAGACCGTTTCCGTTGGGTTTGTTTACACGATTTCAAATATGATGCGTGCGCATGTGAGTCTGTGTGAAAGCAGCGCCCAAATGCGGCTGTGTATAGGACGCTTCCAATTGGACGTTGGGAAAGAACGCGTCGTCGCTGTTTGTTTTTCGTCGAATCTCGTTATTAGTGTTCTATCAGAGCTCAATTATTTTGATGAATATTTTGTTAACATCGGGTAGGTCGAGTTCCACTTGTGTATCATCAAACAAACGTAGCTCCGTTAAAAAAGCCAAAGCAAAATTGTGTGGTTTTCTTAAAAATGATGCGCAGTGACGTAGTACGGAATTTCAAGTAACTAAAAAATTCGAGGTTTCGACGCCAATGCGCGTGGCTTGAAATCGAGCAGTTTAGGAACACGAGCGATTCGCGGCGTCTATACGATGCAACGTATGTATATAATGCAAAAAAATAGTTAATTATAACCTCACGTGCCGCTTGAGTGTTGTTTCTGAGCTCAGTGCAAATCATTAGTTCAACGAGAAGAGTTTGGCTGTAGCTTGGGTGAGAAGAAAAGCTTTTTCCTTAGCATCATTGCATTGTTGTATCAGAACTTGAAAAATATTTGAAAAAATAAATAACTCTACGTAGCGGTACACATTAGTTTATCTATACTTCCGGGATGTGGTTCAACGATCCTCTATTTTTTGGTTTTACGCACTTTGTACGATAAGAAAATCGAGAACTATGCGAATTAAAGTTTTATCGTTATTGAGTTATGTTTATTTGGGTTATGAAGTACTTTGAATGCTTTTTTACGCGGGAATTTTTGCCCGCTACTTTTATACGTTGAGATTGGATTGATCGATGTTTGTAAACGAAAAGTGACGCCAAGCTTGCTTCATAGTGTTTGTTCTGATTACGCCTCGTTTATTTTTATTGTACTATCAAATTTTTTCAATTGATCGGAATTTCCATAATTTTTTCCACTGAATTTAATAACATAACCAACCAATTCGATGGTCGGTCCGATCGAAAAAAATGTTTGGATTTTTCTCTAATGCTGGCGACACTAGAATAACGTAGTTATCTTAATTAGCTCTGAAATCTCTCCAAACTCCCCTTACAAACTCGACAACTTGTCGATGTCTCTCTTGCGTTCGTTTATCTTGAGGTAAGCTGCTCAAGAATGTCCAATAAGTCGTTTGTCATTTTTTTCTTCTTAACAAGACTCAAATTAATTTTGCCCGATTATTCTCAAATTGTCGCACTAACTCAAGGGAGTTGTTCAATATACAAAATAAAATATCCCAACCGCTTAACATGTTTTTCTATATTTTCTGTCGTATAATTTTTTTTTCAATCTAAAATAAAATTCTATGTGCAAATGGCAACTCGAATAGAAATTTGTTACATAATGCTTCAACTCACAGAGATCAGACTTAAAGTCGATATGTTAATGAATATGCTTAAACTGCTATGATTGTCTAGTTTCATTACGATTTAGTAATAAAACTCAAAAACCGCTAAGAAAAATATAGAAAATAACAAAAAAATCACTAAATTTCTACCTATTTGAGCCGTCAGCTGTAGGTATAATCCATTCTTCACGATGCTAATTGAAAGTTTTCTTTTATATGTTTCTAGCATAAGAAATAAGCTCCTCAGCTAGAAATTGAATACGGCCTTACAGATAGTACAATTGGGGCAAGGGAAAGTAATCTGCGTCAATGTTATGGAGTCTACAAACGTTGAGAATGCACAGGTGTGTAGATCAAAGTATAGTTTTAAAGAATAGAATAAGGTGGAAGTTCAACATGAACAGGAAGAATAATGAAACATTTATTGAAACAGAGGCCAGAGAGGTCCTCAAGATCGATGACAAGGACAGGAGGGCGTTCTAATAAGAGTGCCTCGCGTCCATCGCCAAATCGTAAACAATCACCGAGCAGGCGTTCTCCAGCAAGGAGATCTCCTTCTAGAAAATCGCCAGCACGACGGTCCCCGGGTCGGTCACCATCATCTCGATCAAGGAAATTAACAACACGCAATGTGAGGATAGCTCAGGTCTCGATACCCCGAGCTGAGATACCGCAAAGCAGAGAAACTGTTGACTCCATAAAAAATGCTGTTGAAGCATCAAAAGAAACTGATGAAGTTTCCGAACTCCTACCACTGCAATCTCGTATACGCGAAACTTCACAGGTTACCAGACGGTCCACTCGAATTCTTTCGAATATGAAGAAAACTGAAAGTGAACAGAGATTAATTTCCCTGACAAGGAGCGTTGATCGAGCAGTTTCTTTGCCTACCGATCGACGAGCCAACATGTACGATTTTGTTGCCGAACAAAGGGAAAGAGGATTATCGATGCAGAGAGACAGGGTGAGAGTTTATTATTTTCTTCCATTTATTGAAGATTAACTGTTGGATCAGAAAATAGCGATCTTTTAACGATCTTTTCATCAAAGAATGCACGCACTACTGATAGAAAGTTTTAAAAAAATACAACTGAGGAGTTAGTCACGAATTGGGGTTGTTTCGACTTCGTCGTAATCATTATTTACATTTCCATTGAAATGCTGGATTTCTTAGTCATTAAAATTTGTGACGTCTGATTTGTGTTGCAGGATTTGTCAAAAATCTTGCACTATGAGGAAGAAGCACTTCCAGATTCATCGACGATGACCGAGAAGAGTAAAAAAGAGATTGAGTTTATAAGTAAGCCCCAAGAATGGGGTGGCTGGATTGGAGCGTTGTGCCTTATATTTATCTTACCGCTTACAATTATTTTGCCACAAGTCGCGTGTTTTAACGGCCAGTGTAGCAGCGCCCAATTTCGCGTATCAACCAGATGGCAAACGTACCTCAATTTACACGCCTTCGCGATTTACCTTGGATTCCTCAGTATCATCGCGCTCTTTTCGCTCATACCGATCGGTACTTTGGTCGATGGGCAACAAAACAAGACTGGAAGATTGCAATATCGGATGAATGGAATACTCACTGCATTTTTAACGATAGCGATTCTCGCTACTCTGGAATATAAATCTTACAGAATTGCCGATTTCATTCTCAATTCCTGCCTGCAATTATCCATCGCTGGTTGGTTCTTCGGAACTCTCATCGCCACGGGTCTTTACATTAAAGCTGGAAGAATTCCCATCGCTGCCCTCAATTTACACGGCTCGACGAATAACGTTGTTTACGATTTCTGGCAAGGCAGAGAAGTCAACCCGAGAATCGGTCCTCTTGACATCAAACTCTTACTCATGCGAGTCAGCGTTATCGGAACGGTGAGAAAAACATTAGGATTCGAAAAATTTGGCATTTCATTACACTTTTTGATTTGAATTATCACACTCTGACCGAAATTTCCAACAGTCGTAGACCAATCAAATTCGAACGATATGAATTCATTGATGTAATTGACTTTTATGAATCTACGTAAAAAAAAATTTATAAATTCTTATTGTAACGTGACCATTCAGTTATGAAATTTAAGTCAGTAAATCGTATAGAGGCAATCAACTGAAACTTTTCAAATTAATCCATTTCAATTTCATTGGCGAAAAACTCTCCCACCAAAACAATTCATTTTTTTGTTAACCATTGTTTGTTGATATTTTTTTTTTAGCTTATCTTGAATTCGGCCGTTATCGCAAAGTCAATAACCGATGCGGATTCTCTGGCTTTGAAGGACCTCAACTACACAATCTTGACCGTTGCTTCACTGCATATTCTTTACTCTCTCGATTATTTGGTATTTGAATCTGCGATGTTGACCTCGTTTGAAATTCAGTATGAAGGCACTGGATACATGATTTGTGCTGGAAATTTGGTGTACCCTTTCTTAGCCACTTTAGGATCGAGATATTTGCTGTATCAAAAGTGAGTAACAAAAAATTTTCATATTTGACAACCGTATCAGAATTTGTGTCTTCTGAACTGAAACCGTTTTTTTCTCAATTTTTTCATTTTATTGAATTTCGTAACTTTATTCAGTCACAGTTGTGCGAGCTTGAGAATTTTTTATGAAACATTTCTTATTTGATTTTTCTATTTTATTATTATTTTGCAGAATAAATCAATCGGTTTACGTGTTGGGAGCTCTCGTCGTTTGTTTCTTCGTGGGATATTTGATTTATAGATTGAGTAACTCGCAGAAAAATGAATTTAGGACGAATCCATTTTCGCCAGCTCTCTCACGTAAGTTTTGATCCCCCTTCTCCGATCTATTTACTGCGAAAAACATTCCATTTCTCCCAGAGATGTACCAAAGATAGATTTTTCTTGACTTTTGTGAAAAAATCATCTTTTTTCCAGACCTGGACACGATTTCGACATCGAGAGGGAAGAGGATCATCTGTTCGGGTCTTTGGGGCCACGTGAGACACCCGAATTATCTCGGCGACATTATAATGCACTGGTCGTTGGCTTGTGGAGTTTTGACGAAAGATTTTCTGCCGTATTATCCAGCACTTTTTTGTACATTCTCATTGATGTATCGAGCAATAAGGGACGACACGCGTTGCAAAAATCGGTACGGTTCAGCCTGGGAACAATACTGCTTGCGGGTCAAATCGGCCATTATAAAACGCGTATTTTAGAAAATTTTCGACGCTCGGTAATATCGCAAGAAATTGATACAAAGAACGAGACATGAAATAAAATGACGAATATAAATATAAAGTGATGAGAAAATTCAAGAATATTTTCTCTTTAAATTTCATGCGATTGTGCGAGCTCGCGATTTATTTATGGAGAAAACTTAAATGCTCATGGACGATTGAAAATACAATTACCGTGACGGAACAGTGTAAAATTTTAACGAAAATGTATTATTTTGACTAATCGTCTCATAATTATTCATTCTAAGTCTCCAACACGCAAGCTCAAGGAACGAGAAAAAAATAATATTTTAAAAATATAAACAAGGTACACCGTACCCTTGACGATAGTTTTTTGTCAGATCTAACGATGTTATTACCTGAAAGTTTAGGTAGATTATTATCAGCGTTGTGAAATGATTAAAAAAAAAACTATTCTATTTTCTAGCTAGTTAGTCCTAAGACCCATCTCAGTACATTTAAATTTAGCGAAAGATACAAATTTAAGTGGTTTTGTACTTTTTTACTATAAATTTAGATAATGAATTATTATTGATATTTGCAAATAAATAGTTTTCGTAATAATGTGCATTTTTTTACCGAACCAACAATTTCGTAAATTAATCATTTAATTCCGTTCATCTTTTAAAACGTAGTTCCCAAATAGGATAAGCTGAGTTTAAATTTTGATTGACGGTGGAGAAAATACTCCAATTTCTTGTCGAAAAATTAAAAAAAAAAGAACTCGTATTTTAGTTTTGTTGAAAAATTCGTGAATAGTTTTGGATGCTTTCATTGTAAAACTTTATAACGGTAATAAACATTTTTATTCATTATATTTAAAGCAGTCTGAATTGGTACGAAAAAAGACGTTCAAAAAGTAGAATAAATGGCGCCACAAAATTGCGCCATCTGTTGCTTATATTTCGAGGAACAGTTCGGATTGACCAACTCAAAATGAAAAGCTCTATGCCACGGTCCTCTATGCATCTTTAGTAGTTGAGCATCTTTGAGTTGCGCGTTGCGCGTAGTGAAGTAGTGAAGTTTGGTTCGATCAACGGATCGGAGGTTGAAACCGCTCGTTGTACAGCAGAAATCGTGTTTCCTTTTACTATAAAAAGGCATTAGCGTGTGTTCGAAAAATTGGAAGACGCTGAATTTCTTTTAAGTAAATATTTGTCGAATGCCTGTAATCCATGAATATCGACAATACATTCGTGTTAAAGAGCGGAACAACTCGATGTAAAGTTAGTTCCGCCGACAGTTTCGCAAACAACAAACAAAACGGCTTCCCAAAAGAAACCGTCGAAGAACATGGCGGAGACAGATGAGTTAGAGGCAAGTCATTTTTTAATTTTTTCAATATGAAAACATTTCGTTGTTGAAGAGATGCTCCCGTGGTTATATGGAATTGAGAACTATCAAATTTACTTAATCACTTATTCTCTCCGTCGTCAAAAATGGCCATTTACCTCTACGCGATTTTAACTTTCTTCAATTTTTTAAATACGGTTTCGATGTAGGATGTTTACACTTATAGCAGATTATCATGCGAAAAAACTGGCAAAATATTCATTGTCGAATTAATTCTTCGACCTCTTTTGGATAGTTGTTAAAGCTTTGTGAAGTTTGCTTAAGAACGCCGGGTAATTCGCGTACGCATTTATGCACACACACAAACCATTTCCGGAACTCCAAAATTTTTTTGCTCACTTCCTCTTTGTTTGTTCGTGTTTCCGGCGACATTGGCGATCTTTAAAAAAAAAATATGTTTAACCCACCTCGCTGCAGGTACGGGAGTCATAACGTCAACCTCATTTTTTATTTACTCGTAAACCTAAAATCGTATCGAATTATCAACGAAATCACGTTGTTGGCATTTTCGTATATAACTAGGTTATGTTACGACGCACAAAAACCTTTACCGAGAGAGCCCGACAATTTTCATCGTTTTTTATATACCGTTGTGCTTCGACACCAAATAGTGATTCACCAAATCGTTAGTTTTCTTGAAAAATGACATATACCTGTATGGGTCAAAAAACTCATTAATCGTGATCGATGTTTCGGTGACAATGGCGCAACGAGATCGAATTAAACAGGTGGCTGCCATTTTCGCGTCTCGTTGTACGTGGTGAAAGGTGACGATTTGTGTCCATACTAGGCTTCAATTCAACGATTTCGAAATTATGATCGATTTTTAACATTGAAATCTTTTTCTCTGATTTATGCATTTTCAATGTAATATGTGAGCAAATAATTAATGTAAACGTATATGTATACTAATAAATGGAGTAAACAGTTTTTTCCCTGGGAATAAATGGAATCCGTTTTGACACTGAATCATTTTCAATGAGTTGGAAAACATTGTATTTTTCCAATATCTTAAGGAGATGCATTTCAATGAGGTCGATTTCATACTATTTCTGCGCACTGTACCCTTAAGTAAGATTTAAAAAAATATTCAATTCGTTATTTGTCATTTGCCATGCAATTCGACAGGCATACTTATTGAAAATAGTGAGGAACAATGCTGAAATAGTATGAAAAATGATTTTTCATAACCAAACATGAAATTCGCTTCCAATTCTGATGAATTTTTTGTTTCGCCTTTTTCCCTATCAGTGTAGTATTTAATGTTGTTTTTTGTTACTCTAATTCAGTGAATTTTATTGAACTTTTTATCAAATAGAAAAAAAAATTGATAATTCAGTCTAAGTAGCTTATTAATGTAAGGGTCTGTCATTTTACTTCCAGAATATGGTCTTGAGTTTTCGAGTATCTGAGCTTCAGATGCTTTTGGGATTTGCCGGCAGAAACAAGTCTGGCAGAAAAAACGAACTTCAAAGTCGTGCATTGGAGCTTTTACGTCTCCGTTCTCATCCAGTTCAACTTAAAATTCGTGAACTTTATAAAACTATCCAGTAAGTTCATATTCATGATCCATGAATTTGTTTCTGAAACAAACGAAAATGGCATTCCGTTGAAAATTCTTGTGAAGAAAAATATTTTCATGATAATTTATTTTCAGAGCAGATCAAATAGTAGCCCATCAAATGTATGGACAAGGAAGCGGTGCAGGAGAGTCACAAATGGACCAAAATCTGCATCAACGAAATGACGACTCTAGGTGAGGAATTTTTTAAATAATTGGTTTTTTTTTTCAAACATTTTTCATTTGACCATTTTTAATTTCATGAAAAGCATTCCTTCCTACATGCCACATTCTAATTGAAAAAATTTTGATCATTTCATATCGAAGAATGTCTATTTTCTCAATATCATTTTGACAAATAAAATTGTTGAATTTTGAAATATCGGCTTCCTATCACAGACAGGGTCATGTACAATCCTGGGTGAGGGTAATGCGAACAATGCGGCAGAATCCTTCCAGCCAATCTACAGTTTCTCCTGGAAAAGATCTGCCTCCTGCGCATCAAGCCTCGTTACCACAATCCCAGGTTGCTCGAACAAATCCTGTGTATCAACCGCCAGGATACACGAGTGTTGCGCAACAGGTATAAACAGTCAGAATTTTTCAACGAATATACTTGGCTCATCTTTATTCGAAATTCGTGTTCATTTCTGTACGATTGGAAATTATTAATACGTATGCTTTGTTCGTCGCGCGATTTTCAACGCTCATATCAACGTATTTTCGAATGAATGTGAATCTGAACAATGTTTTATTATTTATTACGACATTAAAGCTCGAATGGTTCAATTGTAATCACACGCACAATCAGAATAGAAGGTGTTGACCATATCCCGTGTAAAAACGATAATGATCAAGATAATTTTAATATTTCACAGCGACCTGGGAGCGCCGTCTATCCGTATCCGTATCCGACCAAAGTATTGGCTCCAGCCATGCAAATTCAGCAGCCAGCTCAGTATCCAGTGCACCCGGACGTCCGTTTAAAGAAATTACCATTTTTTGATTTGCTGGCGGAGTTGTTGAAACCCTCTAGTCTAATGCCGCAAGGATCAATAAGACTCCAAGAAAATACATTCATGTTTCATTTGACACCTCAACAATCGACCGACATTGCAAGTTCGCGAGATTGTCGTTCCGGTAGCAAAATGGATTATACTGTACAGGTAATTGGAGAGGAGATTCAAATCAAATCATCTATTCTTTCCGGGAGACTTGATCATCGTTTTACTTTCAGGTACAAATGCGATTTTGTTTACAAGAAACGTCTTGTGAACAAGAAGATTATTTCCCTCCAAGCGTTGCTGTCAAAGTTAACGGAAAACTGTGCCCATTACCCGTAAGTTTGAGGATTTTTCTATCGCTTAATTTCGATTTTAGATATGAATCGCGACTTGTCTTTTTCGCGTTTCTAGAAATGCAGTCCGAATAAAAAGTTCTCATTCTTGATTCATTTCACGAGAGGGTTTTCGTTATTCACGAAAAATATTGACTAAAAGTGCCGTTTGTTTCTCTTGATTTTCCAGAATCCCATACCCACTAACAAGCCAGGAGTAGAACCGAAAAGACCACCAAGACCAGTAAACATAAGTCCACTTGTAAAATTATCACCAACTGTTGGAAATAACATCCACGTCACGTGGTCAGCAGACTACGGACGAAGATTCGCCATTGCTGTGTACCTTGTTAGGAAACTAACCAGTTCCGAGCTACTGGGGAGATTGAAAGGCAGAGGAGCTCGACAGTCTGATTACACGAGAGGATTAAGTGAGTTTTATGAATTCCGTTTGAAAATCAGTTGAAAATAAACTAACTAATTAAATATGAATTGGTGCTTGAAAAAGTATCTTTTCATACGAATCTTCCAGATCGTCATTGACTTAGTAAAATTTTGTTGCACTTGAAAAATTCCAGTTAAAGAAAAACTGAACGAAGACGCCGACAGCGAAATCGCAACGACGTCGTTGCGGGTCTCGCTAGCTTGTCCGTTGGGAAAAATGCGAATGAGCACTCCTTGCCGAGCATCAACGTGTTTGCATTTGCAGTGTTTCGACGCCTCGTTATTCCTGCAAATGAACGAGCGAAAACCGACTTGGAGTTGTCCTGTTTGCGACAAGCCGGCTCTTTACGATCATTTGGTAATCGATGGTTATTTCCAAGAAGTTCTAAATTCACACAAACTTTTGCCCGACGTTAACGAAATCCAGCTGCTCCAAGATGGCTCGTGGGAAAATTTGGTCCCCAAAAAGGAAAAAGAAAAAGAGAAGGACAAAGCCGAGGTGAAATCGGAGTCGAAAAAACAGAGAAAAGTTAATGTCGACACAGTGGATTTAGGTGAGTCTTTGCTTTGAAACGTAAACGATTGCATCAATTTGTGTATTTACGATATTGAAACTTGAACTATTGGAGATTGAACATTTTTACTAAAAAACTACAATTTCCTCATTTTTTTTTACGTTGACTATAAATAATTGTGGACTTTATTTTTAACGGAATTTCAGATGAGTCGAGTCCTCCGGAAGAAGCGCCAACTTCGGAAGAGAAGAAACGTGCAGTCGTTATAGACTTGATATCAGATACGGATGACGAGGAGGAGGATTCCAATCCAAAACAGAATCCGAACAAAAAATCCAGCCAGTCCTCGCCTAAGAAGACTCAGTCTAGTACACACGGTGACATTAGTAGTACGAGCGATTCCCCGGAGCTTATGATTATTGACCTCGAGTAAATACAAAGCCTTGATCCTTCCAATCGCTCGTGTTTTCTGATAACATAGTGGCACGGCTGGACGTGCGAAAACAAACTTGTGGAATATTCAATATATTTGTGAACTGGACGCTATGTGGAAATTTTCTCTGATGCACGGTTTTAATAAGAGGGTAACATTGGATGGTGTTACTTCGTCATGGTGTGTTTTTACACTGATAGTTTGGTGTCGAGTCGATCAACATTTATGCCGCAAGCCGCTCTCCGGGCAAAGAACTTAGCGAAAGGACAATTTTTTGAATAGCCCAACCGGAGAAACGTTTTAAAAACATTGCCTCGCTCATAAACAATCGTTGATGCACAAAAAACATTTTTAGGTGGCCCGATAATTCTGTATATGTGTGTTACCCAAATGGATTATTTTTTTTTCATCGTATCAACTGTTTCACACGTTTGATTAGTTCTCATCATCAGAAACTATGAATATAGTGCATGGTCGAAGCCTTTTTCGTGCAGAAAATCAATTGCCCTTTTTTCTTGCACTCGATGCAATGAGTTTGAAACTCTCGAATAAGAACTTTGCTTTTTTTCAAAGAATTTCCAGAAGGATTTCGATGTAAAATTTAGACAAGTTGTATGCAACTCGATGAACTCATTAAAATTGTTTTTGTGCCGGTAAGTTTCTACAAAAAGTAAACATTTAGAGGTAAGAAAACAATCCCCGTATGTTTGTGCATTTTTCTTTTCGAAAAATATATATTTATAACGAAAAGCGACCCTTAAGAAACGTTTTCGCGTTTCCGAATTTATTCCCAAAAAACACCTGATGAGGACCATACAATGCTTTTTCGCGGTTTTTTTTGTGAAGGAAACCAGCGCACTCTATCGACGAATTACGCATGCGTCCCACCGTGGCGTTCACACACCGGGTAATGGCGCATATTACCCACTGTGCCTATTCCCCCATTGAAGTTTTGTATTGGCATCACTGGGCTTGAACACGAAGATTCATAGAGAGGCATGATACTAATAGAAAAAAATATTTTTCTGTTTTATCATTCGTTATAAGTATTAATGAATATGTAGTATGCAGATAGAGCATCGGGTTGTATTTTTTGGAGTCAGCAGCGCTGATCACTCGCTAATTCAAATATTGAAGTGCTGCATGAGCACTTGAATATGAATTAGTACGATTAAAGAAAATCACGTTGGATTTTTATTACGGGAATAATAAATATTCACATATATGTACATCAGTCATGCATTAACAATTTGTATATACACATGTGACTTGATGAATCGAATATATTTATTTAACATTCACTTTTGTTTACCAAGAGACATTTTTAAACATATATGTACATCCATATATATAATATAACATATGTATATTTGTCGGAATTTTTGTCTGGAGAAGCACGAATTTTGCGTTTAACTATGATAACGCGTCTCTTTGTTCAACGAATGTGTACGCCGCGATTCAAAACGATAAAAGTTGTTATTAATCTCTCTGTGAACAACAAAAGATGAACTATGGGGAATTTGCGCCGTCCAAATTCCCAATCGACAAAAAAATATATAGAAATCAATGGAAAAACAATCGTCAAAATAATATAGACATGCACGGCGCAAATTCCTAATCGCCATGTCGCAAATAAAAAAATATTAATTGAAATTTGATAAAAATACCTTAATATATAATAAATATTAGAGCGCCACAAATAATGTATAATTTTAATGGATGATCATAATTTATTCAACGGTTCGGTACATACAATTTTGTGTATTGATAATTATGGCAATTAATCGGTGAATATTTACGAATGGATTTTGGATAATTCGTTCAGTTTGTTTTCGTTCTTCACGTGTTTACGTTTTCACGCGTTCGGTCAGCCAGCGGGAGAGAGGGGAGACGGGCG
Organism: Venturia canescens; assembly: GCF_019457755.1. Classification (NCBI taxonomy): domain Eukaryota; kingdom Metazoa; phylum Arthropoda; class Insecta; order Hymenoptera; family Ichneumonidae; genus Venturia; species Venturia canescens. Next base: position 12,911,549 of record NC_057426.1, read on the forward strand.
GACACCGGGCGGAGCTCGAGACAGGGTAGAGGCGCAGGCGCAACATGATTCGCTTCACTCACGTCGCTCGGCCCGCTCGGCGCGCACAGGGAGGGGGAGAACACGTTTCGCTTTTCGCTTCACTACTTCACTCACCGCCCGGCGGGCGTAGGGTGAGGAATAGCGCGAAACGTGAGCGTGCCGTTATCCCTACGCATTGTACATTCCAGTGCATTGAGAAAACGGGGCACGAAATACGACACGTGGAATCCTACTTTATCCTGAATGACTAAAATAATCTTTTTTTACGATTTAATTTTTTTTCAATCAATCGATAAACAAATAAAATAGAAACCAATAAAAATTGGTAGCGGTTATAATTTTATCAATTATTGTAGCTTTAACAGTTATTTCATAATTTTAACAGTGCCTTCAGAATTTAACAATCTCGCTGAAGCAACTAATCGGTCTAAATTACAAAATAAAAGAACTTAAGATCGTGCGAATCGATAAAAGACACGAAAACACAACGTAACGAATATTAAAGTTGAAATTTAATAAAAAATAATGATTCGCTCCTTGTCAATATACATTTTTTTTCTTTAATTTTTGAGATTCCTTTTTTTGACGCAACTATAGATAAGCCGATAGGGAAGTCCTCGCACTCGATATTATTATTATTACAAAATTTGCAGATGAATGAGTATTTATAAAATTTTGGTAATTCGTGAAAAATAGTATCGAGGCAAGGGCCAGTAACAGAAAGAGTTTAGTGACGCCTGTAACATAGCTTCGAGAGTCTTGTGTATACTCGCACGCGCGCGTGTCCGCAAGCGAGCTAAGATGCAAGCATACCCCGAGCAACGCAACGCAAAGCAAAGCACCTAACGCACGGTCCTAAAGCCATGGGGTTGTCGGCAAGCGAAGACGGACAGTCAGTAAATCTACTCCATAGCGGATAGTTTGATACAGTTCCGAGCTCGATACAGTTTCTGTATCACTTTGAAGTCGCGCAGGCAAGATTCCATGCAGATAAGTCGGAGTTGCAAACGCTGCACGCTAAGCAACGCACGCAACGCGTATAACCGCAGCTATGTACAGCATTACGAATAGTTTTTACTAGTCAAATGCTAACAATAGGACGCGAGCAACCGACCACGCGTGCACGCACGCGGGCACACTCGATTCTCTATGAAACGGTGGTACAGGTTTTGTCACTACAATTGTTTCTGTTACTCGACACATTGGCTTATCCATTTGCCCAAAAACGGTTTTCTGGGAAAAAAAATCTAGGGAAGAGTAGGCAAAGAAGAGCCTGAAAATGGGGATATTTTTTTCGTTTATGTTAATTTTCGTATTCAATCGGTCGTATAATTAACGAATTTTTTCTCTCGCGTCGGTATAAAGTTAAATTTTTGGTGAATAAAAACCAAAGTTCGTTCTCGAAAAAAAGACCAGCGGAAATATAACTTTGTGATAATGAATCGCGATTACGATTTTCTGCGATACGGTGAAGTGATAACAAAAGTTAAAGGTGAAATGATAAATTCCAAACATGGGAGGACGAAAAAACATTGGAAGAAAAGTGTGTTGAAAATATGTGGAAAGTTCTTTATGATCAGAACCATGGAGCAGGATAAGAGAATCGTAGAGGCAGAGGGAGAGCGAAAGGATCGTGGAGGAAGACGGAGAGGGAGAGGATCGTCGAGGAAAACGGAGATCGCAAGGATCGCGGGAGAAAAAGGTAGGAAGAAGATCGAGGCCCGTTCCTGTAACCGTGAGTAACTACACCAACGATTTTTTTTTTAAATACGAGTGCGCGAAATATACTATTTCTGTTCGACGCAGGCGGAAGCGGCAACTTCGGCTCGGAGGGCAGAAAAATGATTTTCATGTTACAAATGTAGACATTCTGCCGATTGAATGATCAAAACACGTGAACGTCAGGATGACGTTGGATATTTCATGGAAGTATTTTTTTCAAATAATGAACCGTTAGATATAATATTTTCATATTATTTATTTTCATGATACAGTCGTTGCGATTTATAGATTTACGAATAGAATGTTTTGCAGAGTTGATATATGGTGGTAGTTGTGCAAATTTTCGTTGAAATGTTTCTGGTAAAGATGTAAATGTGTCTTTACTCGACTGTCAACAAAGTTGAGAATCTCTGTCGTCGTATCTTTTTTCTTCAAGTGCTCATGCAGCACTTCAATATTTGAATTAGCAAGTGATCAGCCCTGCTGACTCCAAAAAATACAACCCGACGCTCTATCTGTATACTACATATTCATTAATACTTATAACGAATGATAAAACAGAAAAATATTTTCTATTAGTATCATGCCTCTCTATGAATCTTCGCGTTCAAGCCCAGTGATGCCAATGCAAAATTTCAATAGGGAATATGCACGGTGGGTAATATGCGCCATACCCAAGTCTTTATTACTGTTTTACCCTGTTTACTGAAAAGAAGCAACAATGTGAACAATGTATAAGATTATAAGATACATTAGCATGGTCCATAAGATTTTTAGAGTTTAAGAGAGTTTTACATGTTTGAACCATCATGACATCCATACCGAAGCCGGTATGGATCTCGAGTGCAGCTGCCTCGCTCGTTGGTCTTACATATTTAATAAAGTAATCCATTTTTATATTTTTTCTTTCATATTCTATATAACCTCACTATATTACGATTGATTTGGAAAAACGTTCAGTTTGAGGAACTCCGATTGTGAAAAATTTGGTTCAGTGATTAACTGTCTTATTATTGTTGAAAAGGGATTCATTCTCTGGTAAAATGTACGAGGGTAAGGAAAAACTAACTAACAAAATTGTTATCGTTACCGGCGCGAATACTGGTATCGGCAAAGAAGTCGCTTTGGATTTGGCCAGACGGGAAGCAAAAGTTATCATGGCATGTCGTAATTTGTTCAAATGTGAAACGGTAAGGGAAAAATTTTTCTAAATAGTTTTTTCTTTATCATCTATGCTTTTATAATTTTTTCGGGTCGATCACATTTTGTGCATGAAAATTGAATTATTATAACAATCCTTTGTTTTTTCAAAGAATTTTGTTGAATATGTTCAATATAAATTGATCAGTTGTTTATTTAATTACATTTAATTCATAAAAAAAAATGAAAATGGTTCTTTTGCAAATAAATTGGATGTTATTAGATAATTTATGTTAAAAAAATGATTGAATAATCATAAATTTAATTAATGCTTTTTCATAGCTTACATAATTATTCATTTGTTCAAACAAAAATTTTTTCTTTGTTTTTCCATGCTTGTTGAGTATGATATTCTTTAATGATAAAAATTAGGTATAACAATATGGTCATTTTTATTTCAGACTCGTAAAGAAATTGTCTTATCAACAAAAAACAAGTATGTTTATTGTAAAGAATGTGATTTGGCGTCTCAGGAAAGCATTAGAAAATTTGTTGATACTTTCAAAAAGGGTAAAAAATTTAGTTTTTAATTGAATTCAAATTAAGGATGAAAACATATTTTTTAAGTTTCTGAAAATTTTGTTATTTTTTCTTTTTTTTTTCACAGAACATTCAGAACTCCATTTGCTTATAAACAATGCTGGAGTAATGAGATGTCCGAAGAGTGTTACAGAAGATGGGATCGAGACTCAATTAGGCGTCAATCACATGGGACACTTTTTACTAACGAATTTATTGCTCGAAACTCTAAAGAAATCGGCACCTTCCAGAATCGTGAATGTCTCGAGCACAGCTCACTTGAGGGGCAAAATAAAGGTCAAGGATTTGAATAGCAGCGAAAATTACGATCCAGGAGACGCTTATGCACAGAGCAAATTGGCCAATGTTCTGTTTACAAAAGAACTGTCAAAAAGATTAGCAGGTTTGAATTTCGAGTTAAAATTTTTACCTGATTTCGAATTTAATCTAATGAGTTTTTTCAAAATATTCCCTGAGTAGACCTGAAAAGATATCGGATCAGAATATTACATTTAAAATGAACATTGGACCCTTACCGTCAAGCTGTCAACGACCCGAATTTTCACATTTTTTTTGCAACTTTTCTTGTTTCATAGATAGTTTATTTTCAAATTAACATCAATTGTGATTTTATCAAGAATATTTCTCCTTGTTAATTCAAGAGATGGATGTAGTTAATAGTAAATTATAGAACTTGATTATCGCATTCGAAGAATAGCTTGTTGGGATCGTTTTCAATCCCTCATTCGGTTTACGTTCGTAAAAATACACTGTAGGGGTCGAGGATTAATGTGATCAAACCTTTTTTAAGTCTCACCGTTTATGTAACGCGATTATTTGGAAAATTGAAAATGCCAGGAACCGGTGTCGCTGCGTTTGCCGTCCATCCAGGATTAGTTGAGACAGAAATAACACGTCACATGTCGTTTTTCAATTCTACTTTGGGAGCTATTCTGTTGAAGCCACTTTTTTGGTTATTCGTAAAACCGCCTAAACACGGAGCTCAGCCTGTAATTCACGCGGCACTGGCTCCGAAATTGAAAAACGAGTCTGGTCTGTATTTCAGGTAAGTTGAAAAATGGGTCAAAACAAAAAGTTAAATTTAAAAAAAAAAATGAGAAAATTTGAAGTACGGATTATTTATTATTTTTTAACAATTTATTCAGCAACTTTGACGAAGCGGAAGTTTCGGAAGAGGCGAAAAACGATCAATTGGCGAAGTGGCTGTGGATGACCAGTGAAAAATGGACAAAACTGAAAACCAGTTGATGGAGACGTTATTGTTCTCGAGCCGGAATTATCTTTTGACGTAGACGAATAAACTTGTTTAACAAAACAGATAACGGTAAATTCTTTGAGGATATTTTAACGCGATGAAAAAATGCGCATAGAAGGAAAAAACATGAATTGCAATGAGAGTGATTCGTTCTTTAGGACTCCTCGACGATTGTTTTGCCGTCCAAATTAGTTTGTTGAGTTTCCAGTTTTGTTGATCTCAAATAAGGTTTTACGAGCAACATCGATTTCGCGTAGAGCTGTTTAACAATGCTGTCGTTCGGACTTATTGCTGTTTTCTTTATTTCACAGTCGCTAGAAAAAAAACATATTGCAACTTACTCAAAGCTTGAAGCGAAAAAATTATCTTACGATGCAGTCGATCTTTCCAATTGTTTACAATCAACGAGTTTGCGAGTACCTCAAATATTCGCCGGTAGTTTCATCCAAGTCCTTGGAAACTGCAGCATAGATCGTCGTCTGAGCACCTTGCAAAGGATTCTTCAGACACAACCACAACCAGGGATACATGATGAATTTAATGAAGTACCCATGCTCGATCGGAGAACTTCTCATGTGACGAGTGCCTCGGACGAGCCCAGGATTCACGGAATTGCACGTAACATTCGAATCTACGAAATTACAAAAAAAAAAAAGTAAATTCGTATGTCGGTAAAAAAACTAGAGCGGCTCTAACTTTCTATAAAAGAAATCTGAACTTGTGTTTATGGAGCGTAAAATTAAATCATTTTTTATTTTACCTTTCAAATAACCGCTCAAAAATATAGTCATCATGACCAAAGCTAGTTTGCTCTGCCCAAAAGCTTGCCGCGCTGAATAATTGTTTTCCAAATTCAAGTCTTCCAAGTTTATCGAGCTTGTCGAGTACGCTTGAGCAGTAACGTTTATGATTCTGCCCTGTTTAGCGGCTTCCAATTTCGGCAAAAGCAGTTGCGTCAATAAAAAATGGCCTGGAATTATAAAAACGTGAGTGCGTGCCACCAAAATTTGGGAAAAGACAATGAATGAGGTTTGAAATTATATTTACCAAGATAATTAGTTACAAAATGCATCTCAAAATTTTCCTCCGTTTTTTCATAAGGATGAAATGCAATTCCAGCGTTGTTCACCAATATATCAACTTCGTTAACTTCTGCAAAATTATATTAGAAATTTCAAACGAAAAGATGTTTCGAAAAAATCCGGCGTTAGTTTCGCTTGGAGAGATTTATCAAATTTTTATTAAAAAAAAAGTCGTCAAAACTCACCCAACTTGTCTGCAAAATCACGAACGCTTTTGAGAGACGACAAATCTACCATTCTCACTTCAGCTTTAGCGCCCGTGAGCGTTTTTATTTCATCGGCGACTTTCGCGCCATTTTCGATATCTCTAACAGCAAGAATCACGTGACCACCTCTTTTGGCTAATTCGAAAGCTGTGACTTTGCCGATGCCGCTGGTTGCGCCGGTGATAACAACGATTTTTCCATCGATGCGATCCTCGCTCGGGCAGCTATTTCCCCCCATGTACGATCTAAAAATTGCAAGGCTGAAGATCGGGGAAAAAGAGGATCGTCAAATTATCGTGCAGCATGCAAAAATAGAGATGTGCGAAAAAGTTATAAATTCGTTAAGTGAAAAGGGACCTTATTGCTGCTGCTATTCCCATTATCAGACCGATCACGTATGGCCACCATGAATCCAACATCGGACTGAATTCCTCAAAAACTTTTTGCAATTCTTTCGTTTGATCCATTTTGATGTATAAAAAAAAAAAATCCTTCAACCACTCAAGTTACGCTCACAATATTTATTCTCCCTCGGAACCTATGGTTGCTCTTTTGACACACTGAACCGTCAACTCTCAAAGTTACTACGATATTTCTCTTTGTAGCTATAATGCAACAGCTCTGTACGCTCAGATGGAATATATTTGAGGGGAGGAAATACTATTAATGAATCTAAATTGATGATAATTTGAATAAGGGTCCATATAACCAATAGTGGAACACGATTCTTTTAACAACGTCCAAGATTTTCTTCGTCGCACCGGAAATGCACGATCCTCAGAAAATTATCGATTTTCTTTTATTTTTCTTCTCTTATTTGTTACTATAAAAAAAAAAAAAATCGTGTTAGCAACGAGTCTTTGACGAAAGTATAAATGAATGAATTAATCATTTCTTACACATCAAGTGTCTTTTATTGTTATTATTTGACTTTCTGTTTTAAAAAACGGAAGTCTGTGGTCGCATGAAATCGTAAAACTGATTCTAGGTTTTTGGAAAAACTGCTCGAGTTATCTAAATTCCGTACCGTTTTCAGGCTTCTGCATTTTTTTTATAGCTATTCACTCAAAATGTTTCTTAGAAAAATTGTCACATGGAAAACGAAACTTTTCCTATGCTCTGAAAAATGATTTGTCATCTCCGACGATGTTCGATTGATCTAGAAAATATATAAGTCCATTCTTGATCATTCTGTTTGAGAACCACTGAAGTTTATGCGGTTATCGGTTATTCGCCTTCGAGATTCATTCGCTGACAAAAAATAGCGCCTGCACTCTTATATTTATTATCCAGTATTTACGTTTATTTTCTACAGCAACGTAATTCAAGTTGTCAACAGTTTTTACAAGTGAGAAAAAAAAAGCTGTTCTACGAATCAAAAAATTTCGAGCCAGTATCCACAATTTAGTGATTCCTTAGAGGTTAGTGTATTCAAGTATAATATTCGAAACGCGAAATTTCTAGATGTTTATTTTAGAATTAGAGTCACGAATAAAAATTGCAATTCAAAAGATATCCGCAAAATTTCGGATGATTCAATTGAATCTATGTTATAATTTATTATCAATTCTAATGTACATGTGTTGGATTAGAAATTTACACAAATTTTAATAAAAACCTAGTCAGAGGTTGATCAAATTTTTTGATAAGTCGATTAGTTTCACAGAGATTTCGAAGAATTTTCAAGTGGGAAATTAATTTTTGTTTGTTTTCAAAATTCAGAAAATTTACTCTGGGCCTGAAAAACCTAAACTAAACCGAATTATGATGGCCCAAGCAAGAAGACCTTGTGTTATTGAATATGTGATAAATATATATTTTAATGAGGGAATAAATTTGTTATGAAAAAGTACTTTGATAGAATACATAAATTTTTTCAACGTGCCAGACTCTAATGATTTTTAATGCTTTTCCCAAGTTTTATCGCACTTATAAAAGGAAATTGAATCAGTTGAAAATTAACGATCATCAAAATTGAATGAAAAATCAAAAATTAATTTTTGATACTCGAAACCTTAAACAAATAGAAATTATTGTTCAGGGATCTGTAGCAATCTGATTCTGCCATGGAGCAAGAAAAAGAAGTGGTACTGGAGGGAACCATCTGGAAGGAAATCCTAACACCAGGTTTATCAAGAATATCTTTAAAACCAACAGAAGGTTCAACTTGTGTAATGAGAATCGAGAATGTGACTTGTGACGAAACACTGGAGGAATCCTACGATTTGATGAAAGATCTCAGAGCTCAGAGCACAACAATATTGACCGGAGAACCTGAAAAAAGATTGGTGATTGGTGAGGCGGATTGTGAGTTGGACAAACACATAGAAATGGCAATACAATTAATGAAAGATGGAGAAAGATCACGAATAACGATATTTCTACAAGACCTTGTATCAGGACAAAAAACTAGGAAAATATCGTTTGAAGCAACTCTGATGAAGCATGAAAAATTCAAGCCCATATGGGAATGGACACCGCAGGAAAAGTACGAAATAGCTATGAGATACAAAAACATGGGAGTGAGCTTATTCAAAGAATCTGAATTCGGCGAGCCTCGGTACAAAGATGCTTTCCACAGATTCAGTCGAGCTTGCAAAATATTAATTACCCTTGAACCAATAGGTGATCTCGAATTAGATGCTGAATTATTAAGCAACATCCAGAATTTACGCATTAAATTGTACAATAATATGGCAGCTTGTCAAGGCAAACACAACAATTATTATCACGTTATCGAATTGTGCTCCAAAGTATTATCCAGGGATGATAAAAATGTTCTTACGCTCTTCCGGCGTGGTTACGCTTACGGACAGTTGAAAGATTATGAAAGAGCTGTAGAAGATTTTACAAAACTTCTGACCATCGAACCCAACAACAAAGAGGCTCTTCTCAAGGTGCAAGAATACAGATGGTTCCTTAGACGAGCAAAGATACATTGCAACGAAATGGTCAAAAGAATGTTCAAATGAAGGGCTCCCTGTAGTCTAATAATATTGCTGTTTTTGACAACAGTCAAACAGACTTCTTTTTTCGGAAATTGAAATTGGCAAACATTTGTTGGACTTGAAAGTAAAACCGACAAATTCACCAAAGAAAATTTTTTTTGTTCATCTTCACTAATACACACTTGAATACCACTAATTTTGTAATAATCGCGTAAATAATGCAACGTTGCTGCAACAAAATACGATAACTATTTATTCGCATTTTGTGCTGGAGACTTATCGACAAACTGGCCACTTTTACACGCAAACAAAGCGTTTACACGTTTTTGTTTGTCATGACAGCCTGTGACGATTCCGAAAATCATAAATGATATTTCATTCGTGCCCAATTTAACCCTGATCACTCACTCGGGATTTAAACGACCCCATTTGTCGTGTAATTCTACTCTGTTTTCCAGCAAGCGACACTGCGGAACACTGCAAGACTGTGCAACACAGCGTCGCATGGTACCAAAGTTATTTCGCTCTTGTTTGGAACGCATTGGGTAACACATTGTCGCTTTGTGTCGCTTGCTGGAAAGTTCCCCTAGAAAAGTGTGAGTGATTAGGTTTAATCTAAAGAAATGACATAGAAAATTCAATAACGTGTAATAAAGTGGTTGAATAGTTGAAAAATATCTCCGTCATAGAGTTTATAAATACCGAATGAAAAAAAGATTTATGTCAGTATCGCATTTATTAATGATAATCGACCAAGTTGAAACGGACATTTTTATGCGACATGTCATCAACATAATCGACGTGAATATGCGAGCTAATATTTTCGGGGTTGTATAGTATGAAATTGTTATTCAAGAAGAAATAATAACGAAAGTAGATGGGTTGTTTATGAAAGAATTTTCATATTTATAAGAAAACTTTTATATTATTAGCGTAAAGTTAAAAACAAATATGAGAATGGAATTTTTCGCGGTAGACTTTGTTGATTCTCTCGTTGGCAATCCAGCATTTTTGATCTGTAATTATGAAAAATTCATTGAAAGAAAATAAAACGAACATATATATACAATGATTAGAGGTCAAAATAAATTTGTGTTATAAATACAAAAATATGTCTTTATTTCTACCCATGTGTTTTTCTTTTATCCTTTTACACCACAATTATAGCAATTTGGGTTGTTTTTTTACCGTACAGTCGTTTACTGTTTCGATTTTAATATAATATATATTTATATTTATAATATAGAAATAAAAACGTGAGCTGCGGATGTACTCGAGGGTGAACGAATATATCTATATATCTATATATATGTAGTAAATAAGTTAAGTTATCGCTAAATTATCTAACTAAAAAATTTACACACCGCGTTGTTAATTTATTCTTTTACTCCTATACGATTGAATTTCACAGATCAGATATAACAGCGTTACGAATTAGAAAAGTTTTTCTTTTATCCAGCGTAAAAAGTGTGTACGTGTATGAGATGTGTCTGTATGTGTTAGGATTGGGGGAAACAGCCCCTAAGTATCTTTCGCTCGGAAAATGTTCCTCTTCAAAAATTTTACACAACGAGACAATCATTTCGAGAAAGAAAAACATAACAACTTTGGAGTTTTTCGAATTATGACATTAGTCTTCAAAAGCTTCGCAAGGTTATAAGTCAATTTTATAATTATTCTTTATTCTCAAGTAATTCAGCACTTTATGCGATTTACTTTGTTTTTTCTTGCGAAGAAAATAAGTAATTAAAATAGCTGCTGCGTTACGCCTTGCAAAATTAAAAATTCTTTTTCATGCGTCTTTTACGACCTGCTAATCTTTAAAAATGTTTTTCACATGTATCCCCGTGGTTTAAAATGTTGTTGCACCAAAATTTGACGAAAAAAAAAATTGACAAAACACAAGTAAAAGATACAGTTTGAAAGAACGGGAATATTTCTCAAGTTTTCAAATTTGGAATAAAAAAAAAATTTCAAGCTTCGAGTATATGCTGAAAACGCGATAATGAACTGGGGATCTGTGAGAATGGCACCGCAGAGTCGAGGAAACGAAAATTCGGAAAGTTAAATTCTTTCCCCCCCTTCCTGATAATAAAGATCTGCAATGAACAGGTAATAACACTTAATAATTACTGAGCGATGTAGAATTGAAAAAAAAGTTAAAATCAATAATAATTAAAAAAAAAAGACAGAACAGTTAAAAAAAGGAAACAAAAACTTACAGCGAAGATGTTCTGTAATAATTCCGATTTACCAAGAATCAGGAATAGATGAAAAATGAACGGAAAAAAAAGTGTAAACATAAGTTAAAACGACAGGAATATTGGCAAGAAAAACGATATTTATACGATAACAATATGGCATTTTGTTTTTCGTTGCGATACGTATTAGAAATTTTGCTCGTCAATAACAACTTAACATGCGCTTAAAATGTCGAAAAAAATTCAATAACATTTTAACGAGCAAAAAAACGGTATTTAATTCCCTCTTCCCTCCGCTCCGCTTTACCAACCGCCCTAAAAATTTTGAAAATTGTAAACAAGAAAAAGTTGCTAATCTTGAGTAACTTCAATGTTTCAAGATGACAATGTTAGTTATAAACTATTTACTACAAGACTTTATTTCTATAACAATGTAATATGCATTATTAAGACAGTAATAATCGTGATGCTAATATGAGATTTTTAAATCCGTTTCGTATCTTTCAACAATCTAACACTGATTCATAATCAGGAAATACTGTACACGTACACTTGCAAGCTTCTCGAGCAATCGTGATATAACGAGGTTGATTTTTTCTTTTTCTCTTTTTCGAAAAAGCAATGAAAAGTTTTGCTTTTATTCTGAAAAAAGTTTGATTCTTTTTGTATACTCTCTTTCGCCAAAGAACGAACAGACAAGACAACGTTTGACGAGTCACTCACATGTTGAGCATATTAAAGCCGATTATTATCGATGAAAAGAAAAAAGAAAAACGGATAAAGTCTTCATTTTCATGCTACAAATTTTGGTTTTTCTTTCTCACGTTATTTTTCGTGTTTTTTTGTTTGCTTTTTTTTTTCTTCGTTTTTCATCTGAATTGTACAAATTTGGGGACACAATTTTTCGTTACAAATATATTACGACGGTGGACAGGGTAACACACAGACGGAGGTAGCGAAAAAAAATGAAACAAAAAGGTTTTGCAGAACATTACGATAATTTTGGTTTGCCATTCGCCGTTGTTGTCGCCATTAACGTCGAGTTACTCGCCATTTCAGCAGCCTGTGCCACTGCAGCCGACATCGATTTTTCCACGAATGACTGATACAGCGGTTTCATAAACTGAACGAGAGGAAACAAAAACAAAGTAATCGTGTAAATATTAATAATTTTTATTTTTTTATTACAAATACTCATCGACGATGCATCAAGAATGTTTTACACATGACAGTCAGTTTCTTTTCGATCACAATTTCAGCAAACAGTTTGATAAAATATTAATTACTAAACTTATTGCATATCAGGTCAGCAGCGAAATAAAAGTCGAGAAAATAAACGAAAATAATCGATCGAAAAAGTAAATGAACACAGAATGCATGTGTGAGACATTCTTATGTTGAGTTTGCTTAATCATTTGTGCTTCAAGCGAGACTTAAAATCAAAGGGGTGCTGCTGAGCTCTTAATACTTTGTTTTTCGCCTATTATCTATTTTTGAGCTTTTTCACAGGGATTAAATGCCGATCAATTGTAGCTCTAGTAAGTGGGTGGGCAGGAAAATTCAATTTTCAATCATGCTCCTATCGTCATACCTTTTAGTAGTTGCTTCCCACGAGCACTTGGATTAAAGGGACAAGAAAAAAAAAATTAAATAAAAGGTATATAAGATAGCGATGCAAAGAATAATTTAAGTGCTTCGAGAGACATATAATCAGCGAAGTTTTTGGCGATAATTACATTTCCACTCATATTCGAAACGGCTCGACGAATCATGGTTATTGCTTTAATGAAAAAAAGCTTCAAATTCAAGTTGGACAAATTTCATACGGTCCAAAATAATCAGAACAAAGTACATAAAAAACAGAGCTTAAAATACGTGAAAAATCATCGTTTAAAAAGATGAATCGAAATAAATAATTAGATGAAATAAATGATATTCGAATCTCGAAAAAATGCATCACAAAATGTTTTTTTGATAAGTTGCTCATTGGGTTAAAAAATTAAAAATGATCACAATAGATAGGGGACTTTGACGCTATTTTAAGGGATGCAACGTGTACTGGAAAGTGCATGATTCTAAAAAAAAAAAAAAAAAAAGTTTAACCAAATAATAATTCATGTAATTCTAATTATTCATCTATTCACTGTAACAATTTTTTCAAGGCTTTGCTCGTAAAAAAAAATTGTAAGCAATAGCCATGATTCCTCAAGTGATCGTTCATTTTTTTTTCTTTTACATGTTTCTTCATCTTAATTTAAAGCGAATCATTTGTAAAAACTTAGTCTGAAAATAAGGTAAACGATAAATAGGTAGAGTGGTAGATAAACGTGGGATCATATGTAACCATGTTTGCGCAAACGAGTATAAAGAACAGGAAAGGCACGAACAGCGCCGATTGCGAGTACAATTGATAGGATAAGGTATCTCATTTTATGTATGAAGTGAGCGCATAGCCAGGCCTGTTGGAATAGAAAAAATACTGAATATTAGTTAGGACCTCTGTTATTTTTAATTTTGGTAAATGAATCGACGTAAATTAGGGTTTACTAGCAGCTTTTTCGAGATAGTTTTGTAGACCGTTTCATTCAAGAGAAACAATAAAACTAGACAACGAAACGTGTGAATGTAGCATGAAGTATTTGCATCGTTGTAAAATGACGTTCGAATAAACGAAATTTTATTGCTACAGTTTTTTTTCATTCGAATATATGATTTCTCAGATATCTAGCATCAGCGAGGGAAAAAATTATGTTTCACCGCATTTCAACGATGCAAATTTGGAAAACACAGGTGGACGGGGGGGGGGGGGGGGGGGGGGCGTGTTAAATTTTGTGGGCGAAAATTGATCACGTGGAGGATTCTGGCCAAGCGCCAATGACGTATCGAAGTGTGCACGAATTTTCGGAATGAAAATGAAAATGATTTCATTTACGAGGTCATGCTGAGCGGCTTTAAATTCTCGTTGAAATTCAACATTTTCATTTGAGAAACGTCAGTTAGCTTCAAATAATGAAAATATCAAGAAAATTTGAATTCACACCATTTAACCTTAAAAAATGATTCAAACTATGATCTTATTTTATAGAATGATGACTAGTTCAAGTTTCGCTGACAACAACATTCTTTAGTTACTTAAAAAAGTGATCACACGAATCATTCCTCGGAGTCCTGTAACCGAATTGTCTCTAGACTGATCGATTTAAACAGAAGCATCAAGTGGGACGAAGAGAAAAAAATTGAAGGGACTAAGAAGCCCAATTTAGTAAGAATGTTTTTGTTTTTGCCAACAGAGACGGTGGAGCGAAATAAGTTGGCAAATAATTGGGGAACTCGATAGGGATCTGGTCGACAATAAAAAACTTATCGAGAACCTCATGATTTTAAAAGTCTTCTCAAAGCAAGCTTCAAATTAAAATTTGGCTGATTTTACTTACGTTTTGCCAAATCGTATTTGCCAGTTCGTCGATCTTCGAACCAATTTCTCTCATTTCTCCGCTGTACCTGTAACCAAATACAAAAAATCATTATTTGTTAATCGATGAAAAATATTCAGTTTCTCATTAGGAAATTTCAAAGATGCAATGTTTCACCTTATGTAAGCCCAAAGAACGAGGGTTATCAATCCAATTCCCATGACGAAATTGCACGTATTCGCGAGTTTGTATAGTCCTATTAGGCCGAAAACTCCTGAGCAAACGTACATTGTAAAAGCTATAGCGAAAAACACTGCCGGAGTTCGCGCAGCCTTGAACAAATTTTTGCTCTCGTTATGCGCTTTGAATTGCAAAAAAGTTTCATCTATGTCCTGCAAAATAAATAAGAATCACGTAAAAAATCATGTCCTAGTTTTAAACTCGTAAATAATTTATTGATTCGGTCATTCTATCGAAAAGTCGATATTATTTAAAAAAACGGTCAAGGTAATGTGCAAATATTGTTTAATTTCGAAGATTCTCACCTTGACCAACTTTTCCATGTACATTTGACTGAATTCATCACCACCCATTTTTCGTTTGTTTGAAAATTGATGTAGCGCTTTGTCAACGCATCTTTGATGTTCCGATTCGAGATGAGACGTCGCCAAATAAGGTTTTGCACCACCGCAAACGCATTCCATCATTTGATGATAAAGATCTTTCGCTTCCGCCACTGCTGATAAATTATTCGCTTCCGCCGTTGCCTACGAATTATTTTACCAATTTATCCTCTTTTTACTTCTCTATGAATCATGGCATAACATTTTTAACGATGATAATTTTTCGAACGTGAAAACACTTTTGAAGGATGATTAAAAAGCAACTGAAATGAACAAAGAAAATTGCAAAAAAAAAAAAAACGTTGACTCACCACAAGCATGCTTTTGGGCTCGGGTAATTCGTCACCTTTGTATATTCTGATATAGCTCTTGAAATATTCGAGCAATTCTCTAGCTTTGACGACCTGTCCATTGATTTTTTTAGTCACAAGATTGTCAGGTGCCAATAGCGTGGGAATAAGTATTCTTAATTGCTGCTTAAACTCATCCTCGATTTCAGAGAGTCTGCCATCGAATTTGGGATTGGTAGCGATTTTCAAGCCCGGATGTGGCATCAAGAAACAGGAAATTTCAGAGAAACAGGATTTGATGTGTTTCCGCAAACTTTGTAGTTCCGGGTGCTGTTTATCCGAAACTTCGAGGCGACGTTGAAGAATTTTTCGTCCACCGTTTGAACCGTAATCCGCCTCGTACGGATAACTCCAGTCTCGTACCAAAAATTGTAATCTTTGGAAAGGCGTACTGCCCGATTTTTCCAACGCCAAACGTCCGTATTCCGTGAATAATTGTAAATGTTGCAGATCGTCCTCTTGTATATTTTGGGATAAATTGTATATTTGTACCGAGGACAGCATCGTACTCAAGGCAAATACCGTAGCACAGTCACGGACGGTCGATTGACTGTCAAACGCACCCTGCGTGTCCATCAGTATTATCGCCACTTTTTCACCGTTCAACAACGTTCCCGGGAAAACTTTTGACCACATGAGGATTCCGGTTGTGTCACGCTCCGAACCCCCTCGCCACGAAAATCCACTCAATGGCTCTTGATCGGTTCCTAACCAATTGTCGTCATTGCGCTTTTCGACGTACTGCAAAAAAGACGAATTTAACACGAAATTATTAAGTAACCATATGAAAAAAAGCGATAGTGCTCAAATTAATAGAAAACGTTCATGAAAATGAAAAATTGAATAAAAATATAAAAAATGTGTGGTCATCTATGAAAAATTAGAATCTTTTCATTATTCTCGAGGTTTCGAATAAAAATGATTGAAAATTAATTTCATTTTCAGGTGGGGCTCACCGTGCTGTTCATATATCGAAGGAAAAAGTCGAGTAGAAAACTTTTTCCTTTTCTGAATGCTCCAGCAACGGAAACGACGACGACACTGCGATCCTTGATGTCGTCTTGAAGGAGAATTTCGGCGAGGGCTTCCTCGTCGAGTTCGAAACTATGATCCGGGTGTGCGAGGACGACTTGAACCGGGTGACCCGGTATTTCGGTGTTTTTGGTGACTGGCACGTCGTCCATCGAGAAAGTTTCTATTCTCTCGCGTTGTCCGAGGCTCTCTGCGTTAAATAAACATTCAATTTAATCGTAGCCTTAATGCATTCAAGGCCAAATGAGAATTTCAGGTTGGAACTCGGAATTTTTTAATTCTTATATAACGCTTAGATTATAAAACTGAAAATAATGAAAAAATAAAAATAAAAAGACAGAAAAAATTCAGGCAAAGTTCGTTAAAGGTAGGATTCAAGTGAATGAAACAAAAAATTATTAATAAACCTGGAGACAATAAAAATAATATTGAAAAATCGTGAGTAATAAGGAAACAAGAAGTGTTGAGTGTGGTCGAAGACCTTGACTGACGACACTGCCAAGTGCCTCGTACGTTCTACGATTCTCATCAGTAATTGCGTAGGATGACGAGGCTATGATTGAATGCATACTCGCAAAATAAAGCGACAATAAGAGAGGAAGAAAAACAGATGATAACGAAATAATGAAAACGAAAATCAATCGATACCGTTTTTTCGCAACGTGTCTCAGGGCACTCGACTGGGATAATTTTCCAAATGTCAAAAATTCACTACGTTGCGAAAACTATAAGTGCAAACAAAAACGATAATTTCCATTGTTTTTCATTCAAATTTAAAGTAAATAAAAAAGTATTCAAATACGAAAGATTGCTGAAATTTTTAACGTTTATTACATTTGGGATTAAAAAAAATGTGGTGGAATTGATCGTTAATCAATAACATTCAGTTATGAATAAGTGAACAAACGAATAAAAAACGAACTAGAAAGTTTGAATAATCATGAAATTGGATAGTGAAAAACAGTTTCGAATAAAAATTGAACAAAAAAGAATTCAAAATTCCAAAAAATATAATACAAAACATTTTCCCAAGATGAGACCGGTGGCAAAAGTTCTTAAATTTATTAAAGTTATTGAGAACATTTTTTGAAAAAAATCAAAATAGGCAATCGTCTTAAAAACAGATATTTTTTTTGCTTTAAATTGAAAAAAAAAAAAAAACATTCAAGGCAATTGTTGTCGTGCTTGTTGTACTTTTTCCCCCAAAGTGTATTGAAAAACGAAAAAAATGAAAAAAGCATCGCATTGGGTGCACTTTTGCAAGAATTATGAGCATTTGAATATCGGTATAGTGAGTTTTTGGTGAAAAAAATTTCGCGAAAACGGGCAGACAAGAAATTTGAAAAAATTTAAGAGTTTTTCATATCGAATGAAATCGAAGGGAGTCGGGTGAAAAAGTGAGCGATTTGGCGTGGAATAATAGCCCACATTGGCACTTGGAAAGTTGAACTTTTTATGGTTAGAAAATTCTCGTAATTCCGTGTCTCAACGAAAGAGTAACTACTGGAAAGAATATAAATATTGTTCAAAACGCTCGATCGTCCAATGGAGGATGATTTAATTTTTCGTCTGATTAAAATAATTCTTTTTTCTTTGTACGAGTAAACTCGAAGGCGAATATCCGGTGGAATAAAGTGCCACGGAGCTCCGACTTGTTTGATCTTTTTCCAGGTCCGCTCACTCTTTGGCTCATTCCTTCTCGTCTCCGGGCTTTGCTCTTTTGAATAACGAAATGAATAAAAAAAGAAATGAAAATGTGAAAGAAAAAATGGGCAAGCGCACAGGACGAAAGGGGGGCAAATAAGAGGCGGCGAGGGAGGAAGAGCGAGAGAGGAAAATTCGTAGTCTAATAGGTGGACTAAATGCACGTGAGTCCGATGTTGCTCGTTTAGCGAAAGAAGGAGAAGAGGAGAGGATGGCCAATTACGGGGCGGCGGCAGCAATCAGGTAATAAAGCCTTGCACCAGAGCTCGGAATATTGCGAACGAGGCTACAGTGCTCTTCCCTTTTCGCTCATCTCGCCTATCCAATCTAAATCTCACGTTCAAATGAACGTCCGGCTTTCGTATCTTCTTCCCCGTCTCGCTCTTTCCTTCTCTCTCCCCCTCCTTTGTATTTGCATGTACTTTACGTGTGCGTCAGGCAGAAATATGCTTTTAGCGATTACGTATTTCACTCGGACCAACGAACAGCCAATCATTTGCCGAATTCAACGCTTCTTGTACATTCTCCCCTCTATTTTTATTCATCTTGTTTTTATGACGACGAAATTTCATCAGACAATAAGAACAGTCGATAAGTTTATCTCCGGTACCCTGATTCAACGAATTTCCGAAAATTTCCCCTTTTCTTCAAGTTTTGTTCGACTATTGAACTTTCTTCTTTCAACAAAGTTAATGGATTTCGAATTTTTCCACGGTGAATTTATTTCTGGCGACTTTTTACAATCGTTTTTCAGGAATTTAAACACTGCTGCGATTTCACTGCAAATTTCATACGAAACTCGTGAAATATCGTCGAAAATCCACCCGCCAAATTATCGGGATGTACAAAAAGAGAGGCCGCTGTATTTTCACCAATTTCTGACATTAATAGCGAAACAAAAATCGCTCCGTGATTCTGAACGATGATCAGCTCCGTTACGACGTATATCTCGTTAAATTACTCGATGATATTTTCGAGGATTGAGGGTAATCGCGATCGCCCGGAACGGTGCCAAAAACGTTACATACATCGGCGGAAAGGGTCGTGTTCAATGATACACCAAGAGATTTTTATAGACTGAAAATGTAGAATTGAAAAACAAACAAAAATCAAATTCCACTTCTGTATAATTTTAAATGTTCGTCCATTGCATGGAAATGGATGTGGAATAACGAGAAGAAAAAAAACACCTTTCATTAAGTCTTTCAAACAGAAAAACGTCTTGCTTAAAAAGTAAACAAGCAACTGATACAAAATGGCGGGGGGAAAAAAATTGAAAAATCGAAAGAACACAAAAATGCATACGAGACATGACGAGGTATTTTTGAACAGACAGCAGACATTGATAAATTTACACAAAAATGTATTTCAAGGGAGGAAACTCACCGACATTTTTGAACGTCCGATTTTGTCGTGGCGAAACACGATTTACATTCTCGTCTAGGGACGTCATTGGGGGCTTTGTGACTGGAAATGAAAATACATCGTAGTCACCTTCTACAAAAAGGACAATGGAATACGAGAGCAAAAAATATCGAAGAGATATCATAAGAAAATAACAAAAACTTCGTTTATCGTAAAATTTTCATTCCTCTGCGGGATAAATTAAATTCATTTATAACCTCGAGATGAAAATTCATTGTGTAGCTAAAAAAATATTTTTTCCCACGATAATTTGTATGTTCGTCTAGACAAAAATTGATCAAGCTCATTCGCTCGCATCGTTTTTCCTTTCTCGCCCATGATAAACTTATTTCGTCGAAGGGTTGCTGTGAAAATAAATGCGAAAAAATGTCTCATGCATTGAACGAAGTCAAGTTCCAAACTGACGCGGAGGAATTTTTCAAATAGTGCTTTAAAATTTTTTATTTCAATATATTATTCAAAGCTGTGATTTTTCAATGGTAATTAGTAATATCGCGGTCGCTGCAACTCATTTTCCACCGATGCTCTGATACAAAAGTAATTAAAACACTCGAAGAAGAGATATAAGTGTATATACTTTGAACACACGAGAACGTAAACATATAGACACATATTACGAAACACACCAGCCGCCATCATTCCAAATCCATCGGGCAAAGGTTGTCTACTTTTTCGCTCTCTCAGTCTCTCGACTAAAACACTTTCCCGAGGCATTTCTTGTTCAATTTGTTTTCGCCTCGGTGCTCTTCGTCTTTCCGTCATTGCTTCACTTTCTTTTTATCTCAACATTCGTATAAAAATATTTAAAAAAACCAAAAAGAAGAAACTCGATGGAATCGCGAGTGAAAACGCAAAAGAGGATCAATTTTGTTCAATCACATTGACAAAAGCTCGGAGATCACATTCACTGTGTCGGGCAGTTGAAAAAGTTGCGAGTTATAGAATCGGGACAAAAATTGGTGGGGAAAAATGAATTTGCGTTTAAAAAAAAAAAAAAAAAAACGAGAAAAATCAATATTTTCGAACGAACGAAATTGACACGGTCGCGGAACAACTTTACGAGGCGAACAAACACGAGGAGACTTTGGCCCGAGAACGAGCACTAAAGACGTGAGAAAGAAAAGACTTTGCCGAACGTAGAAAAGTTGGCTTTTCCTTCCTCGAGATTCTCGTGCAACGCCGACGTCGTCGTTGAGCTTGGCCGCGACGTCGACGTCGACGAGGACGAGCTTCGGCCTCTGGCTAAATCAAAATATACGCTCTTTCCGTGCAACTCCGAATCACGGAACTCGCCAGAAATTGGCAGATTTCCACGGAATAGCATTTCGTTTTCAAGTCTTTTTTTCCTTTTTATTCTATGTTTTTTTTTTTGCAATTCGCTTTAATAATACAGCGCACGCAGTCACGAATATTTGCAAACTGAAAGTTCAGTGTCTTTGGTCAAAGTGCAAACGCGATCAAGTTCGTGGTCCGGACTCGAAAAATTCATACTTTTGCACACGAATTTCAATAAACTTTTCGACCGTATCGAGCTAAAAATTGTTTCATATAAATATGAAAATTCATTTAAAATAGATACGAGAATAAAAAAAACTTTTTGAATGAGAAGAAAAATGGGATTCGTGGTCTGATTTGGAGAAATTTCAATCGATATTTTATTCGCTTCAGTGACGAATAAGTACGAACAAATTGAATGGGCCTGGTTAAAAATTATTTGACAATCGTAATTACCATGCTGAGCCAATTCGATTAGTATTTCTGAATAACATATTCGAATAATAAATTATCGAGCATTACCGAGTGATAAAAACCAAGGAGAACAGAGTTGACAGAGAGGTGACGATGAAATTGGTAATCCCGAATTAGTTGCAGAACAAGCCGAAAGCAAGCCACGTTCGATTTTTTTTTTCGACTCTCCATTCAAATACTCCCACTCATTTAATCTCCCTCGACGATTTCGCCCATTTGTAATTTTACCCGACTAAATCAATGACGTCGTTGAAGCCTCCCGGTTGATTGGTTACCGAATCGTTTGACCGAATAAATCACGTTCAATTGCCTTCCCGAATAGTCGTTTAAGCCGTTGATGCACGTTAAAATTGTAGTAAAAAATGTCGTTAGACCTCGCGAAGTAGCAAGAAAAAGGGACGATTTACCAGAAAAAAAATATGCGAATTGTTGAAGTATTTACGATTTTTAAGAATGACAAAACTTACGAGAAATCAAATTAATTATAAAGTTTGACGAATTCTCGAAACAAATGCGTTACTTCGATGAATTTTAGCAGGCACGTTACAACAATGTAGAAAGTAGGGAAAAGAGACAAAATAACGAGAAGCCGCCAAGTCAGGCAACTATTAATGAATACGTCGACCATTGGATTAGCAAAGCTCAGAGTTCACGACTCGTTATGAAGAGTGATCAAAATTTCTTCATTTTTATTGTTTCTGACAAACCGTCAAAAACTAGTGAGCTCGAATGTCAGTAAATGTTGAAAGAATCGCGATCATAAAAAATGATGAAGGAATAAAGTGTGTGTGATTTAATTCCATTGTGAACGAATGTTACTTCAATATTCCATGAATATATATGGCAGCTTCGAGCTACTCAAGGTCAGGACTCGGCAAAGACTCGACGATTGTAAACAGAATATTTCATCATTTTCATTTTCGAAGAGACTTCGTATGACTGCACATAAAAAATGTAAAATCAAAACATCGTTGTGAAAATGCACCTGACACTTTCAGATAAATTTACAAAGTTTTTAAGGAACGTTACAAAAAAATTTGGAAACCGTCGCAATGTTTCGACTCGTCGCATAAATCACGTGTCGAGCTTCCCTTTCTACGACATTCGGCACACACCATTACAAAAATAATTCGCTCGAACGATGAAAAGAATGGTTTTCATATCGAATAAACTTTAAACCCGCCTGTATCTTCCGCGAATTTACTAACGTGTGTTTTAAAAATGTAGAAGACTGAATTTTCTACTGCTATAAGCGTGATAAATATTGGAAATGGTTAAATTTGTATTGAAAAATTATTGAGAAACGAATCGCGAAGGTGTACGTGATTCTGTCACGTGTCAACGAACGGCAGCACTATCGGGTTCCATGCGTCGACTACGTCACCGTCAGACCAGGCTCTGACAGAATGATTTTTTTTCAATTTTTACCCACCGGGACACGAATGCAAGACAATAGGCACGGTGTAAATTGAAATATGTTTCACTGCTATGTGTCAAAAAAATGTGTTAGAAAAAATGGGGTGAATGATAGAGAAACAAAGAGTTGAGGTCTAACCTCAATTGCGACGTTAGTCGACACTTTCCCCTTCCCTTTTTTTTTCATTTTTAGATCGCCGTTTTCGTAATCGATGATAATTGTGAAAGAAAACGAAGAGTATATCGTGTGTGAATAAGGCACAATTACTGACCATGAGTGATGCTGGTTGAGAAATTGTCAAACGGGATATCGGCGGTCCATCCTGCCATTTTAATTCCGGAATATTTATTTTCAGTCTCGAATATAATGACAAACGATGAAAAATCCCGATCGGGAAAGGTCAATTTTTGTCAGCTTTTTCCAAAATGTTCGACCAAATACGACAGGACAAATTTTTGTACTTCGTAAAACTTGCTACGTGTGGACGATTCTTCGTGTGGGAGGGGAGAAACAAAAACAAAGTAACAAAAAAGAGAATAGAAGGTAAGCAGAAAAAAAAACACTGAAGGATCTCTTGTAACGACCGATTACAGCTGGTAAAAAAACTGTCCGAGCACTAGAGATTCCCCGTGGTTGCGTTTCTCCGACATGTTTCGCTTTGAACGTTCATTCACTTGATTACATTTGCACCTTCTCCGAAGCACTGTTCTTCTCCTTTTAATTGTTCTTTTGAGTTATTGTAGTTTTTATGAATAACGAGCTTCTATTCAACTCACCGACATATGAACCCTCGTAATCTTCGCTCTGTTTACGTTTCCTGACGTCCGCCATATTGTAATTACGGATAGCGACACGTCCGCTCGCGGCGCTGCTTTCTCGCTGGACCGTTCATCACTCCCTAGTCAAGCGAGTGTCTGGTCTTTGCGCGGAAGCGCCGTTTTTTTAAATTCTCTCATCGTCGCAACTGCAAACGACGATATCGAAATATTTATCTTTGTACATCGCACCGATTTACGAATGTTATTTTTCCAATTTGGCAAATACTTTAGCCGTATTTCTCAACATTTCTTCTTTTATTCGATGGCACCCTTTATGAAACATAGAACAGAGAAAATATTTCTTTTACGTTATTTTCAAAAGTTCTGAAGACCGGCTCGCCATATGTCATTCGAAGATTTTCGATTTGAAACCACGTGACTCAAACACGTGGTCGCGATTGAAATTGTGATACAGTGGTACGAGAGTGCAATGTTAACGAATTTTCTGCAAGTACAAAACAGTAATAATAAGCTTGCGAATATTTCACTAGTAAAACCTGATGAATATAGTTTCTAACAGTGAAAACGACTAAATAGAAGTAAAAAATCAATTGAACTTTCCGTACCCCATGTACGAAAATCGGTATAGAACTAATGAAACAAAAACGAGTGAAATAACTTTTGAGTAGTCGGAAACTAAATTAAGAGAAGAGTGAAAGATATTGAGGAGGAATAATCTGAGCAATTGAAATACGTTTCGACGAGATTCCCATGCACAGCGATAGGCTTGAAATTTCGGTAATTCAATGTTTGTTTTTTTTTTTTTTCGTTGAAGAGAAAGACGCGTGGGGCTACTTTCGGGATGCGTCGTCGTTTCGATCCGGGCGGTAGAGTGGCTTTGCGTCAGATTCTCTATGGTCGAATGTGTTGGGTGCTGTGCGCGGTGGTTCACGTCTCGTGCGCGATAAATACGTGCTGTTTTTTTCTTTTCTTTTTATCTCACTCTTTTTCTCTTCTTTATTCTCGTTTTGTGAAGCTTACAGTGGGATATATCAGCGAATATGGCGGAAATCATTTAATCGAGTAAGTGTGTTTACGTTACGAATGATTCTCCTCGGCACTGGTGTTATTGCGCGTTGCCAATTGCGCGCGAAGAGAGAGACCGAGCGAGCGGGAGAGAGGGGCAGATTTACCCCTTCCTCTCTCTCGCTCAACCCCTCTCACGCGGAAATTCTCCCACTTTCGTACACTCGCCGCATCCACGAGTAAGCAAATTTCAGTGGAGGGGCGAACCGAAGAGGAACGCGCACGCAAACTTTTCGCCACATGTTTTTAAACGTATTTCCTTTTTCTTTATTCATTGTCGAATATGGAATTTAATTAAGATTTCGGGTATCGATTTGTTCCGTCGTAGACCGACTTTTTGAATCATATCTTTGGAAAATGTTTTCAGGTACTATTTTTTATATTCTACACATTTGGCGACATTGGTTACACATAAATTACAAATAAACGGTAAGTATAAAAGTATTGAAAAAACATGGGACTGAAATTTTTCTATTCGAGTGTGGATTTCGTGGCCTCATGGTCATTTTCACGGAAACATGTTTAGAATGTTGCTCGGTGCGTTAAGGTTCGGAATTCACGCCAGGGGGGGACAAACACAAGGATTTTCAGTTACTTGCCGAAGGCGAGGGGCCAGCAGTAGATGGTCAATTTTAATAAACACAGTTATCGCATTTCACATCAATCAACTACAATTTCCATGTCGAGTCTACGGTGTATAGTATTCAATGGAGGAAGCTCGTAGACAGTTTCGAGAAAAACGCGATTCTGAACTCGTACGTTGCAGGCCGAAAAAATGTCGAGCCCTCCCGGCGAGGCTGCTCATATTAGGAAATTTGTCGCGAGTTTGACACCAAAGAGCCTCTGATACGTGTACAAGTCGTCGAAGGTTTATCGAGGGAAACACGATGATAAACAGGAAGGTATACATCGGCGCGTATAAATGCAAATTCGACGTGTGTTTCCCATTTCGAGTGAACTCATACGTTTTGGTACAGTGATGCAGAAACGGTAACGCGTGCGCGCGCGGGTGCTTTTTCATTCTGGCTTGTGTGGACACACGTGATGTGGCGACGCGTCGAATGTAAACTCGAGGCGTGACTTTCGTCGATTTTGCCTCTTCTTCCTCGCTCTGCTCTCGCCTTCTCTCTCAGCCGGCTCGCTCTATTTCTCTCCCTTTTCCACACTTGTTATTTTCTCTCCTTCTCTCTCTCTCTCTCTCTCTTTTTTTTTTTTCATTTTCTTATTTCTCTACTTTTCTTCCTCTTTTCTCTCGCCGGTCGCTCCTCCGTGCGATGCATCATCATTCTGCTCTCAACGTCATCCCCAGCATCTCACGCACTGTTATCCAAATATTTTTCCAAACTTGCCGGCGTCAATCGGAAAGCGAGAGAGAAACCGTGCGAGAGGGAGACACAACGATAGAGTCGCGCATGCATTTCGATTACTCGAGTCACGATAAATATGTGAATTTTCACGAAAGCGAAAATAAAACGATGACACAAAATCACAATTTCTGCCCGGAACGATACAAATACGTCACTTTGATGCAGCTTTTCGAGGCGATTATTCACAAGCAAAAAACAACGCTGACTATGACGCTCCAGTGAAAATATGTTTTTCGATGCTACTCTCCCGAACTATTTCGAATGCACATTTTCAATGTGTTTACAAATGTAACGGAGACTGTGATGAATAATTCGCAACTCTCGTGTTTGCCGAAGAACATTATGAGAAAAATGTTGAAGGGAAGAAACGTTGGCAAATAAATTAACAGCGTATCGAATATTTCATGGGGAAAGAGAGCAATACAAAATGTCAACAAAACTCGACAGGAAAATTGTCCTTTTTCAATGTGCAAATATCAGATAAATATCGTGGGGATTCGAAAAAAATAGCTGTTATTTTTTTATCCGTTGATCACGAGCGTTGGTACTTTTATGACGAATGGCCTGCAAACACTTTTCCCACGTTTTACATTTTTTCTTCTCACCGGCTCGATCTGATATGCCCCGGCGATTAATCCTCCATTTTGCACGGAGTTGAATAAAAAAATCAACTTTTTGATGACAGCTCGTTGGATCGACGACTCCGTAAATAAATACACGGATGAAAAATAGATTTTGGAAATGGCAAGGCCAGGGATATATTCGCGAATCGCTGGCGCGCGATGGATTTTCGACAACGCACGCACAAAGATGGATGCGATAGAATATATATATTTCATGTTCCCCTGTGTGTACAAACGTTCCGTGTACTCGGACATTGGTGAAATTCGTGAATTCAAAGAGCCTTCGGAAACGGTGCGGAACGATCGGATAACGAATTTTGAGTACATAAATCGATTCTGAGACCGCGGAATGTTAACTAATATTGCTCGCGTACGAATACGCGACGCGAATAAGACTTTGAATCATCTCGACGATCATTGTGCTTGAGCACGGTGCAATCGATCCGAAAGTTGTTCAGTTGTTTTTTTAAGGTTACTCCTGTACTGCATGCTAGTCAAATGAGTGCTAAATTTTCAAAACGCTTTTAGATCAAGTTTAACGTACCGATTAAATGTATTTTTAGTGGATTTGTATTACAGCATATCTTATTAAGATGTAAAAATATTAAATACGCTAATTTTGCAAAACCATCAACTGATAAATGCAAATTTCCACGCTGACACATTTTCACTGGTGTTTTTCAAATTATCTGCATTTTTTCATCGATTTTATTATTGCACCAAGTCTTATTTTGTTCCTCAACTGATCCTCTATGAATCCACCATGTAGTTGTTTTTTTAACTTGATCGTCTCACTGTTGCAGCTCTCATTAACTGTTCATTAAGTGAATAAAATTTTTCATTCATAATTTCTCTCAGGAATGAGTTTAAGGTCGATCCCCTGCGACAGCTCCAACCAAAAGTTATGTACCGTTTGCATATTAAAAGGGTTGATAATTCGTTCGGATCGTAATCAATAACTTTGTAAAGAGCCTATATACGTACTCGGTGCCAGCAGATATAGTACAAATATCATTTGCTTTCGTAAAATTTATTCTAAAAGTATTTTTGATCTGACATCGCGAGTAAATTTTTTGACGGAACTATCCGGACTACGCTTCAACACACAGAAAAGGTTGCCTATACAGACGACATTCGCTTGTTCGCTTGCAAAATGTATCGTACTTCTCGAGACTATATCTGTCAAATTAGATGGTCAATTACCTTGATTTTTTTTCACAATATCTGTGATATCCTGCTCTAGCTCCTCCTCGTTTTTTATAAACTTCCTAATTTTAGTACTAGCGGTAGAATTAATAATGTGCTGTTTGCCGATGCATAGTCCATATGTTACGTGTTAATTGAGTCAACTTCAATTACATATATCTCGAGTTCGGGATGGTGAAACTTGTTAAAATTTTATAGAGGTGTTGTTCATGTGTTAAACAATACGTATGCCAAATTTAAATAATTTCCTAATTTAACTGTCTCGTGGAGGAACCACCTTGAAGGAAAATCTACGCGGTGAATTTTTAGCGGATCAGTTGAGGAACAAAATGAGACTTGGTGCAATAAAGTCGGTTAAAAAATACAGATGATTATTTGAAAATTACCTGTGAAAATGTGTCATCATGGAAATTCGCATCTATCAGTTGATAGTTTTACAAAACTATCATCTTAAATATTTTTTAACGTTAATAAAATATGCTTGAATACATATCTCTTAACAATAAATTTAATCGGTACGTTGAACTTGGTCTAAAAGCGTTTTAAAAATTTAGCACTCATTTGACTAGCATGCAGTACAGGAGTTACCTTAAGGAAGTTCAAGCGATATATTCCGCATACGAAAAATACATTAGATTTTATTATTCCAAGTTAATGAATTGAAAATTTGCGTAAATCTTGTTGAACAGCGCTTAATAATGTGTGAAAAGTTTTGAGAGGTTTCACCCTCTGGTAATCGAGATATTCATTGTTGAAAATGACACGTTAAACATGGGCTCTTGTGGAAGGTTTCAAAAAATTGCGAACTTCAACAATATATTTCAATTTCGAAACGGTGAATCATCGGCATATTCGGCCAGAAATTTAATACTATCTGAAGCATTCCGTCTAAAAATTTTTATTGTCCAAACTTCGAAAACGATTTTTCCATAAGGTACGCTCGAACCTCCTTAAGGTAGCTCAATAGCAAAACCCGATTTCTTACGGTAATTTTGAAAAAAAAATATATCGCGCAGAAAAATCTAACGAATCGATAAAAAAAGTAAGTTTTACCGTATAGTTTTTTAGATATTGCAAGTTAAGGAGGGTGGATCGCGACGATACAATGTTGCCAGGCTGAACCATGCTAAAAATATTAATAATTTCAAAATAATAAGAATTTCATAAAATTTGGTAAATGTATTCTTTCAAAATAATATAAGACAATATAAATTTTTTTAGATTTTTCTACCACATAGCTCTCGAGCAATTGAATACTAAAGTTCACGTGTACAGGCACAGAGTTTAAATATATACAGTCATACATCTCGTGCATAAGAACTTCGATTTAACGCTCAATTATGCGATAACCATGTGGTAAAAAAATTTGAAAAAAATTGTATTTGTATACTTGATGCCAAAGAATGTTATCACCAAATTTTATCAAATTCCGATTATTTTGATTCCGTGATCCACCCTCCTTAAAGTTCTATGGTTTCTCCACTGAACACATGGTAATCGTCGAACAAAAAATGTGTATCGAAATAACTCGAGAACGGTTCTTACGATTTTGATTCTAAAAAACACACTGTCAGAGTATCTTCGGAAGAAAAAATTAAAAAAAAAACATGATTTACCGTCTAGTTTTTGAGAAACAAATTATTGTAATAAAAATCGTATGGGAATTTGAGTTGGAAAATTTCAAGGTTCGCAACGTGGCGACCCTGTCGCGTATGAGACAAGCCGTGATTATCACTATACTTTAGGATGCTGCGCTCGTCTCAGACAGCTGCCCGTGTACAGTGTTGCCACGATTCCTGCACTTCCGAGCGTGCATTTGTATGCTCGTATGTGTGCATACGGCATGAAGGTGTTTTCCAGCAGGGGCACAAGCAAAAGAAAAAATATAAAAATTCCAAAATCACGAGCAATTATGAAATTTTAGTAAAATATCGTAACCACATATTTTCCGACTGATCATCAACGATAATTTGAATGATTTTTGGAACGTATTTCACAACGAATACGGATCGAACTACCTTAAAGAAAATGCGATGACTGCGTCATTTTCTGTGAAAAGTTTCGACGGATAAATGAGTCTAGGCTCCTCGCATTATTGCATTAAATGACAATTACAAAGAATTATGATTCGGGTGAGCAGTTCAAAAGATCCAATGATTTTTTGGAGCTCCTAATAATTAACTGATACGCACATGGAATTAAATGTGTGCTCGAATTGGACAAATGGCCGATGTGTTCGAGGATAATAGTAATTTCGACTTTTCTCTTTCCCTCGTTCTCCAAAAGAGGCTCCCAGTGATCGTGGCACGAACACGCGATTGCACGCAGCCTGTGCAATTCGTACATGCACACAAACGAGATGAGCTTCTCTTGGGTGCAACAGCAGCGTCACCATTCGTGCATATACGATATTTGTCAGGCGAAAGGGTTACACAGCGAATGGAATAGTTGGAGTGAGGCGAATCCACGTAGAGAGCGAGAGAGAACGGAAAAGGCTCGAACGCGTAAATGCAAACGCAAACGTTCCTCTTCTGCCTCGCTCTCTGCCTGTTCCCGAATTCGGGTCAGTTATCGTTTCCTCTGGAGTTTGGTCGAGCGACCACCCGAATATAATTGCCAGTGTGAATCTCCACGACCGCCATCACCACCGCAGAACAGAGACTAGCATTTATAACGAAACTCCCCTACAGTATCGTCCCCCATAAATCCAGTTTTTCCTATTTTTTCTCTCTCTCTTTCTCCTAACGCTCACCGTTCAGAAGCAAAGCTCGATAATTATACAAACCTTTTGTTAAGAGAGTCTTTGCCAATGCCCGATCAACTGTTTCCAAAACTCCGGCATTAAACTCGGCGAGTCCTAAACCATTGGCGTGTCAAACATTTACGGCAACTCCGTTAGAATATTAAAATCACATTTATTTCGTATAACAGGAATCTTTGCTACTAAACTACACGAACGGAAAATCGATTCGCAAAAGTACATTTTTAACCGATAACCACGTTTGCACCGGACATTCGATTTTCTAATCAAAACGTGCACATTCATGCATATAAATATTATGTACATGTGTATTTAATACCAATTTCAAATAATTTGACATTACGAGAGGGAGAGCGAGAGTTTCGAAGCAATTTCTGTAATCGACACGATACACACACGTTAAACTAATTCGGCTATAACTATCGCGAGAGGTAGTGTAATGCTCTGCGCGGCGGGCTGTTTCCGGTACGAGAGGAAGGGCCACGGGGAGGGCAGTGGAGTGCTAACACGTTTTGGCCCATTTCAACGATACACATATGTACAAATATTGTATATATTAATATATACATACGCATATATATATATATATATGTGTATAAACGTATGCGACCCTTTATCGAATTCGCGGAACGGTTTGATGTTTATGAAACGATTCTACACTGCTTCTGAGCTTTAATAACGTATCTATAATTAACGTAACGAAATGAGCGCCAAAACAGGATCCCTATCATGCGAGAGCACACGAAACTCTCTCTAGATTTCAGGCTTTTCCGGGGCATTATTAACACGCTGAATATCCGTTCGCGATTTTTATTCTCCAGGCAACGGTACCTACGAACGTGGATTTTTTATACACGGAGAGAAAATTCAGACGGTTCATTCAGAAAATTCAGAGAGTCCAACGAATTTAACGAAAAAAACATTTGTCATTCTTCTTATTTCACGTAATTATCGGTGTAGGTTGAAAAACTACGAATTTCGAATTCAGTGGGGAGCTGAATTGGAAAATCATACTGGAATTGTTGGAGAGTTTTTTTAGATTATTTCGTTGAACTTCAACGTTGCTAACTTCAACATCATGCTCCCATTGAGCAGGGTTCTATTGTAGTAATATTTATTAATTCTTACGAACATACATAATCATTTTTTGTGAAGGGAGAACTCGATGAAAATTGGTGTTGATGCCAAAACATATATGTCGGTACACACGGATAGCGATATGTTATAGTACAAGCGCCAATGAAATTTTGCTATGTACCGTAACAAATTTCTAAACATCGAGAATGAAAATCTGCTGTTTACCTACAACGAAATTAAGGAAAATGACATTCGTAATTCACCAATTTTCGATTTCACGAGTCATTGGTGTAGACTGAAAAACTACGAATTGCACATTAGGCAGGTAACAGAATTGGAGAACCATTGGAATTAGTGGAGAGATTTTTTATATCGTTTCGTTGGACTCCAACGTTGCGAACTTCAGCATCATTATGTACCATGGTAAATTTCTAAACACTCTGGCGGATCATCGATGCTTGGGTTCGTGCTCCTCAAATTTTACTATGTTCAACTGTTAATTTCGATTGTGAAAACAGTACTAACCATAGCAAAACGGCATAATAATTCTATTTTACAGTTCATCATCGAGTCGACATCAATTTTACAATGTTTCCTCGATGAACTACGCAGGAAAAAAATAGCACAGTTTAAACCTTTGTCAGAGCAAAATAGTCAATTTAAGATTTTTTATTCGGAATTGACCTGGAAGCGATATTTTGATTTTTACATTTTTACATATTTGCTTCCTCATCGAGGAAGCTTTGTGACGATGAAATTTTTTTTTTTTTTCCAGTTTTCAACGTCAATGTGCTCAAAATGTTCCAAAACATCGAAAAACCATATCTAGAAAAAAATGTCTGGATGTGTGTATGTGTGTGTGTATGTATGTTATGGCATTGCAAAATTCAAACGCTTATAATTCGGAAACGGTTTGAGATACAGGGCTACCGTTTCGCACAGATGTTAATCTATACAAGCTCTTCACTCTCTGATATTTTTTGTCAGAATCTGTAAAAAATTATGAATCGGACGATGTTTTGAAATTTTTATAAAAAGGGTGTCGACGCTCTAACTTTCGAAAATTTAGAGATTTATTAATGATTTTTTTTTTATAAATAGACTATCATGATAGGAAGGTTGGTATTGAATTTGGGGAATATCGGTTGAGCGATTCAAATTTTATGACATTTTGAATTTTACGAAAATATGAGTTTTTCAAAAAATCGTCCAACCGCTTCAATTTTTGGAAATTTTATAAGATATTGTGTATAAGTTTGTACTTCCTCTATACTTTCCAGCAAAGTTGTCGGAATTTTCTTTAATTTCAATGTAAATAGAAAAACGATGAAAATTGAAAGTTACAAATTGCTTCCTCAAGATGGTCAAGATGCACGGTGCTCAAGATGCACGATACTCAAAGCTTCCTCTATGAGGAAGCCAAAATAATAAATATAGCACCTCATAGAGGAAACTTTGAGCACCGTGCATCTTGATCATCTTGAGGAAGCAATTTGCAAATTTCAATTTGCAGCATTTTTTTTCTCTCCGTGTAAATATTTAAGCGCGAATGAAATTTTTCTATGTGCCGTAGTAAATTTTCGAACATTTCGACGGATCGACGATACTTGTATTCGAGCTCTTGGAATTTTACTATGCTCAACTGTAAAATAAGGAATTGAGAAATTTTTATTTGGAAGCGATACGAAAATTACAACGTTTTTGATAAAAACCTCCAAAATGGGCGATATAGAACCTTAATACTATGGCGGCATGGTGATTCTTACTATTTTTTTCTCTCCGCGTACTCTTCGAGCGCTCGCTCCGTCCAAGTTATTTATCCGCGCAGTGTTTCTTCCAACTGTTTCTCGTATCCAGCGATTCAGACGACGCTGAAGTTTGCAACGTTGGAGTCCAACGAAATGAACGAAAAATAAAAACTTGTAATTCGCAAATTTTTTATTTCACGAAGTATCGGTGCAGGTTGAAAAACTACGAATTGCAAATTTGGCATGGAACGAAATTGGAGAATTACTGGAATAATTGAAGGGTTTTTTAGATCATTTCGTTGGACTCCAGCGTTGCAAACTTCAGTGTTATCGATTCAGTGATCGAATGGGTTTTTGCGAAATGATTCATCCATATCGCTCGTTACCCGCCCGATATCGTACTTCTCCAGAATTTCGCATTCTAACGAAACATGTTTATTGAATTATCGGAAAACTCGCGCGAGGGTTTACTCGATTATTTTCGATCGAGTGCCGAGAATTTCATTCCGCGAAGCAGCATTTTTCAGTAGTAATTTTCGTTACAGTTTTGCGATGAAAAAAAAGTGTTTTGCGATCTAGCTCACTCGGAGCGTAATCTTGTATTTATAGCCTATGGAATTTACTCGGCGAATACATTGTACTAATTTCGTGTCAAAAGTTTGGACATTGTTCGGTGTGAAGAGAAGCATTTTGTGAGGAAAGCAAAAGGTTTGGATTCGAGCCAAAAGTAGACTCGGATAAAATGCCCAATTCACCGGTTCTTGTGATGCATTATCTCGAACACGAGTCCACAGGAGAAAAGGTATTATGAGACATTTAATGTAATTGCTCGGCTACCGAGCCTTCCTAATGTTCGTGTTAATGAATTTAATGAGAATCGCTCTTTCGATTTATCCAATCTATCTATAAGCGACCTGAATTTTATGCAGCACGTATACGATCACGATCAGATACGTATAACAAATTATTGAGGGGCTCGTTCGATACGCTTTCTTTTATTCAATCATCAATGTAACCACCGTTCACTCTCGGAATACCTCGATTGCAGGCACCCATTTTAAGCACATTTGTCGCTGGCTCTAATTGATTGGAAATTATCGACACTATCGAGTGTGCGTCGTAATTGACGAATATCGATAGAGCCTGAAACGAAATCCACGCGAGGCGACGATTTTCAATTGGAGTTTATTGCCTAAAATATTGTTTAATCCCAACTTTGTCTCGGGTTCAAATTGCTTCCGGGTACACCGGGCATCTCAAGGTTTTGAAGAAAAAAATTCTCGTTCGAAGCTCTTGCGAGCCGAAAGGACGGAGAAAATTTAACAGAATAGAAAAAAAAAACTAGTTTCTTTAGTAAAGAAAAGGAAAGCAAATCCTGTACAAAAGAAAACATGCCCTCAGTCATAGAGGGATTTGAATGGAAATTTCTTTATTATAGACCCAGACGGGATTTCATATTGAAGTTCTCTTTTCAACTTGATTTCGTGTACTATTGAAAATTCGAATAAATTTAGGTTACTCTTATTGCAATCACTTCTGAAAACAACTTTTTGCCTTCAAATATTATTACGATCAAATAACATCGAATTTGTACAGCCATAAAAAAAATGGGAGAAAATTCGAATGTCCTTTCGTGCATTACGAGATTCGCTCCGAAGATTGACCTTCTCTATCAACTTTTTACACACAATAATGTATCGACATATATATTTTTTATGAAATAGAAAAAGGCTCCGGTCTCCATAAAATCGTACGAAGCTCTCTTCTCCCCTCTTGTGCTCCATCTTGCTATTTCGTATCGAGAAAAATGGAGTACAAATCAAAATGGAACATAAGGGATTTGAGAATGCACGCGGTTATACAGGGGATTCTCTCGTCCCTGCGACGAGAATTTTTCTCCTATTCGTTTTTCCACTCATATTTACTTTTTTTTTTTTTTCATTTTTCTTCCCTCACTCGCGTTTATCCCTCTGTACACAGCTCATCGATTTCCTCTCTCGATTTCTCGTCCACTCGCGCCTCCGCACTCGCCTTTTACGATCTTCCCTCACGTCTTTAAACCATCCGCAATGCTCTGCGTTGCCATTTCCACAGAGCATGGGCGTTTCCACCTAAAATTTACCAATTTCTCGTACAATTGTAAATTTCCTATCGACTCAAATGAAACTGAGAGCATCCGGGATCAGAATGACTCCCGAGATTTTTTCATCTTCGGACACTTGATAGAACAAAAAACTGCTTCAGCCCCAGGATCATTGTTCGCATACCAAATTTTTTCACTGCGACACCTACGGACGTCCATTTGAGTACAAAAAAGTTATGATTTACGACATTCCGCGAGAATTTTTTGACGGTTGCGTTCACGAGCTGCGATCCACATCGCGCGAGAAACCGCATGAAATGCGGTTCTGAGATTCAGATGAGAAGAAAAATTTTAGATTTTAGATGAAAATTCCCATACGTATCATCAGAACGATCCATTCAAGTATATATGAGGGTCGAGGGGTTGCGTAGGCTCGTGGCTGTGGAAGAGGGCTATAGAAACTTTAATAATCGAACGGCGGTAAAACAAGAACAACAACAATAACGATGCAAGGGGGTGATGCATACTATAACCAGAAACTGAACTCTTCTCGCGTGACTTCAGTCAGGACGCGAGGGAGGGAAAGCTCGGAGGGCTGATAATGGCGGGTGTGATGCGTCGAGAGTTTCAATGTGACAACGATACTCTTAGGGAAGAAAATGAGAGAGGAAAAGAAAGAAAATTGGAAAGAGTGAAAGAGGAGGTGGGGGGTATTGAGAGGGAGAGAACAGGGACGACAGGAAGAAGGATGGAAAGAGGATAATCCGATGTATACGTGTACGAGTACATTGAGCCGGAAATTGGCCTGTGTGAGTTTGTAAGAGCGACGTAAAAGTTTTACGACTGGAGGTTCGATGGCTTGCATCTGTTCCCCGTTCGTCTGTGCTTCATTGTTGCAGTCTCTTGTTTTGCAACCTCATCAAAAAGCACCTGAGAGTCAAAAACTGATGCCTCAAATTTACGCCGATATATTTAACGTCAAATTTATACTCATTTGCAGTGCTACCTCCCGTGAAAAAGCAGAACGACAACTGCATTATTAGAACTCTGAATATTTCAGCATTAAATTGAAACAAAATTGGTACATTGTTGTTATATTTTTCCTTCGAATAGTGTGTCAAGAAAAAAATCATTCTACCTCCATTCACTCCTGACACGTCAGAAGGCTTTTGACTCTGATGAAAACCTCGTTCACAATTATATATTTGTGTATATAGTCAAAATAAACTACACACCGCATCACGATAATTTCCAGCACACACCATAAGACGAGGCACCGAGACGACGAGTGAGCAAAATGAAAATTGTTATCTCGGAAAAGCAGCGCAAAAAAATAAAATGCCTGAATTCATAATCGCGCATTCCTTTGAGGATTATCACTTTAGATTATATCGAGTGCCATTGCAACATATCTATCTTTGGATCGCAAACTCCCATTGTAATTTCCGCACATCGTTCTCTCCGTTTCGCCTTCCATCAGGCTCTCCCGCTTTCTCTCAATTTCTCTCCCCCCCCCAGCCCCCGTTCTCTCGCTCATCTGTCTGCTATCGACAATTGAATTACGTGTTCGAGCATCGAGCTCGTTGTTGTATATGGCTATCGAGTGACAGGAAGCAAAAGGTCCTAATCACCGTAAATTAGCACGCAGAATGATTGTCAGTTACGCCTTTACGGTTGTTCCCTCTCAATTTATTCTACCCCCGCAAGTAGAATGTACGAGGTGTCCGAATAACTGCTGCAGAGAGTGAAACCGAAGCTCATCATGCCCACTCATTTTTACTCCGAAGCACCGATCGAAGGGCAGAAGTTCGTTTTTTGGAGTCTTATCCGCGAAGCAAAGAAGAATTTGAGCTCCTTCAGACTCATTTACAAAAGAAACGAGAGAAAAATAGAATGAAACATAAAAATATAATTTCAGCAGATCCCTCAATTCATTGGGCACCAAGAATAGAAATCCAAAAATCGATATTTCGAAGATTTCACAGCTCTAGCCATTCTATTCTACGAATGAGATTCAGTTGAAGTTAAGGAGGAACAGCAGCTTGAGAAAAATGGTGATTGCTTAGTAAAACTTTTAGAATACATTTTTGCATATATTTTCTATAGCCAATTTTTATTCCTTTTAATTCAACCATTTCCAAACTTCGAATATTTAACACCTACGCATAGGAAATAACTCCACAGACCCCATCTTTTCATACTCAAAAACAAATAAAGAATGGTGAAAGTTTAGAAAAAAGTACTGTTCCACAGCTTGAACTATAAAGAACATGTGTGCAAAATTCGAGGTCGTTTCACCCAAAAATGAAATGAAATTCGTATTTACATAACCTCACTTTACGTAAAACTGGTGTTCCTCCTTAAAGAGAAATATTGCACAGTCACGATGAGGACACCTCATACATGCCGACTGTGGTTTTCGAACTGTTTCAAGCTTGTTCCACGCGTATGTGGATTGTAGCGTATCTTTGGGAATACCCACACACGAGTACATAATCTGCGAGTATGTCAAGATACGTCGTTCCCCATGTATATGTGTGTATATAAATCGAAGCATACATCAATGTATCTATAAATAATCTGGTGTAATCCGTAAATATGTAACACGAGGAACATGCGACATAATACCGGAGCAATAGTTATGTGCCTAGACTACGAGAACAATCCTTTATTATAGATTATTGTAGGGGCGTATACGTATGCATCGAAATGTTCTCGAACTCGTGGATTACGAATCCCGCATGTCCTACTTTGCTATTGAAAATTAATATTAATCATATTCGAAAAGTATTATCTCCTCAAACGAGTGGAATTTATAAACGTTAATTATTGCTTTTCAATAACTGTTTTCCAGGGGTTGTTATTTTACCTGGCGAACCTTCAGTTTTTAAAATGAATTCTTCCAACAACAATCGCCCGTACAGGATCATCATCCCGGAGCATCGATTAGTATATATACAAAGTTACAAACGGAAAATTGAATCCATTAATTAGTGACGAATCCGTAAATTTCGAGTGCATGAATTATGAAAAGAGACACGCTGAAATTTATGTCATGATTGCGTGATTGGTTGGGGAATGATCAGCGAAGAATTATTTAACTAGGCTGCTCGCAGAGAAACGATGACGAGGACGTTTCTATTAAGATTCTCAAAATTTCGGTGCTTAGAAGTGAAAAATGTATCACTGCCACACAAAAAAGGGGCTTATACATTTGACCAGACTCATGTGTCTTTATGTATTTTTAAGCACTCAATTCAAATACGGGGTCAGATTAACCTTCATCGAATACCTTCAAAATTTCGAGTGAAATCCAAAAAACCGTGAAAATTAGTGAAAATCACGAAAAATCGCTGTTTTTAGGTACTTTTTTTATGTATTTTGACCCGCTGAATTCGGATTTGGAGTTCATTGTTAATCTTGATCATGTATACGAGAGTAAAATGCAATTGACGAAAAATAGGTCTTTTTTCGTGAAAACCAACGTTATAAGCCGAAAATCATAAATAATTCATAGAAATTTAAACTAAAATCCTATAGTCATCTGAACATAAATATGGAACTTTTGAGAAAAAACTACCTCAGGCCAGCAGACGACAGGGCTGTCAATGTACTTGTCCCGAGATTCTACCGAGTCTCTTGATAACGACCCTTTTTTTTGTAACGCATTATTTTTTCTCGAACGATTCGGTGGCAGCCAGTTTCTTTATTTCTTTTTAATTTGCTCTCTTTACACTTTCTACTTTTAAATTAAAATTTACATCATACCCCATCGCAGCTTTCTTTGCTCGTTCATTCAGCTTGTGTGCGTCTCAACTTATCTCGAATTTATTTTCCAATATTCAAATTTTTTCTCCTATTCTTATATTCATTGCTTTTCTTCTCTATTGATTCTATCCTGGTGCTTTACTCACTCTTTATTTTTCTATTTTTGTAATCAGTCTACCTTAGTTTATTACAAGCTACTCCTAGTTTTTGCGCCTCCGTTTTTTTCCTGCTGCAAATTAAATTTATCTTCTCACTTATTTGTATCCTGTCGATCTATCTCGTTCTCTATTAGTTATCTGTAGTCTAAGTTACGAGACTAAACGAGAGGGTTAAAACCCTCTCGGACCGTATGTTGCTTCTACGCAACACGCGCTTCCAGACCCAATAAAACTGCATCGGTCAGTAAGGTCGGGGTTCTAACTGCCTATTTCCATCAAGCAAGGTTAGATTGCACGATAGATACTCCTAAACCAAGAGATAAACTGATTTAACCCATCGAAATATCAATATGAAGCCGGCGTTTCATGTTGAGTTGGCGTTGTGTGAAAACGTGCTTTAGTTATCGCAAAAGAAAAGTGAGTACACATTTTTTTTTCGTACTCCAAACGTTATTTCCTCTCAAAGGGAAGCTAATATGATGTATTTAAGGTATTCGGTGCTAGATTCATTCGTAAATTTTCCTGATTTCGCTCCCCAAAGACCTGGTGCTGCGCGTAGCGAACATTCAAAAATTCATATTTCCAAACAAAAAAACTGAAATGTCACTATGGATTCGGAAACTAGAAAGCATTTTGAGATAAAATTATGAAGGGAATCATTTTCCGTTAACGCGAAATAGGTCTCGGTCTGAGAGGGTTAAGCTGCTCGCTGTTTGCACTATTTTTCCCCTTACAATCCAACATTTTTTCTTCTTATTTACTTTGTATACACCGCTAGAATATTAAAAGTCCTCAAAAGAGTCCTAAGCTACCTGGTAAGAATACTAACAATGCCCGCGAACAGACATCCAAAAATCAGCCTGGACAAGTTAATCGCCATGGATATGTCGCAAGGTAACATCAAAAAATATAATCGTTTTTCCAGCACCCTGAGAGTCAAATTGGAAGAACTAAATTTGACACACATTGTCACAGAAATGAATGCGGATAGGCTGAAAAAAGATCGATCTCTACAGTGCTAGAGGTACCGACGAATTTTAGTACTGAAAAACATACTTATTGATAAAAAAAAAGTCTGTCATTTATAACTACGATTTATCGTCATTCTCGACGATTCGCAGTGGTTTTTTTGCAACTTATTCAGAGTTTTAAGGATGTGCAAAAGCCAAACGTACACCGGATTCGGGACCAGTGCGTTAAGAAACATCAAACACATGCTCGATCTAGGTCAATAATATTTTATTCGTATTCATAATTTCGATTATTGGCAATTTTCACCACTGGCCATATCTCGCGAGAGTTATTTTTGGGAAGAGCTCTAAAGTGTGTTAGAATTTCGTATCGCATCTTGTCCGTGTGGCAGAACGAGGTTGACGTAGGACGAAAGTGAAAGCAGGAACAGGTACGTAGGAGAAAAAGGGAGTCCGAAAGGACATGTGAGCAGCTTTCGGACGATTGTTATTAATTTGGTCTCGAGGGTACCACTAATATCCATTTGGGAAGCGAATTTCCCTGCCGATGGAGAGACCGAAAGAAAAGAGGGCGTGAGAGCTCAGCGCGCCGGGAAACAACGAAACGTGGGAGAAACGAGGGGGGAAGAGAAATGATAGAAAGGGAAAAG
Source organism: Venturia canescens (assembly GCF_019457755.1). Classification (NCBI taxonomy): domain Eukaryota; kingdom Metazoa; phylum Arthropoda; class Insecta; order Hymenoptera; family Ichneumonidae; genus Venturia; species Venturia canescens. The sequence goes on from NC_057426.1 coordinate 12,952,693, forward strand.
AGAGTGAGTTCGGGTGGAAGGAGAGCGAAAAAGCGTGTAGAATGTACGAAATAACTCAATATCGACGTTCCGGAACCCGCCGGTGTTACTTGTATAACGGGCAAGAACCGGAGGGGGTGTCCTGCGGGAGAAGAATCCGAATCGTTCGTCAATCTTCTCATTTCGTTTCTGTTCCACTGGTCCATCGACGGTTTTATACACATTCTTTCTTGGTTTTTTTTTGTTTTTGTTTTTTTTTTTTTTCGTTTTCGTTGATTCCGACCGAGTTAAAAGTACCTCAGTGAATTGCTTGAAAGATGATCGAAAAATATTTGTGTTTGCTTTTCGATACCGACTCCAGTTGCAGTAGATATATTTTCTTTATTTCGAACGAACTGCGGCCACCGTATTTATTTTATGCGATATAAATACGTCGAAATTCGGTCTAAATTGCTTGTGCCGGTGAATCATTGTCAGAGGTCTAATGCGTCGAGGTAGCGCCGAGTAACGAGGGTTCTCGAAGATCACGATGCGTGAGAAGCCTCTCCTGCATCATTCTGAGGCGAAAAAGGGGAGATCGAAGAAGATCGAGAGCCCAAAGGCGGGACTTTTGTTCGCTAATTCCATCCGACGTTCCCATCTAACCCGAGAGAAAAAAAGATCTAGAGACTAATCGGTTTGAGCCTCGGATCGTTTCCAAACCGAGCCGCATTGGAGCAGCTGCTTTCGTATCAGGGATCGCGTATCAATCCTATTCGTCCTCGTCACTTTCGTTGTACCGCCTGATAATCCTCGGCGCGGTTAGTTCTCAACGTAATTCAAACGTCCGCCGCCCTTCGATTCTCCTATATCGAGTGTGAGCTGATGAAAAATCTTTCTAAAAGTTACACATCGACCCTGGGCTTACTAAAATTGGGTCATTATGATTAATAAATAAAATAATCAACTTTTGACCTTTTTTTTAAATGTTTTTCGAACACTTTGTTCGAGCATGCTGGTCTCCTTGTATCGAACATTGAACTCGTCGCCATATTACCAGCCAGGCGAGTTGTTTCATCGTTTGAAAATGAAAAAACGTCGAAGGGTACGAACTCTTCCGCGCGAGTTACGAGCACGCGAAGTTGCCTGGGCGTTCGAACCGCTGACGTAACTGACTTGCGTTCGAAAAAATGTTTGTAAAACTTGAAGTTTACGTAAATAGAACGTTCGCTGTGAAAAAGAAGGAGGAAGACTAGAGTTCTTGGAAAAACTGCTCGGAAATTCGGCAGTGAAATTAAGGAAGAAACCAGAAACGTTATTTCGATGCATTAAATCTTTTTATTTTTGTACACCGCTGAGTTGAAGAGTTGGCCAAAAAAGAAGAAGCGAGAAGAGATGGAGGATTTTTTTATGCGCTCGAAGTAGCTCGATGCCTCGTTTAGCAGGCAACGATTGACCTAAAAAGTAAGACTTTTCTTCTTCTCTTTCCAACTCTCACTCTCCAGCTGTCTCACTCCTTTTCATACACTTTTTTCTCTTGTATTTTCTCACTAACTCTTTTCCTCCTTCACTCTCGTTTCTCTTCCGTGGCTCTTCACTCACGTACGCTATAGTTTCTCTTCTCTACCCCCGCGTTTACCCCTTTTCCATTTACCCCCTTGAAATTCTGTACCGAGCGAATGGAAAAGGAAGAAGAAGAAGAAAAAAAACACGAGAGAGCGAGTGAGAGGGAGAAAGAGGAAAGAAAAAAGAGAGGATCGTTACTCTCGCAGTGCTGTAACGCTGAGTGCCGAGAGAGAAAACTGGCTGAGGGCTGAAATAAAGAGAACAAAACCACATATATATACACAGCTGTGCATTCCTATATATACGTATATATTTATCGTAACAGAGCACGGATTTACTGGGGTAGCTTTCGCGAGCTTTCCAGTCGTTTACTTTGCCTTCTCTGAGGTTAAGCGATTAGACCGAATTCCTTTTCGTTACATACAGCTATACGGACTGCATTTATATATTTATAGCGCATGGTTCACCATGAGGATTTCACCGATGTTTCTTATTTCTTCATTCAACTAAAAGAGTCCCGAATTTCTCGAGCGACTTGGACCAACGCGTGTAAAAACAAATCCTACGAATTTCGGCTCTTCGATCGATTTGGGTTTGTTTGATTAAAAACCATTCGCGTTGGATCTATAAATCAAGACGATAATTTCATTCGCAGGTTTGAGTGAACATTTTTTTTATTATTTCGTGGAATTTTAGTGAAGATTCTGACATTATTTTACGAGTGCGTTGGAGAAGAGTTATAACAAAGAAAAAATGCTCGTTTGAATCAACGTTGAAAATGAATTTTAAATAATGGTCTACAATTTTTATGAAACCTATCTGCAAAGAGGAAAAAATCTTTAAGACCATTTACTTCATCGGTTTATCCTAAAGTCTGGAATGAATATACTTTTTCATCCTGAGGACTTTGACGATTATGTCAAAGCCAGAGAAACGCGCCTCCGAGGAAACGGAAATGCTCGAGACGAGGGGAGAGAGCCAGGCAGAGAAAGCGGAAATGCCTTTTACCAAAGTCTTTAGAAAAAGCATGGTTTTTTTGCTACAATGAGGCCGCGAGGAGAGGGACGAGCGCGAACTTCTCGTTTACGGATTTTCCTTAAGACCTAAGCCTTCACTTCGCTGGGGGAGAAAGTTTTATAATCCTCAGAGTACACTCTTTTATATATCTCTATATATATGTGTGTGCATGTAAAGACGTAGTTCTTGTTGATGAGGTTGTGTTAAGGTTTTAGTGCTACAGCTGCGCCAATCCGGTTACACGACTCGACACCAATTATTCCGCACTATTTTGTCTTCAGCATAGATTATTTTATGGGAATAAAGTTTTTATTGTCTCCATAACTTCTTATTTCGTTAAGAAAAAAAGTGATAAGGGTGCTCCTGTTTGAGTGGAGACGTATATATAATTACGATGTTTCGTTCGTTTATTATTTATGCAGATGAAATGTTTGCGTCTTTCGATTCAATAAAAAATACATCCGAAGGTCTAATTGCGATTTCATAAAATAATTTTCTCGTTGAAATAATACAAAAAGTTATCGAAAGTGGGGGGATCAGCGAAGTAGATTCGAAATGTGACGGAAAAAATTTTCGTTTCGTGATATTTTAGTTGAGAATTTTAGAGAATCTATTATTGAAAAACGATTTGGCAATATTGTTGAGTAAATGTCGTGAGCTATTTCAATTTAACGAGATTTTCAGGCAATTACGAGTGCCTCCGGCAAACGTATATTCGCGGAGTTGATGTACCCAAAGATCGTCACTCCCCTCCTTTGCCTCTCCCTCTCTCGCCCTTTTTTCTCCCTCTCTCTCTCTCTTTATCTTTCGTTGTTTTTGCATCTCACCCGGTCGACCGCAAATATAGATATAAGAGGGAGAGTAAAGATATCGCAAAAACGTTTTGGTCTGTGATGTCGTTGAAGAACAAAGCGATGTCTGGTCGTCGTTGGTTATGTTAGAGAGAGAGTTCGGGGTGAAAACAATTGCGTAACGCGGCCAAACTGGCGTTGGCTGTCAGCGCCCCTGTGTACGCGATTTTCCAACCTCGTAACTCAACGACAAACTTATTCCCGGTCCATAAATTATGTGTCACAGAGGTGAGCCACATGCATCTCCTGACTTATATATTTCCCCTCGGAGGCTTTTCAGCGTTTGAGCTCTTCGGGGTCGAGCCACAGAAAGAGATAAAGAGTGAGAGAGGGGAGCAATGCAACTCTCGAGTTTTGTGAGGTTTAATTTTATCATTGGCAGAGTCTTGTCTCGAGCGGTTTGTCACTCGGCAAACATGGCTTTATGTGCTCCACAAAATGCTGGTAAAAAACTCGAGGTTAAAAAGCCTGATTTCCAATGGAATTCGGGACTCGGTGATTCGGACTCTAATTCCATTTTATTGGCGGTAAGCGAACGAATGATTATACAAAATATCAATCAAGAGGAGCGGCAGCGACTCGCCACGAGTACATTTTACAGAAGTTTCTAATTGTTTTCCAATTTCTTTGAAAATTTTTCACTTCATACTCAGAAATGAAATCCGTTGAATCATTTTTTTATTCATCCACCCACTTTTTAGGATCGTGAGCAATATTAATTTGAGACCAGCGAACAGAGTGATTGAATCAACCAATCGAGTGTTGAGTTCTCAAATTCCATTCGATTTGCTACGTTCCCTTCCAATCAAATTTCTCTGGATTTAATAAATCCATTTTCCCACTACATAATAAATAACGAATTGTATTATGCGATTAATTCTTAGTAGCACGATCCCTTCAATTTCCACCATCAAAAGCACACGGAGAGACTTTCATAGCAAAAATTACTGTTTTTATAGCAACGTCGGACCATATCGATATTATAATAATAATCGCTACAGAGTGCGTCAAATAATGCGAAAGTTTGGGGAACCATTACCACAGTCCATAGTAAATAAAATGATCACCGAGGGAATTTTGATAAAAAACACAGTAAATAATGAAATGATTTGATGAAAATTTAGGAGATAACATAGCAATTGTTTTTCTGTGCAATACGAGAAATTGCATAGTTTCGTATTTTTCTTTTTACCGCACTGAATTTTGCTCAATAAAATAGCAAAATTCATGCGCCCACCAATTATATGAGGCGTTGCGAGTATAAACATGAAAATTAACTAGTGGCGCATAGTAAAATTTCAAGCAATCGCTTCGTTCATAAGCGGACTTTGTCAAGTAAATCTTTGTCAAAAATAAAATTTACTTTTGGACGGTGTGGCTCACCGATACAAAAATTTTCGACATTTCGCCAATTCCAGTTCACCAATTTTTAACATTTCATCAAAGACACGAATGACATTCGGATATCGATGCATCGTTCGATGTAAGAATGTCACAGACCTAAATTAAGCCTGTCGTACATAGTAAAATTTGAGACACCTGCGCTTTCGGCATAAAAATTACTATGCACTTTGGTGAAATGTAATAGAATGACGATAAGCAACAGCGCTGCTACAAAACATAGCAAATTTTTCCAGCAAATTCATCCGAAATATTCGTATAAAAGTCTCTTCGTGCAGTAAGCACCTGCGAGGAATCATCTAAATCTGATTTGGTGTTTAAAATCGAGAAAAGAAAGCAATAACTCGATACTATTAAATTTCACATTACTTGCGTTCGTTGCCGAGAAGAGTGACATTTGACGAAGCATTAATTGGAACTCAATTATTTCCGATATGGGAGATTGATCGCGTTCCGCGTGTACAATGGATACATCAAGTTTGTATGTGGATAACCAAACAATATATAACTAAAGTGTGTGCACGGATTATGTATAAACTAATGTACCGATTACAGACACGCGAGTGTCTTCGCGTATGCGTTCGTGTGTGCATATTTATATGTGTGCTTTCGTAAGAGACAGAACGGGCGGAGGGCAATGAAGGAAGGGAGAAGATGGTACGAGCAGGGCAAACGCAATGATGAATGCAAGGCTGGGGAGTGGCGCCATCGCGAGATAGGACAGCGATTATCCATAGAATTGTAGGATGATCCGCAGGGGCAAACACCTTGACCGATTCTAGTGACCAATAGCCCTGGATAATTAATTGTTCGCTAGTCCGATTCGCATTTCCAATTACTTGACACACCGCCTCTCATGAGGCATACATATAGCGCTTGGTACACTATCTTTGTGGATATATCGGAGAAGATAGGTGTGCAGGACAGATCGCTCGCAGGTGCCGATGGCGTTGCGTTCATGAATCGACGCTGCTGCATTGTTTGGTGTACATTTCGACTAATTGAATGTTCATTAAATTGTGTTTATGAATGGAGCCGCATTTGATGTTTTGCAAAAATCATTCTTCAACGAATATTCGTGTTTTGTCAACATTGGATGCAACATCCAATAAACGTGGTTAGACGAACGGTGTTTTTGCTCGTGGCAACGAAGTTCGATGAGAATTTCGTTCTGCTCGTGTCACATTTACGGCCAAGTATTTCCTTCAATTACAGCGCTCCCGGTGCTAATGAACGGTCGAAAATTTTGGGCGGAATGACCGATACAAATGCGCACTAACTGAGCTGCATGGCGAAACTCACACTAACTAACAAATCGACGCATCAGATATAGTTTGTGTATTCTCAGTCTCTCTCTCTCTCTCTCTCTCTTTCTCTTTGTCCCTCCCCTCGCCCGTGTGTCTCGCGCGCTCTGCTAGTCACGGAGAACAATTCCATCCAGAGTTTACGGGCGACAAGCCCGTTGCGTGCTCGAACCGTATCGAGGCGTACATCGCCGTTATCCCGAATTATCGTCACCAACGAGCCTCGCTCGCGCTGCACGAGCTTTTGGAAATACACGAGCGTCTGTACTTCTCGGTATATACAGAGTCACTCAAAAGCGGCGTTTTAAATTTCGCGGCTCGGTAGTCCTCGCGGCTCCGTACAAAAAAGTCTCTTTTCTCGTTTCCTGCTGTGACTTGCTACCGTTCCGAAGATATTCGGGGGCGCACGATTTTTTTGCTTTCATTGTTTTTCATTTCTCTTCGATTATGGCGGCACAATTTAGTGACAAATTTTGGTACGGACTGTACACTCAAACGCACGTCTGTGTAAAAATATCGAAGCAGAAACATGGCCGCATCGTTCAGGGTGATCGTATACGATTTATCATCGACGGAGCGCTCGCCCGTTACTCGAGCGTGCACCCTCCCAACCCTCGCTCTCGTTGGTACACTTCGTTTCACAGGCCATTCCTCCCGCAAACTGAATCTCAGTGGAAATTTGTAGTTTTTTTTTGAAGTTTCATTGAAACATATTCGAAGGAGCGTAGGCGCATTGGAATCAACGCGAATGTGGCATTTCATGATGAAAGTGAGAAATCATTATTATAATTAAAGGAAAAGGAATATTTGCTGGGGCGTTATAACGTATACATGAAAATATAAAGAACGTCGTTGGCTTGTTTTTCTCCGGAGTTGGATGAGAATGAAAGGTGGGAAAAAGTTTGTTCCACTCTTTGCTTCGTCCAGCACGCGCGAACATTCGTATTTCCAAGACCATCGAGACTGAAAGTTTTGCTGTTCCTTCGACCATTTCGTGCTGAATCGTTGCAGTTACACGTCACTTCATATTTTTCATGAGTGGACTCGAGAACAATTCTTTTTTCCGTCATCAACTCGCTGCACGAATTTCTTGTGATACACAGAAAGAAGATGAGGATAAGAAGCAGTCACAGCGAAGAATCAAAGGGACACAAACAGCGCGGTGTCTTAGACCGCTCACGAGAGAACCGTGCTCGATGCTTCTTATTTGACCGTTGTTGCCTTTTTTCACTGCAAACTTCCTGCTCTATCGCCTTTTTCTGTATTTATCTTTCTGGCACTGCGAGAGTGAGCGAAGAAAAAGAGTCAGGTTTTGTAATCAGCACACGTTCCAAACTTGTTTGAGTTGGTCCCGAACAAACCGTCCAATTTTCAGGTGTACGCCGCGGAAGAAGGGAGGGACTCGATCGAAAACTCACGTGTTTATAGTTCTTTACACTCCCTCCCTGCCCACACACAACACATAAAGTATACCTTTTCCTTTTATTTTTATTTTCGACTTCAACGATTTTCAGACTTTGCAATAATACGTGTCCTCCAGATTCGACACCGTCGCGACTCCTAACTTTTCCGATTGAAGATTCGCAGACGCTCGACTCCGTTGATATTTTCACTCGCTTCATTGTTTTCTCCGAAACTTTAAAGAGGATCACGTGGATTTAATGGAAATCGAAAATTCCAACTTTAAGAGTTCATATTTGGAAATATGCTAGAAATATCCACCGTGCATCTGTTCCCGGAATTGTTATAGAATCTACGGTCTATAGTTGTCGAGAAAACAATTAACGAAAATTGCATTTTTCGAAGGGTCATACACGGGCTCTTATGGCAGGCACATTTGTGCGACGATTTGGATTTAATGCAATGGGATCCTCCCAACTTTGAAGAGCTAAAAACAAGAATAAGAAAATATAATGTTTTTAGATATCAATGATGACTTGAGAAAGTCTTGTTATCGATGAACATCACTTGGGAATGGAAAAAGAAAAGCACTATTTGAGGTTGACGAGTAATAACGACATAAACGATGGAAGATTTGACAAGACCATGAGCCAGCTGGTTTAAAATGTAGATTATGCATACGCATATAAATAGAAAATGACTGTTGTTTACTACGAAAGTATTTCAATCGCAATCATTATATTAAAATTGATCAATCTCAACAAATAAGTAACACATCATTTTAATAATTGCGAGAACAAATTTTAATCGTTTTTTTGATCATCGAAAGAGCAAAAAAGTTCAGTCGCTTTTTTGAATCACAAGTAACGCATGATCTTCCTTAATGCGAATGAAAATTCGTTTCGATTTGAAATTTAGTCGAAATTTTCACACGGTCTCAATCATTTTCAATCGAACTCTAATCATTAACGATTTTTTAAAAAATGTCTTATCAATCAATCGAGAATTTTCATCGAATTCCTGAAACTGTATTATCTTCACTAATTAAAGGAATGATCAGTAGTGCAATAGAAAGATTAAAGTAGGCAGCGAGCGAATGAAAAGCGCAACGTGTGCGTTCCGAATCGGAGAGCACATGCAAGCCAGTCGAATCAGATATCTCGCAGAAATCGCGGCAATAACCGGAGGAATTGGGTGGGGGAAGAGACGCGCACGTTTAATCGAATCGTAAATCCATTCCTTTTATCCGTTCACGCGGAACAGTTCGAAAATTGCATGCAAATGCAGATATATTGGTGAGGAGGGCGAGGGGAGAGGCAGAGGAATAGGCTAAAGTGCGGTTAGAGCGACCAACATCCTTTACGGTTCGTCGCTTCTTTACTCCATTGCTAAAATTATTTATAGAAAAAGGACCAGGAATTTGAGATAAATATGAACGATTTATCTAGAAGATGATAAAAATAATGCGCGCATGTTTCGAAAATTGCTGTTTACACTTGATATTCCGTCGTAGTCTCGGTTAATAACGACGACGACGACGACGACGACGACGATACGACCATGGAAATATAAGAGAAAAATATAGTTAGGTTGGTTGAACGAAAAGGGATGTGAGAAAGTTTAGCCAACGACGCAAGGAACACGAGGAAGAGAGAAAACCAGCGAAGACGAACGATGGGGGAAAAAGAACAAGAGGAAGGAGCATGTACAAAGAGAACGTTGGGAAGTGGAAAAGAAAAAAGGGCGGATAGAAGGGCGAGAAAGAGCCGAGGGCTGTCTGAGAGAGTTTCGTCGAGAAATAAAGGCTGGAGAGCCGTTTATCGTCGTTGCAATCTCCGGAGAGAAGCAGGAGAGAAAGAGAGGATAAAAAAGTGGGGGAAAGAAAAAAGAAAAGAGCGAGATAGAATGAGAGATTGCTCTCGTGCACAGCTTCCGATCCTCCTCGCCTGTGTGTGCATTCACTCGGCGCTTACGTGTAGGACGCGCGGACGCGGATTCGAGATTTCAACGGGAATTTATCGGGGTGGCTTTTTCTATCCTTCTTTCGTTCTTTCTTTCGGTACCGGATGAACCGAGTACTACCTGGTGCGTGGCGCGAACCTCGAGAGGAACCAAAACTAGGAGAAATCAAGTTGACGAAGAAGGAAGGAAGCAAAGGGGGGACGCTTTGAAGTATAAGAAGAGAAAGAACCAGCTTCAGCCATGGAAAGAGAAAGAGAGGGAAAAACATTTCGGGAAAAACCGAAGAGATTCAACCTGTGCTGTAGAAGTACCTTCGAACGGTCTCTTCCTAACTTTATCTTTTTCTCTAGAAACTTTTTCAACTCATTCGCCAAGCTAAACTCATAGACACATAAATTTGTGCGTGTACGTTGAGGCGAAGAGGCTTTTCTCACCGGTGATCGAGATAACGAACCTTCAACTCTCACCCTTGAAGAATTCAACAGTGTTGTCGAATCCGGTGTTGAGTAAACGAAAAGAGAAGTTAACAGGAAGTAACATTTTCTAGTTATTGTTACAACGAGATGAAGAAGGAAATAATAAATTCTGGAGGTAGTGAAAAATTTACTCGATAATTAATCGGCGACTAATTGTGCCTTTCCCAAGTCTTCTCGTTACGCAAGCAAAAGTATATTTTTCCGGAATATAATTTCCATTTTAAAATTCGAGGACCTCTTTCGCGGGGCAGGACTCCGATGCTTCAACATGGGAAGCCTCTCGCCTTACCAACTGCACGTGAATTTAGTTACCGATTTTCAATTTTCATGTAAAATGATAATTGTGTACTTTTAGATGAAAGAATCATTACCTCAACCACAATGTTCCTAATTTTGGCGAAAAAGCTCCTTGTTTTATATTTCAAAATATTAAACAATAGTAGCTTTGACAGCAGCAACGCAGCGTTATGATTTCAGTTTTCAACTGTTGGCTGCCCTGCTCGAGCTCGAGGGCCATCTGTAAGTCGCACTGTTTATAATACAGGTGTACGAGAGCGCGTTGATCGATGCGACGTTGCCGCGTTTGAAGCTTCGTCCGCCAGAAGAGAGAGACCAACTTCGTTTATTCGTTTTCTTTTGCACATTGCAGATAAGCGGTAGGATGAAATCGATGCGAACTTCGCGAGAGTTATCTTGACATGTGATTCATGTACTAGTGTTCGTTTAATCTAAAAGTGACGATTTTAAGGTAGTTCCTCCACGAGACAGTTAAATTAGGAAATTATTTAAATTTGGCATACGTATTGTTTAACATATGAACAACAGCTTTATAAAATTTTAACAAGTTTCACCATCCCGAACCCGAGATATATGAAATTGAAGTTGACTCAATTAACACGTAACATATGGACTATACATAAGCAAACGGCACATTATTGATTCTACCGCTAGTACTAAAATTAGGAAGTTTATAAAAAACGAGGAGGAGCTAGAGCAGGATATCACAGATATTGTGAAAAAAAATCAAGGTGATTGACCATCTAGTTTGACAGATATAGCCTCGAGAAGTACGAAGGTTTAGGCTGCATACGATATATTTTGCAAGCGAACAAGCGAATGTCGTCTGTATAGACAACCTTTTCTGTGTGTTGAAGCGTAACCTGGATAGTTCCGTCAAAAAATTTACTCACGATGTCGGATTAAAAATACTTTTAGAATAAATTTTACGAAAGCAAATGATATTTGTACTATATCTGCTGGCACCGAGTACGTATATAGGCTCTTTACAAAGTTATTGATTACGATCCGAACGAATTATTAAGCCTTTTAATATGCAGACAGTACATAACTTTTGGTTGGGGCTATCGCAGAGGATCAACCTTAACAGTAGTTTTTCAATGTTTTTTTCCCATTTTTTACGCTTTTTCATAAGATCCAATGTAAAATACTAATTAAGTTTTCTCAGAAACGCTATGGTCGAATCCGTTGAAATTTCGCGAGCAAATAGTTTATACACATTCGAACGTATCCACGAATAATTGGCATCAAAGTCCTTATTTTTTTAAATATGAAAAGGGATATGGTAGCGTTCAACCTTAAGTCCCAACTTTTGTGAATGCATCGCTTTCAAAGAGGAGAAAGCGAGGCAGAAAATTTTCAGTCGGGCGTTAGGAGCGAGGGAAAGAATATGGCATCGCAGAAACTTGAAGAGGCGGATGAAATTTGTTTCGCCTATTCCTCAGAAGCTTTTTCCGCGTGGGCCAAAATGGGTAACTCGAGAAACGACCTAAATTTTTTTCACCTGACAGAAAAAATGTCTGCGTCTTCTCGAAAGTGGTATCACATTTTTGGTCCCCCGTTCTATTTTATCTCAGTCTTATCTACACGTATGCGAATATACAGGCGTATGGAGCAAGAAAGTATTGTGTAGCCGTCGTCCTCTACGAGGGCGTTAATGGAAGATAGTGAGAAAGAGAGTAAGAGAGAGCGCAAAAAAGGAACAGCGAGGGGGGTCCGAAACGATTTGTATATTCTCGCAGGACGAGCTATTTCATTCAGCCTTTATCTCTCGCACAGATTTCCCCGGATTTCTATTATGTTAATGCCAGGAGACATAAACTAGCCTCGTGTGGCAATCCTACTTTCTCTGCTCGTTCTCTTTCTCTAGCTTTTCAACAATTTCCCCAAAATAGCTTCATTCGTAAACCCAACGTTGGCGGGTTATTGCAAAGAATAAAAATAACAAACGAAAAAATCGCTGTATAAAGTCTAAAATAAAATGGCGAATTAAAGAAAAGGAAGAAAGCAGGAGGATAAGTGGCGAAGAAAAAAAACAAAAATCTTCAGAGTCTGTTTTACGCTCGAGATAAGATGCTACAGCGGTGCCTATATCTCAGATATCGTACCCTAGAGCCCATTAATTCCCCACCTCTTCCCCTCCTCATTCGAGCCTCTCCCTCCGGCCCTCCACAACTTACGATCTTCAAGAACGAGGGACGAAGGGATGAACGACACGAGCTTTATCTCATGCAAAAATTTCACCTACTCAATTTAACGCATCGGAGTTTTCCTCCTTCCTCCAATCTCTCTCTCTCTCTCTCTCTCTCTCATTCGCTCGTGCTCTTCCCTCCTTTCTCTTCATATACCTTTCTTCGCCCTTTATTTTCTAACGTTGATCTTCGTGCGCTGCGGAGTTTTTGGGTACGAAAAGAGAGGGCGAAGAAACGGGGCGATATCATCTACCTTTTCTCTCTCCCTCTCTCTTCTTTAAGCGGTTTCTCTCTCGTTGTAGTTTAAACTTTTTACGTGCCTCTTAACACACCTCGGGATTAAACTTTTGGCCCTCTCTGCCCTCCTCCACGAGCCTCTCTCTCCTCACGACCTTGGGCTAAACGAGGTACAATCATCGTCGAGAAGTTCAAGTTGCCATTTTTTTTTATTCTTTCTCTTTTTCCATCTATCGGTCGTGTGGTTCCCCTCGTACACGCATCTTTATCGCGTCTTATTAGATTTGTAACAAGCCACGACTTTTTTGCTGCTTTGTAACTGCTGGTTACAAATTTATACTGAAAATTCGAAATTAAGTGGAAATGTGTTCAATCAATACTGTCATCGACGTTCATTTATCTTTGACGTTTATCCCAGACGGGAAAATCTGGCTGAAATTTTCAATGATACTTGGAACTGTATTTTGAGATTGTGGAAAAATTGCCCTTACGATTTTCAGGGTTGATTACTAGATCGACGGTGGCGCCTCCCGTAGTAAAGTATATCTATAAATAGTAAATACGGTCGCTGTCATGTCAGACGCCTCGCCCGTCTTCTACCGGATTTCTTCGTGAATTTTTATTAAAATCGTGACAATTAAATTTCGTAATGGGCAGTGAATCGGTGTGAGTTCGGCTCTGGTCTCTTATGTGATGCATACGAATATGTGTGCAATTTGTGATAAAACAATCTTTGTGACCGACGTAAAAGGTGTCATGGCGTACGGAAACTGCTTCGCATTTTCATTTGTTCATTGCGTTGATGAGGAAAATCTGGTGTTCGAAAACGGACCACAGCCGGGATCGGCTAATTGAATCACATTTTTTGATATTTTTTATATTCGCGTAATCGTTATATTCCCGACGAAATCCGGTGGGAAGGGATTTTAGTTTGGTTTTTGTATACTTGGCGCTGAGTATGCTGTCGCTCGATGATTCTTAATGCAGCAAATTAATAATAAAATACGATGGAAAAGAGTTACACGGGAGTAGAAAGTCATTGAGATAGTTTATATAAATTCTATAGAAATATCGTTTGAAAAAAATGTCTTGGAATGAATTTAAATCAAATAATTTGAAGTATAACGAAACGCTGAAAAAGATTTTTATCATTTTCATAAAATATTTTTTCTTCAAAAAAAAAAATGATTGATTTTATCAATTGAAGATAGAGCAGTATAAATAATTAGAAGTGTGTTTTTCGTTCTTGATCGCTTGATAGTCTAAGAAGCCGGTTGCTCTTCGAAAGTGCCTTTGTATACACCTGCTCACTAAATCCCAGCACTTAGGTGCACTAACGAGGATGAGGTGAATCGCTTCGGCATACATTTTCCCGAGCATCACACGGCTTTAGCCTCTTTCCCTCGTCTTTGCATCTTTTCTCACTCCTTCAACTTTCCCTCATCCTTCTCGAGCGTCTTTCCCTTCTTTTTTCCCCCTTGAATTTATTTTTTTTCTCCTTTAGTAAAGGCGAGTGAAGATTGAGCCAGAGATAGAAGAGGGAGAGAGAGTTAGTAACTTTCAACTTCAAAGTATTATGCTGATAACGATCATCCGCCTTGTCGAGATTCACCGAAAGTTTAACTAACTTGTCTCGTATAAAAAACGTATTGACTAAGGGAAAGAAAAACAACATTCGCCGTAACTGGTACTTTTGCAATTAATTTTATTAAATCTTGCACGGATTTAAAAAATAATCGTTTATTTTTCATCGACTATATTCATTCATTACTCGATCGATAATATTCATGTTCGATAAACCCTTGAACGAATGTAATAATTCACGAACTGGGACACGGGCTCATGCACGGTCGATTTTTATTCCCAACGCGTTGAAAAACGGTTGTTCATTCTGGATGAGTAGAATAGAAAAAAATTAAAAAAAAAAAAAAAAAAAAACGAACAACGAACAAAACGGTAGGGAACGAGAGAGTGCAAATTCAACGTAGCAACAACGTTGAGACTTGTACGTCTCGCATGGGTCTCGCGGGAAATGGTTGGCGTTTCATATACTCCTGGTGCAAAAAAAGAGAGAGAGGGTGGAAGAGAAAAAAGCATCGTTGCCGCGTTCCCAACCTAATTCCCGAGATAAATGCGAAGAGAGGAGCAGCCGGTGTGCTGAGATTTCTGAGATACGCGAGCACGATACGCAGAGAAGCGACACTGCAAGCATATACAGGAAGTAGCAAAAGTCGTGCCGAAAGTGGGCAGGGTCCTTGGATGATGATATTCTGAAAGGAAAAGTCTCGAAGCATTTTCCTCTCCGTCGAAGGCACGTTAATAAACAAGATAAAGGGGGCTTAAGCGGGAATGCAGCACGCCCCGCATCACGGCTCCGCTCCGCTCCACCGGATCATCGCATCGGCGCATTATTAATGGATCAGTCTCTTCTCAATGATACATATCACACGTGGTTTTTTTCACCAGTAATTTTTCACGATCTCTTAATACGCCACTAGTTTTGTAACACTCGCTACATGCCACGCGTGCTTTTATATATTTATATATACGTATAAGCGAAAGGGTGTTTAACTCACGTCTACGAGAAGGCTTTCCCTCACTGATGGTCTCTTGGATTTCTATCCCGAGCAGGATACGCCCGAGAGGTGGCTCAACCGGGCTATGTTGATGCTGATGCTGCTTCTACATCGCGATATAATGTGGAGGGGCGAGGGGACGAGGTACGACGAGGGGGCGAGATGCGTGCAGGAGACGTCGAGATTTCCTGCATTTATGCGGCAAGATGTACCTGAAAATATATAGGAGCGTTCAAAATTTGTTTTTCCACGTAGATGAACATTGGAGAATCGAAGAATGCATGGCCACCGAGGCGAAACGAGTCAAGGTTTTTGCTAATGCAGTTAAGTCTCTTCGACGAATGGTGTTGACGGTAAACCAGCGCAATTTCAATCTTAACGGAACAAGAATGTTGCACGCTGCTCTCTACAACGGAGACGATGGGCGCTGGAAGTGTGATGGACCGCGGAGATCATTTTTATAACCCTTGAAATGAGCCACGAAACGCCACGAAGCAAACAACAATCGATTTGCGAGCTGAAACGGGGCAGGGGGGTGGGGCGAAAAACAAGTGGAAAAAGTCAATGTGCCGGCCAACTTGAGTAGGTACGTTTAGGATCGTGCAAAAACGCCCTCAGGGACTTGGTCGTAGAGAACTCGTCCTCGTTCGCTCCAGTATATATTTAAGGGTGAATGGAACCAAAATATATGTATACGTGTGCCAATGGTATGTATATACGGCTGCCAGAGGAACCGCCCATCTCGTTTATGCTGGCCTGCCTGACTCAGCAAAGCCGTATGTGAGCGCAAGGGTGGTTTTTCTCTTCCTCCGTCGTCGTCGTCGTCGTCGTCGTTGTCGTTTCGCCATAACGTCGAAGACGATTTCATGAGAGTGGATCTTGTTTGCCTCAGGAAGAACGAGTGCCTCTCCCCTGTTCACCGGAAACGACCGATAGATTTATAAAGTCTACGATCGTTTCTGAATATACATGTATATATATATATATATGTAAATATCACTCCAGACGAGCATAATGAGGCAGTAATTTTGAGTTTTCAATCTACTTTTTTCCTCATTTTTTTAAACCTACCTCCATTGCTGACTCGATGGGGCTTCGATTGGAAAAAAAATTCTGAAAAAAGGACTGATCCCCTTTTACTATAACAAAAATGAGGCAATAAATTCGAAATCGAATTCTCGAGGGGTTCGAGCCGATGTTACGTATGGAATATCGCTCATAAAGGAGATGAGAGGAACGACTCTTTCCTCGATGATTCGGTATACGAAACAGAGAAATGCAATTTATTATTCGACGTTTCATTGACATCGAACGGAATCGCTGTGGAGATTATAAAAAATCGCCAAATATCGAATATCCCGATAAGACAACCCGAGACATCAAAACAATGCCGTCAATTATCTGCTGATTCGTATCAGGTTGATCTGTACGCAAAGAAGAATAATAAGTTTTCGTTACGAAATACTTGCGCGGGGAGAATATAATATATATTTTATTAGACGCGTATACGTCGAGGAAGGGCCCCGTCAAGATCCATCAGAGCTCGATATTATGCATAGTTTATCAAATGAAATTTGCCAGTGATGCTGGAAGCCCGGGTATCGAGGGTTTGAGGAGAAACTCATGGAGCGAGCGGATGCAAAAGTAGGATGTAAGAGGGTGAGAGATGAAGAGAGAAAGAAAGGGGAGAAGGAGAAAGCGAAGCGTAAAGAAAGCTTTATATATAATAATGTGAAGGCACAGAAATGAGGATAAAGAGGCAGGGATGAGGAAGATGAGGAAAGAAGGAAGACGGGATTTTGAAGAAGAATGAAAAAAAAGGAGAGGTTTGAGGGGAAGACAGGAGGGATTGGGAAGCCCCTGTGCTTGGTTATACCGTAGAGAAGAGCGAGAACCGAGCCAAAGTAAGCTCGGCTCGAAGAGTTGACATTAATTGGACCGTCTTGACAACTTTCATTTATCTACTAACAAGGTACGTCCGTCTTTATTCGTATTACCTTCATCCACCTCGTCCTCCTTTACGAGCCCTTTTGCAACTTCGAAATCCGTACTATTCTGCTTCGCGTGCGTCGTTTCCTTCGCCCTCGTTTTCAATTTTCCATGCCTCTGTATACGTGTGACACATAAAAATAACATTTGTGAATATTACTTGATGAAAGAACAGAGAAGCAAAAGAACTTTCACGAGAGTAAAAAAGTGCTGGCTTTTTCAATAAATTTTCACGAAAAATGCACACACAAATTACTTGGTTTTTTTCTTTTCAACACTACAATCTTTCCAGATACTCTTTCACCTTATTTTTTTCACTCTATTACGGAAGTTTCGTATGCTCCAATTAAGGGTCGCACCTACTCGTAAAACGAGGCTGCATTCGTTCATTATTATTATTATTATCATCATCATTATTATTTCCATTATTTCTTGCGTTTAGCTGAATACCGTTGCAGCTCGTTTGTTTGCACAAAGCAATTGTGGCAAAGGTCGAGTCTGGAGCACTGGCATTTAGAAAAAATAGTTTTCAAACTCGCGCGAGCTTCGAGGGGTGATTTTTTCTTGAATTCTGATTTTGTTTTTCGTTCGAAAGGATACTCTCTTGCTCCATTTCGTTAAGCTGGGGATTAAATGGAGCTACGAACTAAATGATTCAAAGGGGTAAGAACGAATTCGGGCATCGGCGCTTTTCCATAAGTTCCAAAGATTACTCACGGATTTCAATGAAACTCGGAAATACTACAATTAATGAAGAAAATGGAAAAATGATGAGCAATACGCGACTGAATTGCTCGAAGGTGGGAAATTGAGGACATCGAAGGATGGCTTTCGGGCGGACATCTCGTCTGTAATAGTTAGTAATTATGCAAGTATTAAGGACTAGCCAGCTAGAGAGGGAAAATACCCACTCAACTCTATACATATACACACTCGGTCTAATACGAGAAAGGGACGATGAGTGGGCAATTATGCCTTACATCGTTTAACTTGTTCGAGTATATAGCAGTTGTACGAGAGGTGAGTGCGCCTCTGATAGTCACGATAATGGTAGTCAAGATGTGTATATAACGCCTTGAGCTATTTTATAATAATATACATATATACAGCGGCGTAGAAGGTTTTCGTAGCGAAAAGGGACAAGCTTCCGAAGCTTTGAACTTGCCCGAAGATTGCGAGCCAACTGTATGGAATATTGGGAAAGACTCGAGTCTTTCCCTTCATTTTCGATTGTCTCGGCATTGTTTTCACGTTGTTTCTTTGGCGAAACGAAAATTTTCCAATGCTATTTGTACTCGGTATTCTGGAAAAAATTCATTGATTGTGGTCGAAGAGGATTTAAATATTTCTCGCACCCCATATCCAGAGCCATAACGACCGTGGTCGTTGGGCGCTTCGCCCGTTCGTGGACGAGGAAAAACGTAAGTTTTGAAGGATTTTGAAAAAACACGATCACCGCTAATTGTTGTTGGCAAAATAACGGGAATATTGAGAATCAATAGAGTGAATGAGGCGAACATCGCTGATGAGCTTCGGGTTAGAATACCTTGTGTATTTCACATATTAGAAACGCATATACAGTCCGTAGGCGGTGGGTGCACTCGGCACGTAGTACGAAACCGCGCACCGAACTTTAGGCCACACGAAAGCTCCTCCCGAGCTTTCCATGCACACATACATGCATGATTTATCTCACATACAAATGTCGTACACGTATATATAGGAGTTGTTGGAGAACAAAAGGGCCTAAAAATGTTGAGTTAACCTTCGGAGTAAGCAAAGTTACGCTCTTAAGCTTAGCCACTATATTCTATACCGCGTATTTTACATCCAGCTCCATTCCCCTCTTTCACCCCTGGCCTCTCAGGGTGAGAAGTTTTCGTCCGAGAGCTCGATATGATTCTCTTCCCCCTATCTCTGTCTTTCTCTCTCGCTCGTAAAGTTACAATGGGGTATTACGCCCCCTGAGAGTACCAAAAGTGCAGAGGAGTAAAGCATGGAGAGAGAGAGAGAGAGAGAGAGAGTGAGCAAGAGGCGGAGAGAAGAGAAGCTCGAGCACCATCGAGAAAACGGATAATTTCCGAGACTACAAGAGAAGAACACCCTGAAATGGATATACAAATAGAGAATGAGAAAACGAGTGGGAGAGTTTCTCTAATAGAAGGAGAAAAAAAAATAACAAGCACTTCCCCGTGCTCGATTAAAAAGTTTAATAATTGAAAGGAAATCGTACTTCTCTCATTATGGCGGAGCTTTTTTTTTTTTTTTTTTTCATGACGCAGCCAAATGAGAAGTGGATTGAGAAGCTTCTGCTTCAAAGCGAATCGAATGCCAAATTTCGGGATTGATTTTACATTGATGTGGAAAAAACGTTAAAAGTTCACAAAGTGTTAATAAATGGAGGAAAACTTTTCGTCGTATATACGTGAAATCGCGCGATAAATAAATACATGTACACGAGTGTTTTCGCGTGAGTTTTACCTTGTTGAATCTCTGCAGGTATGAGAGAAGTGGTAATGGTACTACGCGAAAGGGCAGACTCGGCGAGCAAGCGTTCGAGGGCGGGGGAGCAGCGCAGGGGCTGCGGTGGTCGAGACGTAAGAACTGGAAGGGTGCAAGGGACGGAATATAGAAAAAGGAAAGTCCAAGAGACGACGAAAACTTGGTTGCTCAACAGAGTATACGTATAGAATTGTAAAGGGAGAGAATTCTCTCCAGTGTTTTGCACGCTCTGCCGGTCTGCGTTGTGAGCTTTCGAGCTTACGAGGGCCGAGTGCTTCTATATGTCTTTCTCGCTCTCGCCTCACTCTCCGGTCGCCTTTCTTCGCTCCGAAAAGCAGAGCAGCAGCAGCAACAGACTTGCTTGTACGATAGAGGCTGCGAGAAACTCCTCCTGGTTCGTTTTCTCTCGTCTGACACTGCAGCTGACTTTACTACTGCACCACATATCTCTTTCTTCACTACTGGCTCCACCTTTTCTCTTTCACTTTCTCCCTTGCCCTGTTCTCAAGCCTTTTCTTCTTCTCCCACGTTCTTTCTTCGTTCCTTCCATAATCTCGCTCTTTGTGTTACCATTTTTTCTCTCTTTCCAGTCTTCCTTGTTTCATTCTTCCCAATCTATCCGTCCGTCCTCTTTCATCGAGCCATAAAAGCACCTTTCTCGCTTTTTTTACCACAGGATACACCTCGCAAGCACGCGAACCTATTCTCTTTTTTTATCTTCTTTTATCCTTCTTTCTTCTTTCTCTTTCTCTCTCTCCCCGCGCGCGCGCGCCCCCCCCCCTTTCCTCTCTGCTTTTCTTTGTGTACGCGTGATGCCTTTCGAGCATGTTGGTTAGTCTTCTTCTACGTTCCGCACTGCCTGTCTGCCTGTCCGTTGCCTGCGGTGAACCCCAAAAGGACGAGAGTGGGAGAGGGCGACGAAGAAGGAGATGACAGTCCACGTGTCTGACACCATCGCTTGCTTGTTCTACTGGAATCACGAGACAGTCCGTTTGCTCGTGTTTTCTCTCACTCATTGTCAGCTGCGTGTGTCTGTCAAAAGAATTTTCTTGATTTTGTGATTTTCATGAAAACGCTTTTGGAGGGAGCTCGGGCAAGGGATTTAATTTTTACTGGAATACGGGGAATCATTTTGACTGGAAACATCCGCAATGTTTTTCTAATTCATTGAGTAGCTTTCCAGGGAGCTTGATGCATCAAAAATATTCCATTTTCATTTAATGAAAATTCTGTGAAAAACCTGGAAAAAGGCTGATGGAGTTCTACGAATGAATTCATTTCCATGCTCTTCGTGCTCAAACTTTTAAAAGTTGATTTTCGAAAGCGTTTCTTCAGCTCAAACGAATTTTAGCGGTGGAATTAATCGAACGGTCTTCTTGGGACGTGGGACGGAAGTTATTTTTCCTGTGACGACGATATTATAAGAACGAACGGAAAAAAATACGATTTTGAATCGTTCCTCAATACCTCGAATTTCTCGAGCAATTATTTTTGGCGTACAAGTCCAAAGTTAAAGATACCCATGCATGCAAAGTGTAACAGAAAATTCTTCTAGCGATTCTTGGTTAACGGACGATCACAAAAATGTAAAAAATGTCCTGTAGCTCCTGCTGATTGAGTGCGTGACTAGCGTGCATTAATTTCTGTTAGGAAACGAAGAGTCGGGGAGTGCGATCGAGTACTCAGCTGCCAATCGTTAGTGCTTTTTTTTTCGACGAGCGTTTATTATGCTGAACGTTGATTTAGGTTCCATAGGCTGTTGCTGTGGGGATTCTCTCCCACTCTCGATCCACCTACCATGGATTTCTGCTACTGGCCAGCGCGTCATTGTCTCGTTGCGTTTCACCCCGTACATCGGGTATTGTTAGCCCTACCATTGTTCATGTACGACCGTTTCTACTCCGATCCTCACAAATATAGATGCACACGCGCATGCGGGCGCGCCCTCGTGAGTAATTTTGCGATGTTTTCTTCGTTTCTTCATTTCCAAGTTTTTTTTTCGGGAATCAGTAGGTTTAATAGGCCGAGGAGTAAGGCAGCTAGAATCATTTCCTGAATTTTTTTAAGATTTCAACTTTCGCTAAGGAGAAATGAAACATGAAACAGGATCTCCATCTTATCATTATTCTGTAATAAACAAATCGATGACAGGATTAAATGTTTGAATACACGCTTTCTCCATATATTTTGTGTTTGGGCGATCTTTCTCGATTTTTTTCCAGAATATAAATGATGAAAATGCTTCCTGCACCAAACGAATCATATACACGGAGAGACTTTCATAGCCAAAATTAATATGTTTTTATAGTAATGCCGGACCACATCGATATTATAATAATAATTGGTACAGAGTGTTGCAAATAATGCAAAAGTTTGGGGAACCATTAGCACAGTTCGTGCTAAATAACGCGCTGTGCTATATCGAAAATGAACAACGAGCGAATTTTGATCAAAAACATAGTATATAATGAAATGATTTGATGAAAATTCAGTAGATAACTTAGCAGTCGTTTATCTGTGCTATACGAAAAATTGCATAGTTTCGTATTTTCCCTTTTACCGCGCTGAATTTTTCTCAATAACATAGCAAAATTCATGCGCCCACCAATTATACGAGGCGTTGCGAGTATAAACATGAAAATTAACTAGTGGCACACAGTAAAATTTCAAGCAATTTGTCCACTCCGATCCACCAATTTATAACATTTTGCCAAAGACACGAGTGACATTCGGATATCGATACATCGTTCGATGTAAGAATGTCGCAGACCTAAATTTTGCCTGTCGTACATACTAAAATTTGAGAGAACTGCTTTCGGCATAAAAATTACTATGCACTTTGATGAAATGTAATAGAATGGCGATATACAACAGGGCTGCTACAAAACAGCAAATTTTTCTAGCAAATTCATCCGAAATATTGGTATAAAAGTCTCTCCATGCAAAAAGTATAAATTGTACTTACCCCAGCGTTGGAGATCTTTCTTATTCTTCTCTTCTTTAGATTCAATCTAACCCAGCATTTTCCTCAATCACATCAAACAACTGCTGTCATCAAATGGCAGGAGAAAATGTCTACGAGAATGTCGCAGCAAGCGGAAGGAGCATACGAAGCTGTGATTTATTGATTCGATTTACCAAATTAAAGTCACAGCTCGTGAGGGTTGGAGCGAAGAAAAAATACCAGATGGCACAGTTAAAATTGTCAGCTACCTCATAAAGTTTCACCCCCGACTATCATTTAATGATCGGCTGGTTGTGAGTTTTTATTTTCGTCCCAGAACATCGAACTTCGATACAGGGCACTTTTTTTCTGCCATACCAGATATTTTACTGTGCTACAATATGAATATTAATATTCACAATTTGAAATTTATAAAATAGTTATAAATTTTTCAATTTCGCCTAATATTTTCAACGTTAAACGAAATTTGCGCCTTGTTTCCACTCATTTTTATAAAACATTTTATATTATTGTTATTTTTGATAATATTAAGTTTCATAAATTATTGTTATCGAAGTGATAGGAAATGTATGTACTCGCGCTTCAAAAATACAGTCATGAAAAGAGAGTAGCATGAAATGAGAAGAAAAACAGTGAAAAAATATGTTGGAATCGATTTATTTTAACGCAACGTCATTTCCACCGATGGCCCATTTTGTTCTGACCCACGTTCGCGTACACGGCACGATAAAAGCCCGGAGTAGGGTGGTGTAATAACGGCTCTTCGCATTTCACTTGAGCCCTAAGGTTCCCAATCAATTCCGGAAGTACTAACGTGCTTTGTACTGATTGTGCCAATAAAATTCTCGGCATGTGATTCTCGCACAGTTATATTCGCTCGGATTTTAGTAACGCGTACATCTCTCTCTCTCTCTCCCCCCCCCCCCCCCTTCCGCCCGCGCTCTCATTCGTTGTCTCTGTTCCTTTCTTGAGCTCTGTTTTTTTTTTTACTTTCGCAATTCAATCGGCCACAACACGAAACACGATTTATCTTACAAAATACCCATAATTACGAGCAGCAGAATAAAAGCTCAGGGTAAACAAAAATTCGTTTAGAAAAAACTCAAGAAATTTATGATTTTGTGAATTTGCAAGGACAAAAAATTTCGAAACATTACACAAATTTCTAATCGATTCAGAACAGCAGTGGGTTTTGATTTTCTTGTACAAACGAAGGAAAAAATATTTTAAGCAATAAAAACCGGGGCGGGGTAACTAAATCGACTTTAAAGCGTACTGAGACTAATTAGCCAAGAAAAACATGTCGGAAATCGTCGAGACCAGTTTTTCTCTTCTCTTTCTTTTCCCTCCGGAGTCTGTACTTTATGTTTTTCCTTTCTCTCCTGCAATTACCAGCATCACCCATGGAAATCCAACGTTTGCCGTGCCCGCAGCGATGGAAGTGGATCGGCGATTTTTGCCCGCATCTTCGAGCCACCAACTCCACCGGTGAAATTCCTTTTTTTGCCCTCAAATACCCACGCGTATCTTTTTTTTCGGATAGAGTTCAAAAAAGGACTTCATTAGGGTGAAAAAAACTGAAGGTTTTCTTCCTCTCCGAACGCTTTTCAGACCCGAATCGACCTTGTAAATTAGTCGAAAAATTATATATTTTCATCTTTCTTCATGGATTTACATAAATATTAAAATAGGCTTAAATTTCGGGTGTAAATTATTCAGATTCTGTGAAGCACAGTGTGAACGTTCTCATACTGACCCCGTAATTTTGAACACGATTTTAAAAAGCACGCACGATTCTCCAAACGATTCTCCTGGAAATGTCTCGGAAATCCCCTGTTTTTGGTGGTCCATTTTATTCCAAATTTATGCAAGTAAACAAGTAAAAAACCGTGTAGATACCATGGACGAAAATTATTGTCGTCGACATCACCTACCGTGATAGAACAAAACACGTGTTCGCTCGGGTCATTTTTGCGTAACGTTTTCGTTACCATGCACAGTGCACAGGCTCCGGCTCCGGCTATCACGATGTTTCTCCACTTACCCTCGCGTAATGGCGGCATCCTTTCCCCTCCGCCCTTTCTGCTCTTCGCGCGTTCCAACAGAGCTGCTTTTATGAGAGGCTCTAGATTATACGCCGGGGATAATGGTCGTCTTTATACTCGAGAGCACGGACACGCGTGCCCTCCTCGTGCGTGATCTTTACGTCTCGAGCTTCCGGTTCTCATGTCTGAAGAATAGCTATCGTGACAGCGGACAGAGCCCAGAGCTTCTGGTGCTTTAATAACCATCGACACATCTGCGTAAAACACAGTTCGAGGAGCGGACTCGAGCAAAGTGGATGCTAACGACCGGAAGTTCGCACTTCGATGTGCTGAATCTGAAAATCCCACATGAAATCAATGCTTCGTGAATAATTAAAATCTTCAACAAATCTATGCTGCTTGTTCCAGCTGGATTAAGGATATATTGCACAGGCGATACAATGTTGCCATGCTAAACCATGCTAAAAACATAAAAAAATTCAAAATGATCAGAATTTTATAAAATTTGGTGAACATATTCTTTAGTGCCAAATTTGACAATACAAATTTTTTAAGATTTTTCTTCTGTACAGTTATCGAGTAATTGATCACTAAAGTTCACGTGTATAAGCATAGCGTTTCCATATATATAGGTATACATTCCGGGCATGAGAAATCTGCTTTAATGTGTAATTACTCGATAACTAAGTAGAAGAAAATTTTGAAAAAATTTGAGTTTTCGCACTTGATGTTGAAGAACATTATCACCAAATTTGATCAATTTCTTAATATTTTGACTTCTGTACCGAAACTCCTTAAGGATATATTGCACAGGCGATACAATGTTGCCATGCTAAACCATGCTAAAAACATAAAAAAATTCAAAATGATTAGAATTTTATAAAATTTGGTGAACATATTCTTTAGTGCCAAATTTGACAATACAAATTTTTTAAGATTTTTCTTCTGTACAGTTATCGAGTAATTTATCACTAAAGTTCACGTGTATAAGCATAGCGTTTCCATATATATAGGTATACATTCCGGGCATAAGAAATCTGCTTTAATGCGTAATTACTCGATAACTAAACAGAAGAAAATTTTGAAAAAAATTGTGTTTTCGCACTTGATGTTGAAGAACATTATCACCAAATTTGATCAATTTCTAATTATTTCGACTTTTGTATCATTCACCCTTAAAGTCGACACGGCTCCTCAATCAACGATGCGTGACGGTAATCAATGAAAAGTTCACTGCGCCGTTAGGTTGGTTGGAATTCGATCGTAATTTGTGTCAAATGATGATCGAACGCTTCCTGCCCAACATCCACAAAAATAGCGTTCTCTGACAGCTGAGCAAAAGCATTCGAAATCGTTTTTATCCTTGATTATCCTTTCCAAATTCTCCAGGAATGTGGTGCTAGTGTCGTGGCCCGAGTTTCGGGCATTTTTAAAATTCCCAAATAACCTACTCGACGCTACCCGGCGGTGACATCACCTCCGCAGTCGTTTTTCTCAATATCCTCGTATCTTTTGATCGGGAATTTACGCATTTTTCACCAAATTTTCGGCACGTGAACTAACAATGATCTTCCATATCTTTGCTCATCTTTGATCATCGACTTTTCCAAGTGCCTTTCCTCATCCTGATATTGATTTTTCTCAGTCTTGAAAAATCCAGAACTATACCGAATCCTGTGAAAGTTCGGACAGTTGGGATATGTGACTTTGACTCTACCCTCGCGTCACATTCCTGAGGAACTTGTTCCAACGCGGGACGGCCTGTGTCTCGGTACTTTTTTCACTAATTCTTCCCCAATGTTAGACCGGAGCAGAGGCCTGCGGAGAATCGCGGTCGTTCAGATTTTTTACAACGTGCTTTCAACGGTTTGAGAAAACGTGCTCGAGTATACAAATGACCGACGATTCGCTTTTTTCCCTCTCCGCACAATCGTTTGCTCCGTCCTCGTGCGAACATCTCCAAAGGTTCGTTCGAGACGAGGAAGCCTTGTTTGATAAAAAGTAGGGAAGATCAAGGCGACGAATCGGTGTCAGCTTTCCCCGCATAAACACTGCAATCTTTCCGAAAGCTCCATTTGAATTTGCTTCGCCAAATTCCCCTTGTACTTTCTGGATAGCATGCCTTCGATTCAAAAAAATATCGAATAATCGATCTGCGAACGGGATTGTTGTTTACAAAGTCAGAACTTTCGTTATTCCAATTCATTTAGAAACCCTCCCAAATAGCAGTCATATTAATAGAATGAGAAAACAATATCGCAGAAATGCAGCGTCGAGAGTTTGGGAACATCGACAGTTAGGTCCATATCGAGGTTGAAACAGGGAACGAACGTTATAAGCGGGAGGGAGAGAAGCTCAACCAACAAGATTCTCGAGTAGAGTGTGTACTGGTCGTAGGAGATGGTCGTAGAACTTGCGATCAAACTTGAGGATTTGCGCTGCTCTAGGAACTATCAAGAGGGCGCGAGAGGGGGCACGGGGAGGGAGCAGGAGAGATCTGTACAGGAAACGTTTCTGCTGTGGTAAGGCACGGGTGACCGTGGCGTAGACGCCACGAGTCCGAAATCCTTCGTGATCCCTTTATCGCTAACGCCCTCAGGTGGATTACCCACCGAGCCAAATCCTGACCGTTATCAATAACGCTGTCGCATTCCGCTTGTCTTTCTTCTTCAACTCTATTTTAGCCACACACGCGCGCGCGTTGAAGCCTCATTCGTTTCGTCTGTTTGACTCAAATGAAGCTTGAAGAATTGAGAAATTCTTCGAATAAAGTGTTTCGATGAAAATCCATGGAAAATGGGTAATTAGTCGATGAGACGATACTTTTTAATGAATCTCTTTGAATTATCTATGAGTCCCGGTAGCCACTCTGTGAGACAGGAGAATCTTTACAGAAGCGATAGTTTTTCAACTGTTTTCGATGACTTTCCAAATTTATTTCTTTAAGGTGATGGATCAGTCGGTAATCACAACCGTGAGTGCGAGAGAGATAGCTGCAAATTTTGAAAATTAAATTTTTCCACATAATTCGTCTGATCGAAAAAATAAAAATGTCATCGGATTTTTCCGATCGTGCTGCGTACGATGACATTTTTATTATTTTAATCGGACGAACGATGTCAAAGAGTTTCAATTTCAAAAATTCGAGGTGTGATTACCGACTGATCCATCATCTTAAGGAGGGCGGATCGCGACGATACAATGTTGCCATGCTAAACCATGTTAAATACATTAATAATTTCAAAATTATAAGAATTTCGTAAAATTTGGCAAATGTATTCTTTAAAAATATATAAGAAAATATACATTTTTTTAGATTCTTCTACCACATAGCTCTCGAGTAATTGAACAATAAAGTTCACGTGTATAAGCATTCAGTTTACATATATGCAGTTATACATCTCGTGCATAAGAACTTTGATTTAACGCTCAATTATTCGATAACCATGTGGTAAAAAAATATGAAAAAAATTGTATTTGTATACTTGATGCCAAAGAATGTTATCACCAAATTCTGATTATTTTGATTTTGTGATCCACCCTCCTTAATAATTAAATAATTACAGTGTTTCAGAGAATACTGCTAACTGACGTATTTTTTTTTTCTTTCGATCGCGACCTCTTGGAACTCTGCAGCCTAGCGCATTGAAAAGATATGGACTATTTATTTTTCGATATCATCAAAAAATGTTGCATTTTTTCGCACACGAAAACAATTATAAACCAAATAATTGAAAAAAAAAATTGGCCGTTGTACTTGGCGTTCCTTTTGTATTTAATATTATCTAATTTACCTGTATCTTACACTTACGAAAGTCGAGTAAAACGCCAAGTACAATCGCCAAATTTTTTTTGTTCCAATATTTTGGTTGACAATTTTTTTTCGTTTGTAATTTTTTTTGAAATTTTTGTGATCTTAATTTCTGTTAGTCGCAATTTGTTTTTGTAATGTTTCGGCTTTGTATTTATTGTGGTTGTATTCACTCACGAGTTCAATATGAGAAATGAAAATTTACGGAAAAATGTATCCGCATTCAAATATTTTGATAAAAAATAATTACACGAGAAATGTAATCAATGAGAATGTTTCTACTCTTGCATTTTATCCCTCGAGCAATGATACTTTTGTTTTTTAATCACCAAAAAGTAATAAATATCTTTGCTCAACTGGAGATATTTTGCCTCAGAGTAATTGAAAACAGCAATTTAGTAGATGAGAAAATATCATTTTCATTAATATTATTGCATCAGATCGTATGACTCTACGATATAAGATTCTTATGGAAACAAATTCGAGAGAATAATATCGAAGGGATAAATAGAAAGATGTTGACTCCCGGAGAAGAAGCAAGTAGAAGTGGTCAGCGCGTGGTCAGCCGTCGTGGAACAACAATACTCTTTACGCCTACGCAAGGGAGTTTTGTCGATTTATGAGCAGAGGGCGCTAGACTTGTATTTTTATGAACTGAGAACAAGTTGAAATCGCTTCGTCACCAGCAATGAAGAATCGGCAATTGATAAAACCCATAAAACCAAGAGAGAATGACACGAGTTCGAGGTCATCTTTTCCTCTATGATTATTTGGAATATTACGAAGTAAGTAAAATATTGACAACGGCGTTAAAAAACATGCAACTGCGGTTAGTAACTTTGAATGGAATTCGTAACTGGGATGCTCTTTCTGGAAATGGGGATTGCCCGAAATGGGGATTCGCGAAAAAAAAGGTTAGTTTTTAACGCGCCGTTGATACATTTTGAACATTGTAACCGCGTTCCCTTCGCTTCGGGCGACATGTGAATTATTGGAGAGTTTCTGCTCTTGCGCAATTCTGGCCTCGTTCTGTGGCCAAGCAGAGAAGGATAAATAATAAAATAAAAAGGGTACGCGAAAGCGATGGGCTGAAATAACGAAAAAAGATATAAAAAACGAGGAACGAGGGTAGAAAATAGTAAAGAAGGGGAGGAGCAAGAGAGTGGAAGAGAAAGAGGAAAATTCGGTCTGCACTAATGAAGGGAAAATAACGAGGTTGAAACGTGGACCGAGAAGATGAAGAGATCCAGGTACGGAAAACTTCTCGTGAATTGCACGAAAAAGAAACACACACACGAAACTCGTGAATACGAGCAAAAGAAGCCATTCGAGTGTGGGAGGTACGAAGGTGATAGAAATCCAAATAAATTTTTGCGAGAACGGAGCAACGAAGAAATTAAAACTGAGGGAGAAAAAAGGATACGGGAGAAGGAGACCCGAGAAAAATCTCGTGGTAGTACCGCCAGAGAGACGAAAAATCAAAGGGTCTTGTTAGATTGAGCAAAAAGCGCGCACCTTCGTGAGTTAGTGATGCATGCACGACGCCGCTTTTTGCTACGCTTTCTATTTTTCTTGAGTACACTCCCGCATGTATTTCTCTCTCTCTTTCTCTCTCTTTCCCTTTGTACACAATTTTCTTTGAAGATTTTACTGCTGAACAACAAAAAATAGGAATTCTCATGTGAATAAATCGGTAGTAACTGCCATTAATATCTTACCTAAGCTCTTTCGTTCCAGGGGAGCCAATACTTGGTTAGGTGACCGCTTAACCGTGCCCCAATAGCCGCCGG
The DNA here is from genome assembly GCF_019457755.1 of Venturia canescens. Classification (NCBI taxonomy): domain Eukaryota; kingdom Metazoa; phylum Arthropoda; class Insecta; order Hymenoptera; family Ichneumonidae; genus Venturia; species Venturia canescens. The sequence goes on from NC_057426.1 coordinate 12,983,033, forward strand.
GTGATGAACGGTTTTTTCATATTATTTTTTTTCAAATTCAGAGTTAGTGGGGTCCAAGGGATGCTGGGGGGCGAAAAAATTGACGACTGCGCAGGCGCATCGGTTGAACTTGATTGAAATAGTGGTTGAAAGACGAAGACAGAATTGAAAAAATGCGTGGGCCTCGATAAAACCAGCAATATTTTCCTGACTCGTTGACTTCCTTTCGCACACGGAGCGAGTAGAAAAATATCTGGACGTATGAGAAAACCCACACGATCTGAAGTGCTCCGGTCCATACGTCACAGTGATGACGGGCCCGAAGCGAGAGAACGAGGCCAAGCTCCGCTGATCGGATCGACAAGATATATTATTAACAAGAAATAATAAAGGAGAGATTCTGGAAGAGGGCGAGCACGAATGCTCAACGTACGCATCGAGAAATATCGACATGTATGAAAGCACACACAAGAAAACGAGGGAGTGGGACAAAGTGAGGGAGGTGGGCAATATAAACAATAATTTATTGACGTAAATGGGGGCTGCGAAAGAGACGAATGAGGAGGCGGAATGGAAACAAAGGAAAAATATCCCAGGGTCTGAAAGAAAAGTACAAGCTCGCTAAACTTCTTTCCGAAATCGAAAGAAAAAGCAATGACAAAGAAGACAAAAATTTAAGAAAATCGGAACAAAGAAGAAATAACAGAAACACATGAAAAAGAATTTTTCAATTGAAGAAAAAAAGCTTCCCTGTGTGGTTCAGATTTCTTCTATACATCCATAAAGTTGGTGTAGCTCCTCATTGGCTGTCTGAAGTCCAATTATTCTGGAGTGTGGTTTCGAAGTGAAAAATAGTATTTGATGACTCGAAATTGTGACTGAACATTGTTCAACAGTGTCCAGTGGATTTTTGATTGAAATCATATCTATTCCTTAACTTCCTAAAGACCTGGCGATTTTGGGGAGAATTCTATTTTCTCCAAGTGGGGAGCAATAAATTCTGAAAAATAAAAAAATATGCACGCCAAGTCTTTGTTCAAAAACTTAATTTTTTTTTCCAAATTTTTCAAGAAAACAAAAAATAAACATACTTGAGTGTTTATTGAAATGATGTCATTACGTTCTTAATACTTGGCGTAACTTTTTACACTTTTGAAAAGTTTTTGTTGGGGATTTTATTTTTTCGAGTCACACATCAATTTCCATCGAGTTCTTGCTTCACAGAAAATTATTATGAGTACTCTCAAAAATGCATAAATGTCACTCTACTACTATGATATCATGGTAATTTTTACTGGAATTGTGTCTTCATGCAGGGTGAATACAATGTGCGTAAATACGAATGACTACGATATTAAATCGGATGAATTCTATCTGTTTATATTAAAGTATGAAATAAAAAAGAATTTGGACGATATCACAAAAATTCATGCGGACTTTAATGACAAGTGATGAAACTCCATTATCGAAAATATTTAACCTGAGAGAAATTTCCACATTTTTAATGTACGTCGACAAAAAGCGACCCTCTTTTGTACAATGCATGCGTGAATATAGGATCGCGTTGGACACTTTGTTAATGAGATTTGAAACAGAGGGTTATTGTTAAATTTTTATTTCTCTTCAAGATAAATAAATCGAATCTGTCAGATGAAAATGAATGAAAACTTGCAAACGTTTCAAACGGGGATATAATGAAGTTCGATCATTGGTCGTTTCGGCAATTTTACCTTCCCTTTGTCGCGTTTCGACCCCTTCTCCACTCTTTCGTTCCACTCTTTGTTGACAAAACGAAATTGCACCGTTCTTCATGAGATTGAAAAACTTCACGCTGTTTCACGAACAAATATGGCCGATAGGATAATCGACAATTTTAGTACCAATTTATAACTTAACACATCGGGATCAAATAATTTGGTAAACCATCGAAAGCTCATTCAGAGAAAATCCGCAAAATCCAATTACGCATATTTTTTCAAACACAAATACAAACAAACACAAACATACATTGAATGTCAATAGCAGAAAAATATTCCAAAATTGTTTTAAGGAAGTTAAACAGGAAATAGTATTGGAGGACAAAAAAATATGAAACTTTACAGAATGTTAAATTATGATGTATAAGTCATTCGCAGAAATTTTTGAGAACCCCGGTGGCTTGTAACGCGAAATATCTGTAATTTCTTTTTTGCCTCGACAAGCCATGTTAACAAATGGCCTCTTACGAGAAATCGCACAGTAGCTGTACATTTTTCCCCATATCTCCGTTATTGATGGATAGGATGGAACAAAACTTGAACAGTACAGAGATTTAATATTTCCAATGATTTATCCGGCTTAAAATTTATCGAAGACGACTTATGACAGGAGTAATTACTAAAATAAGGCATGACACTCGCTTCCTTCCAGAGCGTCACTAGAGACGTTGCAACGTCTCATATATTCGAGGTTATGTGCGCGTAATTTGAAATTTGAATGTATGAATCAGCAATGATGTGCAGACTGGCAAAAACGTTCGAAAAGTTTTTTTGCTAAAAGGATATGAGTCAGAATGACTATCGGTATAATAAATTAACAAACAAATTGAGAAGTACTCTTTTATTTCCATACACATTTTCGTACAAACGCAAAGTCTTTTTCTTGAGAACTAATGCATTTCAGCTGATGAACTGTCAATGACACATGATCTGTTTTTGAACACACACAAACGCGTTCACATGAAAACGAAAAGCGACGTTGACAGATGAACTACTATTGAGGTCAAACGATGGTCTAATGTTCTTATGACTAGTTAGGTAACTGAGTAGCCTCCTTAAAAAAAACGATGAAATGAGATTTGAGGGCGAGCTTCCAATAGCGCTGCAATAGGTCGATTACTCTTCCGGGAAACTAAAGCTGCTTTCTGCCTGACCTCCTCAAAAGTTTAGTTTCATTAAGGCGTTTAGAGGCACTTTGTTACGAATGATCGAGAAAACGGGCTCAACGAAGGTCGCTGATATCTGAGAATCAGGCATCGCCTCTTTATCAGCCAGAGATTTACGTGGAATTGCAAATCCACCCGCAGAAGAAGGGAGGGACGAAGGGGATGGCGAGGAACATGATTTTGCACGTGAAGAATGAAAAGGGTTTACGGGGACTGGGACGGGGCTCGGGAACCTCGTTTTCGGGGGTGAGCGCTCGACGAAGTAACGTTCGAACGGGGCTGCGGTCGATCCAATTAGTCGGTCAACAATGTCTTTTGTCGATAATCGGTGACGAATCGATTTAAACTCATATTCAATCCAATTTGAGTGGGTGCAAGAATAAAAAAGGACACGCATCAGCGGACGGGGGTTGAAGGAGAAACAGAGAGGACGGAAAAGCTGTGCATGGGAAATGTTCCACAAAATGGAGTACCGCCCGCCTAGAAAGTTTCCTAGGTACCTCCTCAGGGTATTGTCAGGCTGCCATGCTGCCTTGGTAGGGCGCTTGTAAGGCCACCTGATGACGCCCTGTTCCAAAATGTTACGCCCTGAAACAAATGGCCGTGACCAGGTTGCTTGGTCAGGCCCGAATAAGGCGCCCTGGTCCGGGTCGGTTCACGTTCGTTTACAGACCCTGATCAGGTTATCTGACCGGGCGGTGATCAGGGTTTTCGACTAGGCTACTGTCAGGTTGTCCTACATGAAAATCTCGTGCACATAGACTTCTAGAAGACATCGTTATTTTATTAATCTTTATTAAATCAATCATGTAAATTATAAGTCTTTTTTTGAATATTTTTACATGTGTAACCTATAATTTAATAATTATGTTTTATAAACTGTCAAATTTGAGGAACGTGTGGATAAAGAGTATAATTTTATATTCTTAAAAATACGCGTTTATTGGGCATTTTTTTAGCGTATAGCCCGATTTCCGTTCCAATCCTTGGCATTGTTGATGACTCTGTCAACAGCTTGATCAAAATCTTTGACGCTTACGGATTTCTTCTCGTCGCTGGCGAATTTTGTCGGGCTATGTAAATCTGTGAAATATTGAACAATAAAATAAAATGATTGGTGTGCTAAGATTGGCACAATTTTAGAATTTCCAAGAGAAAAATCACAAATTTGTATCAATAATTCTCTCAACACAATTTTTGCTCGTTTGTATAATGTCAACAATTCTAATTCGTTCATATAATTAATGCAAATCACTTTAAAATTGTACATACCTTTTGAAAATTTACGCATAGAGCGATATCTTCGCATACGCATACGCGCCTTATACCGACGTTGGTCATCTCGATTCATTTCAACTTATGTTCAGATACAATTTTTTTATTGTTTGATTTCAGTTGAAAACTTGTCACTCGGATCTTTTATAAAATACGAATAGAATAAAACTTCATCAAATATATGGAAACTCACTTTGAAAATCACTTGGAAACTTGTCACTCGGATCTCGTATAAAACACGAATGGAATATAACTTATTCACCATCTATTCGAATACGCGTTTGTGCCAGTCATAAGGCAAGCCTTGGAAGGACCTAATAGAACAAGTACTGTCAAGGCAGTATTGTGGTAGATTCCAGCTGGAATCTCATAAGGATTTCCACATATGGCGTGATTAAGTCGAGCCTGAGCAGGACCTGAATGAGATAACGGTCAAAAAGGCCTTATCTAGGCGAACCCGATCAGGGCCATTTTAGATTAGGCTGTTTTGGAAATTATTGTGGAAAACCTTATAGCGGCCACATCAGGCTTTTAACAATAGGATTGCCCGTTTCAAAACCTGATCATGACCTCATCATGAACAGGTGAACCCTAACAAATTTCTAGGCGGGCGGGGCCGAGTCGGACGTAAAGCAAAATGGAATGTGACAAAGCGATATTGAGCACTTTTATTGAAGAACAAGTGAAGGTCATTAATTTATTTTCATGAAATTAATGGTTCTTTTGAATAGTTTTCATTTTATTGTTATTTTTTTGCTGTTATTTTTTTCTCAGCCTTATTATTCGACACTTCGGTAACTTGTGCCGTCGATTGATTAAATTAATTAAACCATTCTATTATAATTGAGTTTTCCATCGTTGAAAACGTAGATTCGGAGCGAAGCGGATCTTTTTTTTAAACAAATTTGTCTCTGTTATGTTTTTGTTTGTTTTTAGAGAATTTTTACGTCTCATTAATAACGTAGAGTGTCCCATTTCTGCGCTATTTTTCGCAAATTTATTATTTATCTACAAGCACAGAACTGAGATTCCTGACAATTCTGTATCATCGTGAATTTCGTAGTGAGTCAAAAAATATTTTTATTCGTTCACTTGATCTTCATACATATATTATTTAAGCTGCGTTGACTTGAGCGACGGACACGTAATTGTGAATATTTTTGCCATCTGCGCTGTCGCTCAAGACGATGGCGAAGCTCCAATTGTTCTCCATCCCTTCTACCAACTGGGCCGACAGCAATAGCGCACTTACACAAGTGCAAGTACAAGCATATGGGACATTTTTGGTTAACTCGACCGTTTTAATGTTGCGACATGTGTCATTTTTTTTCAAATATTTCAACTTCAGTGGAATTATTTTTTAATTTATTCAAAAGTCAATTCGTGGACCAGTCAATTTTGAACATTTCACAAAATTATTAAAACGACAGCTGATCATCATTGCTGTACTAATTGTATTCATCATTGACTGTTGATTAGACTTAGACACACACACACACACACGACATTGGTTCTAAAAAAATTCAAAATGAATGTTAACAAACTTTAGGGTTTCATAAGTTAGTCTTTTCTTCTTAACAGAGAATTGATCAATTTTTCGAATTTTTTTTTACGTCTTGGGTTTTCCCATCTCCGACTGAATAAGTGTTGAGTTTCGTCGTTCTGTGTACAACTTCCATCGAAAGATGATGTCGAATAATTGGTTGATATTAAAAACTGAAAATGCCAGATTGCAGTGAAATCGAAATCAGTGAACTTTTGCACGGAAAAGCCCATACGAAAAAACGATGTCTCTCGGTCTCGCTGTGTCCGCGAGCTCTTTTCCAACTCCGTAACTCTACGAGGTAGGTTGGAGGGAAGGAGAAGGAGAGAGCTCGACTCAGCCACGGTATTAAATTTATTGGATTACGTTGGACCTATTGTCGTTTCTTCTCGGAGAAAATTTCTCAACTCGCTTCGAGCAGCAAGCACTGAAGCAATAATACACGTTCTACGTCTGCAACGAGGAAGGTCTGCTTTCCTCACCTATTTTTTACAATACATATACCTTAAAGATGCTTGCATAGATGTATAGGGGAGATCGGGGTAAAACGAGCCACCCAAGCAAATATCCTAATTTTCAGGAGTTTGAGAAGCTTCATCCATTGCTTACTCTCAAACAAAAAAAACCGTATTCTAATTTTTTACAATTTTGGAAAAAAAACCTTTTCTTCGGACCCAATGGAGTGGCCCTAGAAAATTGCTGGAACTTTTTGTTCTCACTGCAATTTTAATTTGTCAAAAACTTGAGTGTATTCTTTTGTTTTGCCTTCTCTGAAAATCTGTACCGAATTGCGAGAGTGAAAAAACAAATTCGCCCGATTTTTTAAGTACTCCGTTTTGCCCCGGTTTCCTCCGTACATCCTCACGATTACATATAAACGTATATTAGGTTTATGTATAGAACGGTTGTTGATGTACTCGGGAAAGTAAACGATAAAAGAATCGATACTGACGACAACGAAGTAATAATAAAGCTCCTCCGAGGTCATATCTCTCGGAGGGCAACTCATAAATACTTTTCTATCTCTTCTCTTTATATCTCCATTGTAACAGCACTTTATTTTACCTCGCCGTTTTACAAGCGTTTCTAATAAAACTGCGTTTCTTGGATCATGATTTTTTCCATCGATATAATCTTGATTGAGTTGATCGATTTAAAAAATCGAAAAAATAAAAGAAGCTGCATCAGAGCTCATTGTCGTATCGGATAGATTTTTCAATTCTGAAAAGAAAAACTTTTTCTGAAATTTCTCCCCTTTCGTGTACCAGCGCAGCAGCTCATTGATGCGTCGCACTAATCGGTTGATTTCGCAGCAGCGATGCTTTTGAGGAAAAAATCCCCGAGGATGTTTCTCGTCGGAATTTAGTGATTTATTTACTCCGGAAAGGAGTAACGCGAATCTTGAGACGTCCCGAGTATTAAGGCATATAAAGAGGCATGAGCGGGGTTTATGTAACAGAGGATGAAGGAATGAAATGGGAATCACCGTTACCGTGAGATTGATAACGTTGCCGCCTGTTACCTAGACACCCTCGCGTTTCTCTTCGCCTTCGATCTTACGTCTCTCATCGTCACATGTGCAGCCGCATACGAGGAGAGAATAGGAAAAAGATGGCTCGCTTTTTCCTCGCTCCCGATGCGCCCCCTCTTTTCTCTAAAGTACGAAGAGAAATAGAGCCGGAACTCGATCTTCATATCGCACTAGGAGTAGAGCACACTTTCTTACAGAAGAGCGAGAAAAAATTGCTGCCATTCCTTAAAGATTTTCCTATAAATCTCCCTCGCCCAGTTCCCTGGTCGAGCTGAACAATATTTTTTTTCGCACTCCTCCCTAAAGAGTTTTATTATTAGAACCGCCGGAGGAGAACACGAGCTTTGGACCGCGAATCGTAAAAATATTTTTTCATCATGGACAACTCACGTTTCGGAAGAAACAAATAACGATTGAAAGAAAATTTCAATACTTATACATCTTTTACGGAAAATTCTGAGATGAAGGTATTCCTTTCGCACGACCGGATTTTTTGGAGCCTTTATTTTTATCTTGGCTATGGATTTCTTACATTTTTTTCTATCAGTGAGACATTTTGTATCAGGAATTTAGAATTATTTAGTATATATGAATTATTGAATAAAAATGTGGTGGTGATGAAATCTCCGCAAACTCACGTATAAATTTTACAATTTTTCGAGTTTGAATTTTTAATCAAATGTTCGATAACCTGACCTGAAATTTCGCCAATCTATTCGCAGGCACTTTTATTTTACTGGTATTTAAAATCAGTTATTTGTAGAATATTCGGGTCAGGAATGGATCAGTCTGTATATCGCAACCGTGAGTGCGAGAGAGATAGCTGAAAATTTCGAAATCGAAATTCTTTGAGACAGTTTGACCGATTAAAAAAAGGCTACGTCAGCCGATTTTTGCCATCGTTCTGCTTAGGTCGACAGAGCCTTTTTTAATCGGTCAAACCGTCTCAAAGAATTTTGATTTCGAAAATTCCCAGTGAAGTTAGTCGACTGATCCATATTCTTAATGAAAATCTACAAAAAATTGGACCAGAAGATGTTTCGAATGGAACACAGTTGGATAAATTTTGAAAACGATTTATGTTAGAGCATAAAGATTAAGAGAGAGAGAGAGGAAAAACGGACTTTTCGTTGTACTTTGTACTTTCTGTACTTTGAACTTCTGTACTTTGCACCAACGGCGAGGGCAAACATTACTTCTTCCCTGATCCATACTCTTCTGACTGAACAGCAGCAAAGAAACATTGTTTTTTGTCTGGTATTTTTTCTTCTCACCGAATGATAATAGAATTATATTTCCGGTTCTTGCTCGAAAAACTGAAAATTTTATACCTTTTGAATATCTATACATATACGAAATTGCGAATGTGTGTATGTAAGCGGGGATTTGAAGCTCGAGAGCTTTCGTACACCCACAAAATTCCAGAGGATTTTGAAACGCGAGTGTACGCTCTCTCGAGCTTTGGGACTATTGCATAGGAAATTTCACATGAAAATCTAGGACGGCTTTTAGAGCCGCAAAATATTGTCGAAAATATTAAATTTCTCGTCCGGCGCAAATTTACAGAAAAGCATTACGACTTCACTGCGAAAAAGGAAGTACGTTACTTTTTTCCCAGCAATCGGAGCATGCTTTTCAAAAGAGATTTTTCCAACTTTTTCGTTAAAAATGAAGATACCTGAACGTTTATTTTTCAAAATTTCTGCACTTTCCAAACTTCTGTATCTTAATAATAATTATTTTTATTATCGTTATTCGTACCAACAGTATTTTCAATGACTGTCTAAAAATACTAGAAATGAATGAATAAAAAAACAAATATGTCGATGACAAATGTTTCTAAATGACGTTGGTTTGGTTATCTTACGTCGTTACATTCTCTTTTTGAATTGATTTGAATTCTTAATTGATACTTCGATCATTGGGCATTTTCGTACTCGTTCAAATGAAAAAACGCGAGACTGCGCCGATTCATTTATTTCTATTGGCCACAAATGAGATGTGGCTTTACGTATGAAATGTCCCATATACATATGCATGAAGAGTGGTGAATCCTCTTGGGAAAGGGTATGGAAACACACGGGTGAAACGAGAGCGGGCGAGCGAAAAACCGTCTAAACGGAAATCAATGCTCGAGAGCGCACGATTACGCACGCTAGAAAAGCTCTGGTGGTTTCGTTCGTAAAAATCGTTGAAATACGTGTCTATTCATATATACATATACACATATAAACGTCTACGCACGTTTTCGGTTCGCAATGTTCCACAGGGGCGTGAACGTGTTGCGATAAACGAAACGAGATTAAAAAAAAAAAAAGTTGAAACTACTCCATACGTGGATATTTTGAGGAATCTCGCCTCTCTTTTATTGCTACCGTTTCAACGAGTTTGAAATCAGTCCGAACTTTCGGAAAAAATTGAAAAGTAAATTCTCGTATAAAAATATTGGCAAATACTGAAAAAGCAACTTCCAAACGAGAATTTCAAAGCAAATTTTGGAGCTTCGTCTCATCGAGAGACAAGACCAAGAAACGAAGGTCCGAAATACCCGGTGAACTTCATTCCCCTTTTTCAATGTACGAATTACGATTTAAAGGTACATAAAGAAGGAAGTACGTACAGGAAGTGCACCGGTCACGTATAAATCTGTGGGTTCGTCGGAGAGTGAAGGGCGGCGGTTGAAAGCTTCGTTGTGAAATAGTACGATTGAACTTTCGTGGAAGCTGGTTAACGAAATGTTCCACCAAGCGGGAATGTACACGAGACTTCTTGATTCCTCGTTTAAGCTGGTTAGTTAGCTGAGTACAGGTGCACACACATAGACACACAGATAGAAAAACAGACAAACACAAGTGCGAGGTGCACCTGCTGGTCTCCGAGCTCCGTTTGAAGCTCGAGTGAAAGCAAGAAAGAGAGAGAGAGAGAGAGAGAGAAACAGAGAGTTCCTGACAACGTAGCGGGGTGGAAATATGGACCAAGGGTACGGGGAGCTAGTTTGGGGGTGGTTTTACAAGGGGTCGCTCCCGGAAACCTGGAGTAGGAGGGTGCCAGGGGGTGGCTCCAAGGGGTAGAATAGGATTTTGCGATGGTGGTGGATAAAGTAGGTGGGTAGATCCTGGGCTAGCTCGGTGGATACAACTAACGGAGACAAACTGTGTGTTTGCCCCTTCATTACCCCCGAGTAAATACCGACCGGTTTTAATTACAACCCCCTACCACCTTGCCTATCTCTTTCGCATCTACAATCTCCCTTTCCTACCCCTTTATACCATCGTTAATGTTCTTTATATATGTACAATTGCTAGTTTTATCTACGTATGTATATAATACTCGTGTCCATGTATATATGTGCGTATTGTTTACTGGAAGAAACAGTTATACTGGTTGCCTCTTGTTATTTACTTGTGCTATTGGTCACAGGAGTAAATGCGTTCCGCCGTACCTCCTGGTGGTTTCAAACGACTCGACCTCCAACCGGGTCCGAATGCTGGGCTTTTTCTTTCTGTATAATTTTCTCAAGGTTGACAAATAATCAGCCTCGTTTCGATTCTCGATGATGCGATTATTCTTTCATTCGTCAACGGTACGAGCCAAAAGTTTTTAAATACTACTTTATCGTTTCGATATTTTTCGATGAGCTTGACTGAAAAATCTTTGGGATTCGATGAATTTCATTTCAAAGGAATTTTTTCATGTTTTTTCGGTGGGAAGAGTGAAATTATTTTATTTACCTGTCAACCTTGTGGTATTCGGTTTAATGGCCTAGCGAAACGAGGTCACAGGATAATAAATTATTCTTCTTCCGTGCCATTTGTAGATTCAGACGTTGTTGTTTCCGTTTCGATTGCTCATATTCTCCCCCATAGTTCCAAAACACCCTGTACACGTAACGCGGTATTTATCTCGTGGGAAATTAGTTGTTGGAAGCCACCGCTGGCTCGAGGCGCGTTATTCTTCTTCTTCCATGTTTTTTTCGATTTTTTCGTCATTTCTTTCTCCCGACCCTCGCAGGCGAATCTTTCGCAACTTTAGCGCTCTTCCGGCGCTGTTCATCATTCGCAATCTACGGAGATGGGAGACCTCGAGAGAGGGCAAGAGTCGGAGATTGTTCAAGTATGGGCTTTGTTGAACTATTTCTGGTAAATGGAGTCTTACTCTCAGAAAGGCAAGTTATTTGGTCACACAAAATCATCATCTTTTCCACCATCCAGCTTGTCACGCTCGTGACCATTCCAATATGGAATAATCTTTTTATTATTATTCGTTGGAATTTTCAATGATGGAACAATTATAAACGATTACGGTAAATCGATATCGTTCGATCGTGGGAATATAACTTTCAGTGCAGTTTTCATTTGGTCCGATAACGGTCGATTTTTATATTCGTATCTATATATAAATCTCCGATACGAAGATAGGAAAAGAGGATTTGAGCCAATAAACGAAAGCTTCAGTTGAGCTTCCCTATTATATGGGAATCGGCTTGGACGATGAGTATCTTGGGCTCATTGCGCCATAAGGGAATGGGAGAAGTTGGAAATAACTGTATGTTCATCGATATAATAGCGTATATATGTCGACGAATGTATACGATTATAGCGGTTGAAAGGAAAAATCTTGAAAATTGGTATAACTCGTGAATTCGGACTCGTCTTTTTTCAAATTTTCCCGTAGCCACATTGAATCCGCGAGATCGTTTTTGCCCATTTTCGGTAAAAAGTTATGTCGTAAAATGAAGCAAGGAAGAAAGAGGGAAAAAAGAGCAGGGGAGACCGGCAAAGAAAGAAATTCAAGCTACGAGGATTTATCGTGAAAAGTTTTCCAGCCCTGAAGACCGTTTGAAAATATAAGAGTACTGGAAAAGGGGAGCGTGAGTTGTTTCTAGCGGAGGGTACGAGACCAGTGGGCCACCGTCAGCCATTTCTGGGCGACCTTTCTTCAATTTCTACGTCCAACTTTTCCCCCATTTTTCACATTCTCTCACCTAAATTATGCTATTCATTTTTTTTGACACTTGTTGTGCTTCATTTTTGTTATCGCGGAGAAGTTGCACTTTGAAGGAGCGCTAGTGCAAAGTTCAAGGACGTTGGAAATTGCTCAAAGTCTCTCGTAACTTGAGTCGAAGTAATTTCGTATGATTTGGCGCACTCAAGAAGAGTGCTTTTTATTTATAAATATTGAAGTGTTGGAAATTTGAGTAATAATTGTTCTGCAGCGAGACAAATTTACCGGAGAATCATGAAAATCGTGTTGGCTTGAAACATCGTACTCGGAAGGGTATTTTTGAAATATCGTTCTCGCAAAGGGCCGGAGCTTCGGACGTTTATGTGTCCATTAAATTTGTCCATCAAGTTGGCGCGCGGATGCGGATATAATTTGTCCTAAAAGCGAGCTTTTCATTTGCTCGTTGAGAGAAAGAGAGAGAGAAAAGGGGATACGGAGGGAGGAATAAAATATTGAAGAGGGATAACGTCACGATGAGAGGAGGGAGATAAAAAAATGAAAAAGAGAGATAAAGAGGAAGAGAGGGGGAAGATTCGAGTTGCTCGAGACTCCCTTCGGTGGGCAGGCTCGAGAGCGAATTACGAGAACCATCGAGGGTTGCAGCAGCCGGCGTTCTCCCATTATCGCAAAGCCGTTTTTCCTTCTCTTTCATCCCCGTCATTTTTCTCGGGGCGTCTCTTTTTTATTTTTTTTTCCCTTTTACTCTCTTTCTTAACATTTCCACGACGAATATCTCGAAACGTCCGTCAGTCTGTCACTTACAACTCGGAGAAATAATATTTCTCCGGGGGGTACGTGAGAAGAGCGTTTTAAGGGACTGTGAAAGGTGAGGAAAAAAGAAAGAGCGAAAAAAACATTGGAGAGGGGGTCGGCGGAGGAGGGCGGGGGGTGAGTGAGACGCAGTGCTCGTCTCGCGAAAAAGAGATGACGGGTCAAACGAGTGATGCGAAGGGAGACTCGCGAATTCCTTTTACGAAAAAAACATCTGAACACATACAAACACACTTATTGCTACATGGGCTCGAAGGGGGTGGTTTTTTCTCCAGAGATCCGTTCTCCCTCTCCGCCACGACTCTCAAAACAGATGACACCATCCACGAATATATATCTCGTGTCTGTCTCACATTACGAGAATAAAAATACTGTCCAACTTGACTGCGTTGCTCTTTTTATCTGCTGCGGGACCTGGTAGAAGGAAAAGATTAAACAAGCGTCGGGAGTCCCGAGTCACGTAGGTTCGCTCAACCGTGTACGGGATTAGAAGGGCAAAACATTTGACCCAGTGATCGAAATATTCCATATTTTCGTCGCTTCGTCCACTGGAACTCTTTATCATGCCGATCGAAGAAAAGCAAATGCGCTCTGGTATTGGAATGTATAAATAATTGTTGCATAAAAAAAATGAAATGTAAAACGAATGGTTATAATTTATTGACAAGTTTATTTTCCATCGTAATTCATAAAAAATAGGTCACATTCGTGGCTGAGCCAGCAGAGGCTGAGGAAATGGGAAATATTAGTAGAAACAGTATGAACGAGGTCAGACCCGCAAATAAGGAAGAATACGAAGCACAGACGAAAAAAAATCTAGAGTGGGATAAAAAGCGAGAGAAAAGTGGAAGAACGAGAGGGAGGAAAGAAAATACATTCCTGGGTGTGTACAGAAGAGACTAGGGAGACTGGTCCACGTGGGTGGAAACCCGAAACCTCGGTAAGTGGTTATTTCCATCGAGGGTGTACTCGCAGCCCTCGCGGTTAGTGGCATAGTGGGACCTTTTTCATCCCCAATTCACCTCTCTCTCTCTCTCTCTCTCTCTGTTTTTCTTTCGCACTTTCGCTCTCTTTTCCTCACAGAGTTTGCAACACACACAACTGTACGAGATATTTCCTCTCTCTTTCTCTCTTCCTGGGTAGAGTTTGGTTCACCGCTCGGTACGTTCTTTTTATTTATTTTATTTTTTATTTTCAGCAGCGTCTGGCTGGATCTGGATCCTCCCTGGCGTTGCACGAGTGTCAGACTGAATAATACATGTCTGTTGCAGAGAGTATACGACACGACATGGACCACACCGTGTTCTCTATTCCCGTATGTACGAGAATCGTCCTCGTCCTTTCTCTACCTACTCTAACCCTTTTATACAAACATATACATACATACATAAATAGGTGGATGTGTACACGGTGATCCAAAAGTTTAGGCAAATGAGGGGATTCCAGCCTTTCAGATCACGTTCAATCGGGTATGCAAGTTTTCCTACGATTTTCCTTCCTCACGGAGCTTCGACGAGATTTAAGGTTGATTACTGCGCGTTCGCATCGACATTTTGACGTATGAAGAAGTGTACAATGATAATAAAAATAGTTTGTATATGGCGAGAGGAAAAAATGTATTGCGCAGAGTACAAGGGCGAAAAAAAGGTACAAAATATTAATTAATTCCCTCCAGCCAGTCCAGCCCGTCAATAGAAACCTTTTTGTTCAATATTTTCCAGCGTGGGAGTGAAAAAAAATATTGAAAAAAGCGAGGAGAAACAGATGAAATTGTCAATTTGTCGATAAAATAAAATTCGTGTGTCAAGTACTCGCGCTTGTTGATCTTCCAAGCGATTTTTATTTTGCCTAGAATCCTCTCCTGTGCGAACTCTTCCTGGATATTTATATATGTGACGTTATACACATAGAAAATTTGGAGATGAAGCAAATAAAGCCAGCGGCTTCAGAGGAGGGAGAAGCAGGGAAAAGCAAGAGCGAATTGCAGTCACGAAACGGTTGAAGCGGTGCACCGTCGCTCCAATTGCTTGGAGCGCTTTGTAGCGAGATTGGGAACGCACTTTGTGTCGCGCGTTCTCTATCTTACTCTCGCTTCCCCACCGTTCTTCTCTCTACTCGCTTTCATATATCTCTTCCTCTATTTTTCTCTTCTCTCTCTCTCTCTCTCTCTCTCTCCCTCTCTGTCGCTGGTTCTCTAACGTTTTCGGGGTGTTGCTGATGCTGCGAGTGCGGCGTAGCTTAGTAGTGGGTACGCCAGCATCGTCGATGAGAACCGACGAGAACACGAACGACGACATCGTCGTCGTCGTCGTCGTTGTTCGCGTCGAGAAGAGAACGTCGCTACAGGAAACGAGAAACTCTGACGATGCTCCAATAGTTTTGAGCTGAATGTGCAGACGAATGAGGGAACTAGAGAGGACAGGAAAAATAGAAGGGGTCAATAGGGGGCAGGGGGGCAAGATGGGGAAAATTGGAGAAAAGAGGCAAAAAAAGAGAGAGAAAAATGAGACAGCTGTATCTCATTTTGTTCAGTTTTAGTGGTTTCTTTGTCTCTCCATTATGAGAGGAAAGGCGTTACGAAAAGCTTCACGCTTCCCGTCTATCACGAAAGCCCCTGGCTCTGTTTCAAGGTCGTTTAATTTATCGAGGCGAAACTTCAAGCATTTGCAGAGATACGTGGTCGAGCTGCATTAAATGTATTCACATTCACTTCTCTTTTTGTCTCTCTGTTGCTCAATAGCACAGCAGAATCAAACTGGATTCATTTTCAAATTTATGTTTTTTCCTTGAATACCTTCGAGTTGATTCTCGTGACGAGCGTTAAGCGACTAATGACCCGCCAATCTTTATTCCTTGTTTAGCGCCGATGTAAAAATGAATCGGTAACCATTTTTTTAGTTCTCGATACCCGGAAAGAATTGAATGATTTTTTCTTTATTGGACTTACAGTAAAAAAATAGAAATGCCTGACTATCCTTGATAAACAAAAAAATATGAAATTGATCTGACACAGTTTTCCAAATTCTCCCGCTTTGTCTGACCAATCTCGGTATTTTCTACTGTTTGCAGATACTTTTCTGGAATGCAACGAAGTTCGAAACTTTAGCGACTTCTGCACTTCGGGCAGTACAATTTTTAGGCTGTTAAGTTGTTTGTGTTGGATGAAGAAGAAAAAGGAGCAGAGATAGAACATTGGAAACAAGATGAAGAGAACAGAGAGAAAAAAGTAGGAAGGAAAATTGAAAAAGTTTTGTGGCAGGCGAAAGCAGAGGTAGATGTTTCGTGTACTCATCGAGATGTCTCCCGATGGGGGGCACGCTGTTTTCTCTCGTTGTCGCCAGGCTCACCCTGGACGCTCAAAATTCCGTAACAAAGTTAGTTCTGGCGCTATGAATAAATTTCGAAAGCTGAGCAGCCCAGACTATGGGCAGATCAAACTACGCCTCGTGGTAAAATAATCTGTGTATCTTGCTCGGAAACAAGAATGGAAAATGCGGCTGTTCTATTGGCTGAAGTTGTCAAATTACAATTAAATTTTGGCTCAATTTTCAAATGCGATAACGAATAACAAACAAATGAAATTCCAAAAATAACGCGTTTATGAGCGGAAGGACACTGAGCGGATTTTTCCGTTATTTTCCTTATCGTCGCCATTTTATTTTGGTATCGCGAGTGGATTATTCTTCGGTTGTTTTCAAATCAATTCTTACGAATGAACGAAATTTAGAAATGTGCTGGAGATTGGATTTGTGCCTCTTCCCATAGATCACGTACTTTTCCCTAACCTGCCTTGAGTTCTCATTTCTCAATAATTTAAGAGATTTTTCATTCTCCAATGGTGCTTATGTTTTTATTCTTCTTTCTCGTGTCACAAGAACCGTACACATTGGACATTTTTATTGAATATAAAATGAGTGATAGCTACGAATCTCTGCAGAATAACAGAAATTATCGTTTTGAAAAGAAAATAAAAAAGTTGGGATTTGCGAGCAGAAATGATGAGAGTAAGTACGAATTATGTTTTCGGTTCGAAAATCATGTGACATCCTCAGAAGGGAAAAAAAGGAATTGAGATGAGAACTTTGAGGCTGCTTCTAAACAGGGGACGACAAGCGCTAAGTGACGCGTCTTATTGCTTTATTTTTCTTTTCCTGTGGAACATTCGAACAAAGTTGATCTCTTGTAACAGAGGGTAATGAAAAACACGAAAAACATGAAGTCGCAGAATAAACTCGTTATCGAATCCCGGATCCTTGAGATAATAGGGAAAAGAACTTTGGGTATCGTATTTTGGATCAAAACATCTCAAACGAAATAGTCATAAGATGGGAAGAGATTCTGAAGAAGAGACTCGTCACAGAAAACGAAAATTTTACTGATAAGGCAGTACTCATACCAGCAAAGAACGCGACTCGTATATCGATTTACGTCGGGTTAATCCTCGAGTGAAAACGGTTTTGGTGTAAACAATTTCAAAAAGGGACGATAGACTAACGACAAAACAATAAAAAAATTCAGTTTGTCTCTCGCAGCGATGCAGAAGATTTTACAAGATGTTGAAATCGAAAAACACGAAAAGATTGTATCGGGGCGCCTTTAGTGGTGTGTAAACATTTTTTATAAATTTCGGTACTGGTAACGGTGTTTTTCGTATCTATTGATTCTTCAATAATCACTTTTTAACTTGTGAATATAAAGAATATTTTGCGATTACGTCGCTTGTAAAAGGGCACTGTCTTTCGTCTGAAAAAAAAAAATATATTTAGAAACTGAACATATCGGTTTATAGCATCGTGTAGAGCGATATCTAAAAAAATTCTTCGCTCTCTGAATGCGATAGTTATGAGCTTTTACACAAAACAAAACTTCTAACAACTTTGAATTATAGACAAGTTGAGAGTTTGCATATTTTTCATAATGCTCTGTAAACCATCATTAAAATTGTATAATCAGCAACAGTGTCAACGACTTTTTTTCCCTTGTTTTAGGGACGAGCACCCACAGAACAGAATTGAAGCACTCCTTGCTGTTCTGTGTAAACCCACCCAAACACCGTGTTAAAAGTTCATCTGGGCTCAATTCTTCATAAACGGGTTTCACAACATTGAAAATGTCATCTGCCATTGCTGGTTCGGGTTTAAAATTAAATCACAATTCCTGCGTATTGCTAGACCAAAATCTAATGGCAGATCGTCAATTATTTTTCCAACTAATTTTCCCCTGACACTAAGACCTCGTACATTTTTTCCAAATTCAAATGTTTTGCTGTCTCCATCCCCTGCGAAGTGACTACTCAAACCATGGGGCTCTCCTCATCGTTGAAACATTCTAATAATCGCATTGACCTCCATTTTTCCTGCCACGTGTCTCAGCCCATTTTTCGTATTCTGCTATTGCTTCTTTATGTTTCCAATAACCGCATCGATTTCATTGATTTCTCTCGTATTGTTGGGGTAGCAATAGAAAGAGTTGAAACTATTTTGTTATAAAATGACTGAAATACTGGTTTTGATAGACACACGAAAGAACAGAATATCTGATTCGACATATCAGGTAAAATTTTAATTTCTACTTTTTTTTTGTTTCTTACCGTTAGTTAGCTATTCTCGATCATAAAACAGCTCCTCAACACCCGAAGGCTTGAAAAGAAAAAAATCCACCGTGCTTTGGGGCCTTAATCGTAGAATTATCAAAGTTGAGATTAAAAATTGAAGTTTCCA
Organism: Venturia canescens; assembly: GCF_019457755.1. Taxonomy (NCBI): domain Eukaryota; kingdom Metazoa; phylum Arthropoda; class Insecta; order Hymenoptera; family Ichneumonidae; genus Venturia; species Venturia canescens. The sequence continues at coordinate 13,001,779 of NC_057426.1, forward strand.
AAAAACTTCGTCCCGTTCGTTGTTATTGATGTAACCCGTTATTTTTTATAAATGAAATAATAAATCATGGATATCGAATGTTGATAAAAAAGTTTTCCAAAAGACTGGGAGGGTGCACTGACACGTGGTAAGATTCGCAAGAACTCCAATATCTGGATGAGACGACTTCGCAACATTCCAATACGCGTATTAACGAAAAGATGGTAAATCCGTCAGAGAATTGTCACGGTTTTTGATCGTTTTGAGATCGAGCGAAGAGGAGAATAGTGGAAATTTGAAAGAATACGAGTTTGACGGAATTGAAGATGAGAAAATAACGAGTATTCGTCGGGATCAGGATTTCCCGAGGTCGAGGGGCGAGGGTATGGAAAGCTGTCAGTCGAGTACAGAGACGTCGAAGCTGAGATCAGGAGTTACGAGTGGGGTTTCAAGGATGTGTCGTTCTCGCGCACAGCGCGAGAGAATCAAATTTCAGGATGACTTTTGGTCTAAGGCGTTCTCTCGTTTCGCATTTCCAACTCGCTAACCCTCAACAAGATCGATTCTCGAGTTGCAGAGTTCTCGGGATCTCGTCACAGCCAACGTCGACACCTGCAATTCCGATGTTTTCATATATAAATATATAGAAAGTTAGAAATAACATATAGGATGTCCGAAAAGTCGTCAAATGCTTTTCGATGGCACTGATGAATTTACGAAAATTATGAAAGGAATAAAATTCACCCAAACTCAGGAATAAAGTTTTCGCTTCACCGAAACTCTCTTGAAATAATAGAAACTCTTGTTTTAGCAAGGAGAAAAAATATTCTAATATTATTACAAATCGAACAACAATTTCAAAGAAATTGTATTCAAGCACAGATAAAAACGACTTCAAAAGTCCATAAGTGTCGAGAATCGTTTCCTCCATATTATCAATAAAGTCGATAATAATTTCCTGCTAATCTACATCAAATATTTCTCACATCATTATTCACATCTATACTTTTCAGTTTGTTTATTTCTGATTACATTTAAATTGGTTCAAATAAAATGATTTTTCGTGTCTTTGAAAGCCGGCTTTTTCCCAAAACCTTGTCGTTATTATTTAATTTTGAATATACAAAAACTAACTTCATGAAGCAAACAGTTTTTTTTTTTTTTTTTTTTTATTTGGAATTCTGTAAAGAGTCGTAATCCATTCCGAATGCAGCTTTCGCCGAGATAAATACATTTTCAAAATATCGATGAAATATAATCTGAGAGAATCTGAGAGTATAGAAAAAGAAAAAGAGTTCCCTCGGTTGAAGATTTGAGTTGGGAAAATGTGCTCGCCTGGGAGAGACTAGGCAAAGGACGAAACCTTGTTTCTTCGAATAAGCTCATTCTGGGGTCGGCTAGTTTCATCTTTTGGTCGAATGAGTATTGAATATGAGCGAGTTATTCCGGAAGAAATTTCCTTTCCGTACTCCCACGTACGTATATACGGATTTCATTATATGAATAGTATATTCACGCATGTATATATATATATAAATAGGAAAAGGGGTGAGATCGAGGTAATTTGCAATCTACGCAAGCCACGACAAAGCACACGAGAGTTCAAGCTCGAATAACTTTCCTGGCGAATGGTTATGTGGTAGGTTCGTCGTCGTCGACGTTGTCGAGTTTCGTCGCGTGCTTTCACGCGTTTCTATACATCCTAAGGGCATAATCTATATAGACATGTACGTGATCAGGTATTTACGAAGACTTATCGTACGTGTATGTGTTTATGAGAAAATTAAGGGATGCGTGTATGCAAGTGTAGGATAATACGACAACCGAACGTCAACCCACAAATTCTTCATCCCCTGTTCTCTCTCACCCTTCTCTCTCTCTCTCTGTCTGAGCATCGAGATGGAAACTAATATCGCAGCGTGCGTAATTGGCTTTAATTAAACACACGAGCATACAACAGTAATTTGAATGAAAACGTAGGCATCGAATTTACCGAAAATTTGATGGCGATCATTAAAAGGGACATTGGTAAAAGAGAGCTCGGTGCAAACACGTACGAGGTATTGGATTGTATGCATTTGTGCTTAATTTACTTTTTTGGTATTCGGGTTTGAAATTCCTGGAAAGTGAAAAACCATCCGTGTCCATCGTGGAAAGAAGCTCCGGGCTCGAACGAGGGCTGAAACAAGCCGAATAATTCACGTGGAATAATTATACTCCACTCGTCAGATTTTTCCAGACTTCTTCACTGTTTTCTGCATTCTCGATATTTGATCAACCGTAATCATGTTTAACTCGAATTAAAAGTCAATTATTCGTCGTCAGATATTGCCAGAGAGGAGGGAGAATAGGGAAGGATTTATACGTATGGTATTTTGTACATTCGACGAAGCTTTAACCCCGCACACACCCCGATCAATATTACGCGCTACACATGCGTGTAACATGCGTTTTGGGAGAAACGATTTTGTGCACTCTCGTACAAGGCTTCGTTAAATATTACGTTACGCTGGTAACTTTATCGGACGATACTGTGGCTTTCATTTCAATGGTGTTTATCCTTTGTATCAACTATAATGGGGAGTCGCTGATTTTCGAGATATTTTTCAATGGAAAGTTTTTGTACTGTGTCAAGGGACTCGAATCGGAAAAGATGAAAGAGGCCATTGAATTTATTACAAAAAACGTTCGAGTTACGCTCGGAAAATCGACGGAAAAAAGGGATCATTCGTTCCTGTTGTTTCTCGACTATTCTGACGTATAAACGAAGCCAGAAGTTTTTACATTGTAATTTGTGGAGTCCGAATTTAAAAAAGAAATGAGGAAGAAATACGAGATTGCGAGGAAAAATTTTTACGCATGATTTTTCTAATGGATTTTTTTATTGGGTCGTTTTGAAGGAATTTCGTTTGAAATAAATTTCGAGATAATTGTAAGTGAAAGGAGAAAAATGGGATGAACAAAAATTTGCTTTTCGGGGTTTCTGTGCGAGTGCCGGTGGGGGTAGTGAGTAATACGAGACGAGAATACAATCCACGTATTCGTGAGATGAGCTTTATAACGGTGAGGTCAAAATGGGTACGTGAAAAATGAGGGAAATAGCTAGTCGAGTATGTTTTTATGTATAAATATAGAGCGATGAGAAGCAGATGGGCGTAAACCGTGAGATTCGGCACGTAAAGACTTTCTGAATGATGGCTTTTTGTTTGTGGATGAAGAAGAAGGAAGAGCGGAAAAGAGAGAGAGAAAAAGTGTGCAGAAAACGTGACCCTACCGAGACTTCATAAATCTCGCGTCAATATAATCGCGAGCACGTGCAAAAGGCACGCGCGTAACCCTTTTGTTTCCAACCGACCCTCTCGCCTCTTCGATCTTTTTCAACGATGCACTTACTCCTGTCGTTTCTTTTACTTTTTCTTTTATATATTTTTGTATTTTTTTCAAAATTTTACCTTCCCTTTTCTCGATTACGAAAACATTACTCGATCAGAAGTTCAATATCTTCGAGTACGATTCAATGGAATACAAATTTCCTATAAACATATTTGTTGAGGTGAATTAATCTATTTCACTGATCATAAATCCCTTCAACCGGAAATATTTATGGCTCTCATCCTTAATACGCGTTTGCAACATATGCTTTGAATGTTTGTAAAATAATCAAGACAATTTGTGGATCAGGTCGATTGGTCTAGACATTAACGAGAGCTTCTAGTTGGATGTACATCGAGACTAGTGGACAGGTGAGTTTTTGATATACCGATTCTCGAATACCGAGTGTTAGTGAAACGTTCTAACAATGTGAGGACGTCTTAAAATGTAAATGCATACAGGATGGCCTGGGATTCTCGGGCAAGATCCACCGAGCTCTTACGTCGTGAAATTCTGAGAGGAAACTTCTTTTTTTTTTTTATTCAGTTGGGTGGGCCCTCCATATGCGAGGCGTTCCAGCCTGACTGTCAGTAAGAAAGAAATGTCCAAGTGAAGAGACAAGTTTTTAGTCTTTTTTCGGTGTTGCATCGTTGAAATATTTATTGATTAGTGAAACCCCATCCACTGCGTCTTGGAAGAGGCTCAAGTAAGGGGAAGGCAATTCACGGAGTTTGAAGACTTGTCCGATGAGACTTTTGGGATCCAAATGCTTTTGAAAGCTCGAAAATAACTTTTAGCCCACCTTGTAGATTTCCTAGATCGGGTGAAGTATGAGTCAGAAAGACTAGTGCCGCGAAATAGAAGAAGCAAAAGAGGGAGAGAGAAGGGCCACGTTGATCTAAAATTAATAGACGACAGGTGGCCGTTTCACCGCCGGGCGTTCTACTCTCTGCGTTTTTTCTCTAGTCTTCCTTTTTCATTTTGGTTCCCGTACGATTTGGAGTACATGACGAAGAGTAAGATTGCGTTTAAGCGACGCGTATCTCTACCAACCTGCTCATTAATTACGTAATTCGCGAACTTTCTTAATTAACTCTGCTGTGATAATGATAGTTGGATATTTCGGTTCGGATACGTCAGCGCCAAACATTCTGAGCTGGTTTATTTTAGATGTTTTTGAGCTTATAAAACTGCATCGATGTTTTCTCTATTTCTTCGGGATTTCAGTCTCGTCGAGCATTTCATGGAGCTCGGGGTTCAAGAATGCTCAGGGATCATTGTGCTGACTACACAGAAATTCAATAACAAGATTTTCGATCGATCCCCATTAAAATGGCCGATGTATCATTGATCAGGAGCTGGGAGAAGAGAACAGGCTTGCGGTTGCATGGAAAGTGGTGACCCTTGTTGCTCGGTAGAATACTGGGTCAATGTGAACAGGTTTGGGATCGAAAGAACATGGAACATGAACAGACCCAGAATGAAAGAAAGAGGGAATCTCCTATTCGTACTTACCTATGGGCTGTTCCAGGAACGAGGCAAAGTAACGAATGAATTTTAAAATAATTCTCGCAAGTAGTTCAGACTGCAGAGCCTCGGGTGAGTTCTAGCGAATCTTACGATCATCATATCCAGTCGAGCCTCATCTTTGGCCCATTTTTGAGCTTCTATTTTTCAATAATTCCGCTATTTCGTCGATGTAAAAAAACTGAAGTCTGACAATTGTTGGATCTTCGTTCGAATAGCCTGTACAGGAGATCTCACGACGAAACTCGATGATGCCGGCGTTCGATCGAGCATGCATGTAGCCAATCATTGGAGGACCTCCCATTCAGTGTTTAATCGCCTCAGCATCCATGAAGCTTTGCGCCCGAACGCGACCAAAATATATATATGTGTACAGAAGAAACTATGTCTGTACATAAGGCCACTCTTGGACCGAACAAATCCAGCCGAGAATCCCGATGTCAGTACGCGTATATATGTGTGTGCACTCTTTTTTGGTTGAGGAGGATAGTTCCGAGTTCGCGTGGTCCAGTACATTCGTGACAGACCATCCGAATAACCGCGTTTACTAGATAAATTTATAGAGGTTGCCCCAGAATCCTTGCACGTCGAGTGCCAAAGTTTTCTTGCATTTTCAAAACTTTACTTCGACATTCTGTCGAACTAACGACGAAAATAGAAACGGATTTTGGCAGAAACAGAAAAAATACATTAATCAAAACGAATTAGGATTACATTTTACAGATTATTCATTAAAGACATTCTCAATTGCAGGGATTCTGATACACCCAGCTGTCATCGCACCGGTTGACCTATAACAAACAATAATAATAAATGAATTCGAGGCTACTTTGAGCATGCAAATCTAGCCTCAACTAACAAACGAATTCTTATCAATTACTTTAACAATGACTACTCATTTTGTGAACTATTGAAATAACTATATTATTACAATAGGGAAGACCGGGACTGGTTGGCCAACTTTTCAAACTATTCCTTGTAACTAAGGAACTAAAGACAATTTCAAAAACCAAATGGTTGTTTCGAATAGAAGCAACCTTCCTCAATTTCAGATAAAAATTTGAATTTTTAAATGTAAAACTAAATGAGTTATTGAATCGCTTTTTTGACGAACCGTTTTTGTGTCAATCGACCCCACACTCGGGGCAAGTTGACACAAGCATTGGAGCAAGTTGACTCCGGTACTATTTTTACCTGATAATCGACTACGTATTAATGAAATTAATAAAAACGGTTAGTTATCAATATTATTTATTTGATGATGCGAACAATGAATACGAAAAATGTTTACACAAGTGAATGTGTAAAGATAATTTTGCCTATAAGTGTGAAAAAAGGAATATTTGATCCTCGTTCTTGTCATCACAATCAGAATTACAGTTTCTACACATATGTAATGTTATGGTTTTACTGGCACACCTTGAGCGGACCCATTTAGAGCACGCATGTACGTCAACCAACTTACCCCACACTGTTGTTTTAGCAATAAGACGTTCTACCAGCAAATTATAATGATAATTGAGAAAAAATACTATGCGTACGATTATAGTTCAATATATGAACTTTCATGTAGAGGATTTTTGTAATAATTGAAAAAAACTTCGAGGCAGCAAGAGATAAATAAGATTGACGTAAAAATTTGGTTGTGTACCTGGATTACTGAAAATTCTTCGATTTCGTTCCCTCCCCTTCCTGCCTGCGAAGTTGACGCCGCTGTTAAGGCTTGTCTATCAGGTACGCGCTAGGTCTAGAGATTTGTGAGTGAAATCGTATTGGAGAAGGACCTTCACTAATGGCCAAATTCACTAATGGCGATATAAGCCAAAAAATCCTATTGATTTCGATACTGTGCCACTGCTACATGGACGGTCGAAAGTCTCGCATACGTGCTTGGACATTTCTTATGTCGCCATAAATCATTTTTTTCTATCTTTTTCCTTAAAACATCGTAGGACCGATAACGGAAACATGTCATGTCAATTTTACAGTTTTTCGCACATACGTAAGTGCGAAAAACTGTAAAAATATTACGTTGTGAATGCTCAATCGTTAAAAAAGTCTCGATCGAAAATTAATGTGCGAAAATGTCATCATGTACGATGCTACGAAAACATGGAATATTCGTATTTTCAATACGCGTTGGGCGACATAGTTCTCATCAGTCACGGTCGAAAAGAAAAAAAGGATTAAAAAAATGCTAACCCACGAGAACTTTGAAAAGGCCGTTATTCATGAAATATTGTGAAGATAATTTTAGAAAAACTTTCAAATCCGTTCTTACTTCACGATTTGTCTCCGACATTTTTGGTCCACGTAGGATTTAAAAACTATGCGTTGAGTCCGAAAAACTTTTGGTTTCGATTTTGAAATTTTGTGCAAAAACGAAATTTGGCAATATTTGTTTTGTTTGAAGTTTAAAAGAATGAACGAATTTTGAAAACGTAACGTCGTTAGTCGAGACCCGTGAAATATGAGAGTCCGTTTGGATTTGAGGACGGAGCGCGAGAAAAAAAAATAAAAAGAGAATTTAAAATCGAGTAAAATCGGCAAATAAGTATGCAAGCTTCGGTCCGGGGACAGTCCAAATGGCGGCATCGAGCGGATATTTTTTCGTTCTACCCCATACGGAAGTCGAGGGCTTAATTTAATTTAATTTAATCCGGAAGTGACGGTGTGCTTGTGAGGCTCGGATAGAAAGCAATTTCATAATCTGTGGGAAAGGGAATTTTTTCCCACTGAAAAAAATGAGAGAAAAAAGCAACGGTGAATAATAATTTTCGTAATTTTTCTTCCAGGATTATGCATGCGGGGGCGATGGCGGTGGGTGGTGGGAGCAGAGGGGGGATGATTGAAAATTATTTAATCCTGATAAACAATTCAGCGATATTTTTCTCTGTCGTATTTTTTCCCAAACCTTCCATTTTACATATTTATTCGAGGAAAAAAAATACGCTGCCTGTGCAAAAACATCCGTTATTTTATTTACTCGTTTCCCATTCGTACGAATTCGAATGGAAAATATTAAACGAGAGACTCCATCAGTAATTCTAAGAAGAAATAAAAACCGAACGGTAAAATGTTTAAAAATCGAAAAAATAAAAAATGTTTTACAGGATCGAAAGCGTTCGCGGACGTTCAAACAAGTTTCTCGTCGATACGAAAAAACGTTATTCCGTAAACACAAACATATTTTGATCTCTTCATCAGAATGACCGTTCGAGGGCGGTGATGAACTTTGTTTGAACAAGGATAAAAGCGGATTTGGTTGAACGGACCACCATGTTTTTATTGGCGCTGAAAAGCTTTTTGAATCGCGGTACACGGAAACGACGGAAACAAAATTTCAATATAAAAGAAACAAATATTGCAAGTGTTCAATTGAAAATACCTGAAAAATTGTCCGACCTATTTCAATCCAAATTCAAATTTTGAGTCAAAATCGTCATTCACGTTTCAAATAAACCGAAAAAAATAATAATCAAATAAAAGTAGTTGAAAAAATCAAAATAAAAAGAATAAAAATTATTTTTAAAAATATATAAATAAAAAAAAAATAAAACCGATCGAATCGCAGCTAAAAGGACTTTCACCAGAAATGTGCATCTATTTTTTTCCTCAATTCCTACTGTAGAAATTATTACTAGAAAAATCTTCGCTTAAGTTATGAAAGCTGAATGCTATTTATTTGTCATCCTGAGCGAATGATAGGATTCCTTCGATGCATTTCGAAGTAGTTTCGCTGCACGTACTTTGTGTACATCACATATATTTTTGTGCATGTACGTATGATTCATACGGGCTTTTATATACAGATATACAGGGTTCATAAAGCCTCTAGGGAGATCCGGGCTATCTCGTTCGTTTTTTGGCTTCGTGGGCGAGTGATCGGTAATAGAGAAGAAGGAAAGGAAAAAGTGGAAGAGAAGAGACAGGAGAGAAGAGTGTACGCGTAGTATCGAAGCGAAAAACAGCATTTTCCATGAGCTGGGGCGGAGTGGTACTCGAGGGGGGTACCTATGACCGATACGAGATGAACAGGATGTCTCGAAAATCATACTCGAGGTGAAAGTGCCCAATGAATCGGGCCGATTTCCAGGACAGATAAACTCGCTGTTTTTTCGTCAAATTTCTTAAATTTTTTGTAGCTAATAAAAAATTCATTGAACAACGAACATTTGTTTTGAGAAAAAGGTTTTCGGTGCTGCGCGTAAATTTTCGGGGCCGTTTTTATGACACGCTGTATGCACGATCGGGGGGGAGGGGGGGCAAGAAAAATGCATAACTCACGCGCAAAATCGTCCGAGTTTGTACTTTTTGTTTCATAGCGAGCTCTATTCGAAATATACGGGGTGTTCTCCAACATTCGGGAAGAGAAAAACAAAAATTTTTAGTTCTTCATTGATCGTTATTTTCAGATGAATTTTCCATGACGATTTATTACGAATTGTCACTAAGTTTCTTGACTTTCGGAATCCGCTTCGGTCGACGAGTGGATAGCTTTCGCAAGTGTCGTTGTTCCGGCATGAAATCATCCAATTCGCCAAAAAATTTTTGTTTTCCATTTTTTTTGAACAATCTCTCGCGTTCATTGATACTTTCAAAAATCGTTCGTCTTGGTGTCAATCTACTTTTGGCATCGATTACCTGTTGAAATACGCTTAATTCAAACTTTAAACAATTTTAAGTCTCGTCTCCTTATGTATCTGTTTGAGCGTGAAGACCCTAATTTAAGTAATCTAAGTAATTAAGGTTATTATTTGAGTATAGATTACCTCTCATCGTTGTCATTTTAATCTTATCCTTTCGATGATATTTTTCATCAACTCTCTGTTTTATACTATTTTTTATTTTTATTTTGTTTATTTTTATTATTTATTCTACTTTTCTTGTTTGTGTAATACTTATTGTTTTTCCACTGAAAATTTATGATTGTTAAAACTGCCCTATGGATACTTCCAGGGCTAAGTATATATTCAATCAATCAATCAATCAATCAATACTTTTCGGTACCAAATATTCATCGAACACAACTTAATCGGGGGTCAAAATCTTTGTCCTCGACCAACGAAGAGCATAGTGCATCGTTAAAAATCACTAACCCTAACGAAAAACATTCTATGCTAAAGCGAAGATTGTGGTCGTTTTTGACCCCATTATCGTTGGGTTCACGCTCGCCAAACCAGCTCGCTGAGACCCAAGGTCAATAGTAAACTTCTTTAATTAATATGAAAGTGTCAAAAGACTTGGTAAACGTGGTTGAATGATCCGAGACACCCTGTGTATGGCTCGGAGGGTGTCATGGACCGTCGGGCTGTCCGTCAATCTGTCTGTCCATTCAAAAGGATGCGCTCCCTCGATCGTTTCGCTTACGTGGTCGAAAACCCTTTCTGCCTCTCTCTGCTCTTCTGTCTTTCTCATCGGTTGTTCGTTCTTGGACTGAATTTCCCTCGTGACCGTACATCACTGTGCGGATATCGCCAATCAATTCTCCTTTGGCTCTTTCCTATCACATGCACACACGAGCAGCGGCGTACACACATAGACACATTCCTCGTCCCCCCGTTCCTTCCAACCCCTCGGGCTTCTTTGGCACAAATCGTTTATACATTCGCTTTACGCGTGTACGAAAATGCATCGTAAGCGAGAACTTTTTTCTTTTTTATTTATTTGTTTATATTTTAGCTTCAATCTTTCCATACTCGAACGAAAAAAAAGATAAAAAAAAAAACTACGGGGAAGCCCGACAAACGGGAGTTTAAAATATGCTTTTTTAATCGACTACAAAACATTTCGCGATACATTGTCATCAAACAAAGTCACGAAAAGTGTACGTAAAGTGGTAAAAATAATATCATTTTTCGTTGTAATTATCGAGAAATGAAAGAAATTACGAGTTTTTGCAATCGTTTCATCGAGCACAGCGAATAATTTTTCAACTACTACAGGATATTATTTTGGAAGATATTAAGGTAGATCGTGCCCGAAGGATTGTATTTTATAGGTGTCTAAATTGGATCGATTTTTACTTCCTAATTGAAGATATAATCACTTTAAATCGATGTCAGAGTTATTAATTCGAAATTGTAAATACATTTTTTCAACTTATCTTTTGGCGAATGAAATTAATCGGGAATCCACCAGTAATTGAACCCAAAATTTCATTCGTCCCTGGCGAAAATACTTAAGTTTTTTAAGGGTGGAAGTGGATCGAGAAAAAAATATTTATAAAAAAACAGAAGGCTATGACAGGAATGGGCCAAGCTGAGAAGAAACAAAATGTCGAAATAAGCAAATGCGAGGGAATACGAATGCTCATTACCAATTTCGTTCAATCTCTAACGTAATATATTTTTATTACTAGTAAGACAATCGCCTCGAAGTTTTTCCCAAACCTTCATCATTATTGGGTGCTTTTTCATAAACTTCGTAAGAAGTGTTCGTTCGTTGTATGGAAAAAAAATAAACGATTTTTCACGCACAGAAACTATGCATAAATTTCCAGACTTTCTTAAGGAAATCATTTCGTGCATGAGCTACCTTAATTTCTTATTTACCAAAACTTCCATTTACGTATTTTTGAATAATAAAAAATATCGAGTTTAAATAATGAATATTCATGATTGCCTTCAAAGTTCCCGAATGTTTGCACGACTAATGTAAATATGTGTTACCGTCGATGTAAACAGAAATGAACGAACGTATATTTACATCCATGTATAATTATATTTAACAGGATCGCTGTTTATGATATATTTGTCCATGCATTTTCTCTATTCCCATACTTTTCGATAATATCGCGCTCAATTACGTTCGATCTCGACTGAATTCTTTGAAATTTCCCGATACACGAACGTATCAACATTATATGCATATACCACTCAACGAGAGTAGATGCTCTACGTGCTTTGTTGCTTTTACCTCGAACAGAAAGCCGCGGGCATTGGCCAATCTGGCATATCAATATTGGAGTTGCATCGCTTCCTGCTTGTCTGTCTCTCGTTCTTTCTCGCACTCATTTCATTCGTCTATTTATATACGTAGGTTATCTTGAACGAAATCGTTGCAACAAAGAAAAACGAAAGCTTGACATTTCTTATCGAGCTCTACTGAGTTTCAATTTCGAATTGTATTCCATTTTATGCAGAACGACGAACAGACTCAATGTTTTTTCAAATGCTAGATTGTTTGGTATAAAAATCATCGATTTTTTGAGTTTTTTGTTCGAATTTTGATTGCTTCGAGCGAGGTTATCAAACACAATTGATCAAATGTACGAAAAAAAAAATCAGGGTCTATAATACGAAAAAGTGTACTCATCACTTTCCACTCGTCATGAAATGCCTGATGTATAATATTCGGTAAAATGCGGAGTGAGTTCATATTCAAAAGCTCAGCATATTCTTACGCTCTGTCGGCACGAACGAAGCTTTTGCAGGTTTCTCGTATTCCTTTCTCGATATTTTTATCTTTCTCTACGAAATGCGCTATGACAGCGATACGTGAAAGAGGATGGAAAAACGCAGAATTGGAATGATTGCGATTGGAGGAAAAATTTTAATCATTTTTAAACGCGAACACGAGAATAACTTTTATTTTCAAAGAAATAAATATCAAGAATGTGTTGATTCAAGTTTATCGATAATTATGTGATTTTGTCTGATTTAATAAAATTATTTGAATCAACGATTATTTTATGGAAACCCGATCAATTGAATAATTCATTTGATTACGGCAACTGGCAATTAATTCAAATGAATCGTTGAGATCATAAAAAAAAATCACCGGAAATCTCGTGAATCAACGAATCAATAATTTTTTTAATCACAGTAAAAGGTTGACTTTTCTTTACTTTAATAAAAGTACGCTTCCTTGATGAAACTAAAAGGAAAAAAGAAATGAGGTCAAGTTGATTTTATCCGGATGACGGAAGGGGCGAGCATTTCGGCTCGTCGTTGAAGACGGTAATGACCAGAAACCACTCGTCGCGAACGGATATGTAATTTATGTGCTCAATGCATTTTCATTGGGTTCCCCCCGGTGCCCGAGAACACCTTTTCCTATCCGGAGGCAGAAGTCCTATCTCCGGTTTTTTTTTCTTCTCCATCTTCCACGAGTAACACAAGTGAATACGCGTGTGTTACGTCCAGCAGGGACGAACGTAATCGGGAAATTTATCTAATTTTCGCTGCCACCAACCTACACAAAGTGTAGGATTTTTAAATGTAAAATATTTTAATGAATATTTTGTTTGCTCTAAATGAGATTGAAATGATTGGATAATTAAGGGAATAACCGAAATATTGCAATATTGAAGTGATCAAGTAATCGAAATAATTTAAGAAATAATGAAGGAGTGCCTATATGGTCCCGTACGGGCCCCGGAGCAGGAGATTGGCTCGCTCAAATAATAATTAATAGGAATTTAGATTTATTGATAAGATATGGAAAATATAAGGTTCGACGAGAACAGAAATATATGCGAAAAGAAAAGATTACAAAAAGGTTTACAATTTGAATGAAACAAGGTACAATTTCGATGATGTAAATAACAGTGAATTAGCGTTTACGCCAACTTACTCTCTCACCCGAACGGGAACAATTCTCCCGTTCCGCTCCGCACACCATAACCGCACCTTCAATCGACGCGCGGTTCACACACACATGCACAGAATTAACTTGATTTTAAAAAGAATAACAAAAGGTGAGTCGCGAGACTCGATAACAGAACGTCCGTCAGGCAAGGGGCAATGTGTTGCTCACTACGCGTTTGTTAACAAAACCCAGACTTATAGCCTCTATGCAGTTCACCTGTGTCATTGTACCAGGATTTACTACCCCACCGCGAGTTTGCTGGATTATGGAGTTATCCCGAGGGACGACCGAGTGTCGGTTAAGAATCAAACGGAACTGATGTACAAAAATCCTCGCCACGGCGACGAGAGCTCGAAAGCGGTCGTCGTGACGGGGTTTTCAGTGCATCTCAGCACTTTAGTCTCTAAGTTATGACTTTAGTCGTTACGAGGTATCCACGAGCCACCTTGGAGGTCGCGATCAGGCGATGCCGAATCGGCGGATTCCAAGCGGTTGCTAAGGCACGAGGCATCGCGTACTGATCGAATCAAGAACGTTCTAGCAGTTTTAATAAAAGAAATATTTTAAAGTTGAGTGTAAGCTAATGAATTCGAATTTCGCGCAATTCCTATCTCGAGCCGAACCGAAGTATACCGAGATTCTGAAAATTTGATCCCTCCTTCGGTGTTGTTACCCCGATTCCGAAAATCAAGTGCGAGTTAGCGTGCGCCAAAAATCTCGCGCTCTCTTCGCTCGAGGACGTCAACGAGGCAGGTTCACCAAAAGGGGATTCTCCATAAGATCCGAAAATCGTTCTGCATCGGCTGGCCACCGAAATCGAGGACCCCGTCATTATTTCATCGTATTGAATATCTACGCCTCCAGTCCTCGGGCAAGAGCCAACGCGGGATCCATAAACTATCGCCAGATAAGTTCTTTTGTACATTATTCCTTGTGACTGAACTGACAATCGAAAGCCTCATGTTCTTCTGTTTATATATTTGAGCGTTTAGTATGGAAATGCGGGTGCGTGTGAGTGAGAGTTTTGTGTATGTGTAGCGTAATGTGTACAGCGAAGAATAAAATTATAAATTGAGTGAGACACTAAATATTCGAATTCGTCCAGTATTCCCAGAAAATAGAGTTACCTGACTGGTTTGATCCTTCCGCGTAGTTCTTTTCATTTTCTTCTCAAGTTTTTGAAAAATAAAAATGCAACTCATATAAGAGGAATCGTCGTCAAGTCTCGCGTTTAATGATAACCAAACGCGGGACGTGACACGTGCACACTCATTCGCGATTACACAATATTCTTTCTTGGGATATTCTTTCGTTGGAAATATCGAGCAAAACGTCGAATCAAGAGGAATATAAGAAAAGAGCAGAAATAAATCAGCTACGAAGAAAGAGGGAGGGCGAAAAATGTGCGAAATGAATATACTCGGTTCGGGTGGTTTAAGGAAGTTCACGCGAATTTAATAGAAATAAATAAATTCCAACTTTAATGAGTTTCGGTACAGAAGTCTAAATATCATAAGAAATTGATCAAATTTGGTGATAATGTTCTTCAACATCAAGTGCGAAAACAGAAATTTTTTCAAAATTTTCTTCTACTTAGTTATCGAGCAAATACGCATTAAAGCAGATTTCTTATGCTCGGAATGTATACCTATATATATATGGAAACGCTATGCTTATACACGTGAACTTTAGTGATCAATTACTCGATAACTGTTTAGAAGAAAAATCTTAAAAATTTTGTATTGTCAAATTTGGCACTAAAGAATATGTTCACCAAATTTTATAAAATTCTGATCTTTTTGAAATTTTTTATGTTATTAGTATGGTTTAGCATAGCAACATTGTATCGCCTGTACCGAAACTCCTTAAGAGTTAAAATTGAATAGTTGTCGAGAAAACAATTAACGAAAATCACATTTTTTGAAGGGTCATACACAGGCTCTCATGGCAGGCACACTTGTGCGACGATTTGGATTTAATGAAATAGGATCCAAATCCGAGAATAAGAAAATAGAATGTTTTTAGATATCAATGATGTCTTGAGAAAGCCTTGTTACCGGTGGAAAATCACTTGGGAGTGGAAAAAAAACCGCTTGTTTGAGGTTAACGAGTAATAACGACATAAACGGTGGAAGGTTTGACAACATCATGAGTCAGCTGGTTTAAAATGTAGATTATCCATACACATATAAATAGAAAATGGCTGTTGTCGCATTTTGCTTGACGATTTTACTACGAAAGTATTTCAATCGCTATATCATTATATTAAAAATTGATCAATCTCAACAAATAAGTAACACATAATTTTAATAATTGCGAGAATAAATTTTAATCGTTTATTTGATCATCGAAAGAGCAAAAAAGTTCAGTTGCTTTTTTGAATGACAAGTAACGTATGACCATCCTTAATGTTTTCTCATTTCTTCTAAGACCTGCTTTATTTTGGATCCTCAAAATAAATATGAATTTTTTCTCAAACGATGTTACGGAGAAATAGCATTAATTTTTGGTTCAGGATTTCCAGGCATTTTCGTGTATGTTATTTTATCGAATTTTCAAACCTGAGTTTCTCAGGACATGCTCTTATCGATGGAGCTTGAGAATTTTTGAGACATTAGATTTTTACGGTCGCATATTTTGCTATTTTTTTTTTGATGGAATACATCTATTTGCACACTCACTTCCTATTGTATTGGAATTCCTGTAGTATACTATGTACATTGGAGTACAGAATTTTTATATAAAATGCATACATAGTTCGTTTTTTTTCTTCGTTTGTTTCGTTCGGCGAGATGCCCGTCAATCGGATGCAAAATTCCACTAAAATTCTCCGAATAAATTCCATTCGCAGATACAAAACGTCCAACGTTTTCACCAAACAATAAAAATTTGACAAAGCGTTTTTCTCTGAAATTTGATGACACCTGATATTTTTCTTATTAACAGAATTTTGAAGAATTCCTTTTAGAAATTGAATTTCTTGTTCAATAACGATAAACGAATCGCCTCCATTTCCACACACGGATCTCGGTGTAAAAAAAGTCGATAAGAACGTGGATATCGCGAAAAAAAATAGTTTTTCAGAACGAAAAAAACACTGCACAGATAAATCACGATCACTCGTTTGACGCACACTACAGTAGGGTTCGTTGATCAAGTCCCTATTCGCATAAAAATTCAATTTATAGTACTATTGTGTCTTGCTTTCCCAGCCCTTTCCCTCACTTTTCTCCCTCCCGCTAGTTAAGCCAGCTTTGTTTCTATTTTTAGTGTTTCTCTTAATCTCTCAATCAGTATAATCTATCTGATTCATGTGATATTTCCATCGACGACGGTAATCGTTGCGCTATTAATAAACACTTATATTAATATGTTGTACGTGGGCACGAGGGTTTGTGATCGTTCGAAGCAATAAAATATTACAAATTTACGGTATCACTGTCTTATTCCATTTTGGGTATTTTACTTTTATCTGCGAAGCCAAACGCATTATGTTTGGGAATTATGAATCAGTCGTGAATATACTCCAATCAGTTTCCACTATGTCGCCATTTTTAATACTCGTTTGTGAGAAGATATGGATTTGTGGGAAGATAAAATATTGTAAAAGCACAATCTTTGCATGATTCTTTTAACGGGACTTGCCACTTTCGTAACTTATGATTCCCCATCAACAGTGATTTGACAGTCGTTAGATCGTTCTCGTCCTCCATGAATTAATAAAATATAAATACAATTAAACCATCCGGAGCTTCCAACAAGTATTTTGATCGTAAAGTTTTTTTTGTAGTGTGAATACATGTAAACTCGATTTTTGACGGTATTTGATTGCTCCGCTCTGATTTCGATGCGATCGATAATTACTGTGGTGTCCCCATATATCAATTTTTGGTAACCTCGGGCATCAAATCGGCGAACAGTGCCAGGACAAGCCCACATAATAAAGTGATTACAAGCTATTTTTAGCACTCGAAAAACGGTGGAAAAGATTCGAGCTGCGGTTACTATCCGAACACGAAATAAAATGCTCATGGCTTAGAAGAACATTCTTCTTTTCAGCTTCATGAGAAGTACGAAAAACCGGTTTTCTTTGCTGATTTCTTTTCTGTTTGTTTCCCGGCGATGAATTCAACGATAACACCGGCACACAAAAGGCTCAGATTAACAATAATAGCTCTAATATATCGAGAAAATTGTATAAGAAACCGTGAGAATGGACGAAAATTGCGAAATTTGTAAATATACTATTGAGCACATATTCAATTTTGACCAGAGTCACAAAAATTAGCTTTGTAATTTATTAGCAAAAGGATTAAAAGAAAACGAAAAAGCACTCGTTCCATTATTTTTTTTCGCCACAGCGAATTAATGTTGTTATTATTATTAACATACGAGTTAATTGGACACATAGCTAGGTGCCTTCGCTTTGAGTGCATTTTCTATGTATGGGGTTTCCCATGCCTAATCGGTTATTTATGGCGTGGCAGTGGAACTCATTTCAAAAATTTGGTAATTGAAAAGAAGAATTAGTAACCTGTTCATTAAAATTTCAATAGTCAAGTTTCTGACGTTTCAAAACCCAGCGATGTCTGAAATTGAAAGTCGAAGTGTAAGTGCGTGCGGTCAGAAGACTCTGAATGCTTTTTTTTGTAATTTATTCTGCTTTACCTAATCGTATGTGTTTCGAATTTACCCGAATTCTCGACCCCTCTAACATAGCTGCTGAATACAGGCTCTGCAATGGGCTTGTGCAAACCAGCCTATTTTCATTGTTCGTTTTATCATATCGAAGAGAACAGTGCATCCGCAACTGGCGTTCGGTGATGTAATCAGTTCAAAAACGAATTTCAAAAAAATCCTTCAGTTGACTACTGCGAAAAAACGTTCTTTAACCAGTCACAGAGGACTCCAAGCTCCGAATTTCCGATCTCAAATTTCGACTGATTTTGCCACGTTTTTCAACGCACCTTTTCTCTCACACTTAACACTAAGCTCTGAATATACAACGTTAAGCACACACATCATACATTTCCGAATTAAAAATACACATGTACACGCGCATGCGCGTACGTGGAGTATAAAGTACGTCAAATGTACGTACAAAAAAAGAGCGGAGGCGGATTGGCTGTTGGGAGGATGTGAAAGAAAGAAGGGAGCGAGAGACAGGGAGGTTTTGGACGATGAGAGAAGTGTCCGAAATGCACTATGGGGAGAGAGACATCGCGAGGGTTGTGTGTCTCTCCGTTCGGACAGCGGGTGGACAGAGCATTTACATCATTTAATTTATGACCCTGCACTTCTCTCTTCTCTCTCTCTCTCTCGCCGACTGTCTTCCCACTCGGTGCAGAGCCGACGAGAGAAATGCGGTGATGGTGACCACCACCAACGCCGCGTAACATTTGCCAAAGGGTTGAAGATATATATAAATGTATACGTACTCATACATGTATAGGGGATGAACGCGAGTACGTCCGTTCTCACGCACGTCCCTTTTGCTTCCTCGTCTCGTCGTTCTCTATCCTCACGGGCCTACAGCATCGTTCACAAATTTGTTGAAAAAATAAACCTCGAGTAATAGGGAAATCTCCATTAAAAAAACTTATTTCTTCTTCCGTAATTTTAGGACTTTCTTACTTTCGTTACGCGAGTGAGATATATCGCGATAAAATATCCCACTATTTTTAATAAAAGATTTTCATGTTTTCGTCAACTCGGTTTCCAAACTCTGATTTGAATTTTGGACGATCCTGGACATCTTTATCATATCGCTCGAAGGTCTTAGGGAAATTTGGGTTTTCTTCGAATTGTTCATCTCGATTAGCCACTATTTTTTTGTATAGCACTCGGAGTTATTATGAACTTCAGTTGCTATGCAGAAGATCCAGTTGTCTGGAGACGGGATGAAATTTTTTGATGAATTTTCGTGAAATATGGAAGGTACTGTACGGTTTATGCAGGGTGTGCCTATGTGTATGTATGAATTCACGTTACCTCGCGTATTTCCATTGCGCGACGAGGAGATATATCTGTATCGCTGGTGCGCACCCTCTCCGCGTTGTCGTCATGAGAGGACACATACTAATGCGCTCGAGGAATAAATTTGCATATGGATGTTGGCCTAATCCGGATGCTCGTCCAGTGAAAATAGCGGGGTGCATGCGTATGTGTGTACGAGAGATGTAAAGAAGACGGGGCAAGAAAAAGGGAGAGAAAAATAGAAAAAGAAAGAACGGTAGATGACACTGGAGGAGGAAGATAGCGAGTTATACGAATTACCGAGAAGCAGCAACTTGTAACAACGTTGAAGGCAAAAAGGCCGTGTACGTGGAAGCCCTTAGGCATTCTCATGTAAGCCACAAAACCTTTTCCTTCGTCCTTTCCCATCCCCCTTCTCCTCTTTATCCCTTTAAAAACATGTTTACCCTTCGGACGTTCTCGAGTTAAAAAAGCTTTCGGGTTTGACTCCCCCTTCCCTTCCCCGTCGTCCTCGCTGCTTCATCCACTTCCGGCTTACTCCTACGAGTCAATATCAAAATATACCTTAACCTGAGGAATTGTCCTATGGCCAATTGGGTGTCGATTTCCTTTATGACTGGAGGCTACGACAACAATATTCAGGAAAGCATATAAAATCTGTAATTCGCTATTCATCCTGACCATTCGTCCGAGGGTGTTTGATACTCGTCGGTGTTTTAACAGCCACCAACCGTAAAGAAATTGGATTGAAGCCGTTTGCTTAGGACCGGATTAACCGATGGTCAGCGTAATTTTAAAGGGGCTTTGAGGAAGAAGAATTAAACAGAAATCGGGGTGGGAAAGGACGGAGCGATCGATCTTATTCCAATAAATTTTCAAATTCGACTGGAGTTTACTCAGTTCATCATCGGGAGGTGTCGAGAAGAGCCGTAGGATTAACCTCGAAGGCCATCCTCCGCAGAAACATATCTCGTGTGGAACTGGAAAATCTAAAACGTTCCATCTGGTAGTTTCACCGATCGGCTTTAGCTCTCGCTTTTGACTTCATTCGGAAACACACACACACACACACACACACACACACATATATAAAGCTGTATAACGTGCAAACGGGATATTTGGCGTCGGGATTGTCGAATCTCAAAGTTTGATTGGGTGGGTTAAGGTATCAAGTTTTGCCGAGGAAATCCTAAGGAACTTGGGCTAATCCGGGAAAGCTTCGTGTAGCAGACGGGGATGACCTTCCTCAAGCTTTTGTATTCGTTCTCGAATCGCGTTGGTACAGAGCCGTTCCAAAAGATCGAGCCAACTTCTCAGCGGAGAGAGCTCGATCGAACGAAAAAAATTTGAAGAGTTTAAGATTTTGGCGTGGAATTCCGAGTGCAAAGATGCCGATGAGAGTTTTGAGGGATTTGTAAAAGTGAACGACTCTCGTTGCATTCGAATTTTCGTCGTAGTACGAATGTTTATTTTGTTTTTGGATTAGTCTCGAAAAATTGGGCACACTTTAGTGTATGAGCAGACGGCGTCATTCGAGAACGAAACTGCAACTTGATACGCCATTTTGTAACAGACGTACCCGCGGTGTGCATTTTCATCGTGAGTTTTCCCACTTGGAGCCAATGGGTAATAACTGTTTCACATCGCCACCCGGCCCTGTCGATCCTAACAGCAAGTCGTGAAAGAGAAAGGGAGTTAGTTTTGCCCGGTGGCCCCAACCGGAAGTACCATAAACCGGTATACGCGTGCGGGAACGTTCCACTGTTTTGCTATGATCCGTAGTCGCAGAGGAAATAACAGAAACGCCCGGGAGTCGTAACGTTTTATTGTGCCGTCAGCGTTTCGAAGCTGCCGCTGCGTGCGTACGTACACGATTCTTGGCTTCCCAGTTGCCCGATGAATGGGGAGCCACTCCGAGAATGATGGCGATGCCGAAAATACGGCAAGCCGATGAAACTGGTGCAGGGACCGTAGTTTTTTGTGGGGTATTTTTTACTTGGTGCCCGGGGGTAATTAAAGAACTAAGGTTGCACGGTCAATTTCTGTGAGATAAAGTACTCGAGCAGTTTAATAGTTTTCTGGGCAAAAAGCTTGTTGTCTGATGTCAACGCTTGCTCGGAGGAGTGGTCGAGCACCTGCCAAATTAGATAAAAAATACTTGCGTCATTGACATCCCTTTAGCCCGCAATTTAGGCACCTTAACCCAGGTAATTTAATTAAGGGGCTCCAAAGAGAACGCTCCTTGGATGTCCACACTTTGGGGCTTGAAAAAGCCTTTTCCATAAACCTGTGTCAATGGGAGACTCGTGCAGAGGTAAAATGTCGCTGCGCCCATTCACCGGAGGCTCATGTTTTTCGGCTCCTTGCCAAACGACACTCTGCCTAATCCTCGTACACTTTCCTCTCTCCGACTCCCATTGCCTGGGGAAGACGCTTTCACCGAGGTCCAAATTAAAAGCCCGGAGTTACGACTACCAGAATTTAGTTTCAATTCATTTACGATTAGTATTTTCTTTTATTTTTTATCACGTTGAACATTCCTATGGATATTCGAACTACGCAAAGGCATCTCAGGCTCGAGCTGTCGTTGCAACATTTTTTCGCTTTCCAATACTTGTACAACTCCGTAAATTGATTGGCTGTCTTGGACAATGTCCTCACGAGATGTCTAAGGATATTACAGCCATAATTTAGCGATAGCTGCGAGGTGACTGGAAGGAGAGCTTCGTCCAGCAGCGGCACCGACAACAGTCAACTTCAGCATCGCCTTCGTGTCCCTTCACCGCTCTCAGGTTCCTGTGTAGAAACTACGGTGAGTACATTTCATCCACTCGCTTGTCTTCGCCAAGTTTCTTGCTGCAGTAAACTTGTGTCATTCGCCTCGGACGTCTAACTCCATGTTTATGATCGCTGACGTCGTCGGTCCTATCTCTCCACTTCCAGGATCGAGATCCTCGTAATCTTGATTCGTCGGGTCGTTGTTTCGCGTTTTCATCATTCGACGCGATGAATTAATCAAAATTTTCCAAAGACTCAACGTTCGCAGAAATTAAAGACTTTTCATGAGGTGCACTCTGTGAAAATCATGAAAATACCACAAAGCAGGCAGAAGTTTCAGCCATTAGAGAAGAATTTTATTTCCTTATCAGGTGGAAGATTAAACAAAGGAAATTTTCCTTCCAAGTTTCCTGCGCACCAACTACCTTTCCCATCCCAAACGCTGTTCAAAAAACCGCACGTTATCACGACCCCCCCATAAACACGGCGGGAATCCACCATCTTGTTTTTAACTATCTACTTACCCGGTTCTGTCAATTTTCTGCAAGTACGTGTCCATCCACTGTTTATCCTTCGCCCAACGTTCAGTTGCGAGCGCTCCTTGTCACTTTGTGTCCACGGAAGAGCTCTTCTATTACAGTTGAATGTTCGTTTCGCGAAGGCACAAAGTTTACCGAGTTTTCCTCAACTGGTATTCCTCGTAGTGTTTTGTCGTAAGTCCCGTTGGTCTCTTACAGTGTCCTTTGTCGACTCATCTTCAACGTGTGACGCCCTCTTCCGCGGACGAACGAAAGCGAGAAAGATCCCTTATCCGAGTAACCACTGGGTTCTCGTGAAGACTGAGGATTGAGTGTCGAGCCTCAGATACTGTTACCTCTTCTTGTAACGACCTTCCCCCCCCTCCCTCACTGGCAATTCTGCAGGCACTCTTATGTACACATGAAAGATACCGCGTTCACTTGTTCTTGCGGTGAAACCCAGCACCGCTGTACAAACAGACTTGCTCGCCAGGATCGCCTCGACTCTAAGACTCAAACTATAACACAGCTCGGGATTACGATATCAGCCAACTTCTAATTCTCATTCAAGTGACTTTTGATTGCTATTTGTTGGATGACAGTTTGGATACGTCAACTGTAACTTGATCCTGTATTCTCAGGTCGTCCAATTTGCTACTTCTTTTTACTATCGAACGGACTTGGTGGGTTTTATGGCTTTCTGAAACCTGATCCTCTTATTGAGCTTACCAATTTGTTTTTTTGATGCTCTTCTGTTGATCCAGTTGCTTATTGGGGCGCATTAATCATCTTCGTCTGGGAAGCCAAAGTTTTCTACGGGTTTCTCTTATAATTCCACTTTTTTTTATTGAAAAATGGATGCTGCAGTTTGTAGTTGCCTTAATCACTTTGGTAGCATTTGCGCCACAAAATGCCACGTACCTACGCGCAATGAACGCCGGCTGTTCGTTAGCGCTAGATGAATTGACAGTCCACGTCTTCTCCCGCTCTCGCTGCTGGTTAACCACAAACTTTCCATTCGACGGAGTAGAGCCACCCCAGGCGATCGAGTATGGCCGTGAGCCAAAGAGGTACGAAGAATTCCATCCGATCGAGAATTACTGTCATTAATTTCATCCGGAACCATGTAGAATTGGGATGCGCGTGCGAAAAGGACCAAGTTTTGTGGCGAATCTCGTGTGAAATAGGACTTTGCCGAATGTGCGGTTACGTTCCGATTAATAGTTATTGGTTTTGTTGCTGCTTCTGTCTCGTTCGCGCCGAAACAACATCTCTTGGCGCCTCTCTACAGCTTGAGGGCTTTTAGCGACCCTTAATCGCAATCGCGTTGTACATGATCATGTTTTGTTTAGACCGCGATGCTCACGCTCACGAGGGAACTGTGCATCGTTAAGGATGTACAGGCGCGAGGGCTGTTTTTAGATGGGACTCCAATTTTTTTTTATGTCTTACGATCCAAGATTCCTTTTCTATGCCTGTGAAATTTTAAGACCGCTTATCGAATGTTTGATTGAAATATTAACAGTTGAAAAGTACAGAAATTAACGCGCCGCTTACGGGTACAATGACTTACTGGCCCCTGCAACCGTCTTCAATTCAAAATTTGATATATTTTTAAGTGAGATGTCAAAGATCAGAACCATTTGTTATATGAAATGAACCGTCTGGAATCTAATCGTACGTTAAAAAAAGGGGTCAACGGCCATCTGAATTAGAAATATTGAGTCGAAGACGACAAATGGTTACAGAATTTTGAAATTTTGCAGGCTCATGCGTCACTCGACAGTGACAGCTATGAATTAAAATGTCTCTCAAACTCATGATTTGCCTATACCTTGCATGTTAAATTTCCCAACTTCAACAACGAATATCTCCACTTTGGTACGGGCATGGTCTTCAGAATTTTGCAAGTACATTAAGGAAGCTATAAATAATGTGTCATCCAAATTTTAAGAAAATCTATAGAAAATCGATTTACTCCTAAACGTCCTTAATACGAAATGGAGGATCGAGGCACTTCAGTCTTCTTACTACTTCATACGGTTTTTGCTTGTTCTGCAAACGAATTATTTATTTTGTTCTTAAAAACTTGCATTCAGGTGGCTTTAACATTATTCTTTACGATATTGAAATGAATGCTTTCGAATTCAAAATGGTCCTTCATATCGATAGCATTTTAATAATAATCTATAAATAACATTCTGGCAATCTCAAAACAAAATTGCAAAAAATATTCGTTTGTTTTTGAAACTTGAGCAACGAAAAACAGAGAAACCGAGAAAGAGCCTTATCCACTTGAGTCTGTCCTCGTGACAACAATATTACTTGGCTTACGTGTAATATTTTGTTTCGTTCGCGAGGGTGGATTGCTGACTCTGTTCGCGAGCTTTAGTCGTCATGGCCTCGTCGTTCCGAGAACGATACTTAAGCCCTGCCACAATGGCCGCCCGATGGTTTATTATGCTTTTATCATTCTACTGCTGCCAAAGTAAAACACTTTTGAATCCCCTTCTCCGATTGCTCTTCATACCTTTCTCTGTCTTTCGTTTATTTCGCTTTTGAGAAATATCTCGTACACAAATGCTCTTGGGCGAAGCTCCCGCGTATTAACGACACAAGTGTGTTGGCAAAGCACATTCCTCCGATCCTCTCGTATGCCAATCATTTCTCTTCTGCTCCGCTTTGCTCTCCTTCTCTCCCTCTCTCGCACATACTCTTTGCCAGGCCTTCTAATCACACGAGTCATTAATTCATCACAAGGAAAATCCTCCACTTTGATAAATTATTAGTCCAAAACATTTTATGATTGAAGTATGCTTGCCTTCGGGCTTGGATCAGTGCGCCTAGAAAGTTGTCTCATGAAATAGCATCGGCGAAACGTGCTTCGACATATGACCGGGCTCTCAAAGTCTTATTTCATGTATAAAAGACTTTTTTTACAAATTTCGTTATTTGCTCTATACGCTTTCGATCTTTATTTGATTTATTTAAAGACGAGTGCAACACGCGTACTTACACAAAAAAAATTGAAAAAAGCTTTATACACTGCGTGTTGAAAGAAAAATAGCGCGCATCCTCAGGTTCGGTCGTCGTTCATCTCGTCGCATCGCGGATACTTGGCAAGATAGTTTGGAGGGCAAGTCCAACGCTTGCTCCAGGGGTTTGCTACCATTTCCTTACACAAGGATGGAGGGAGAGGTGAAGTAAGGGGAGGTTGGAACTCAAAAGATTTACGGTTCGAAAAAGTCAGTAACCGAAATTCAAGCGCTCTTCTTACAGAACTAAGTGCACTTCTAGTTTCTTTTTCTTTTCTTGTCGCAAAGTGGAAAAAAGTGTAAACGAACGAAATGTGGGAATCAACAGTGACAATTTGATAAAATGTTACACGGATAGCTTAGAAAATGCTAACCTTTTTGTTACTTTTCGTTTCGAATCCGCGTCGTCTTTTTTTCGCTCCTGCTCCGCTGTCCGGGATTCCATTCGAACCACAACCTCGCACCATCTGAGTGAATTTCATTTAATGGATACGGTGGTTCTCCATCCGGAATTTCAAAACACGGGAAAAAAACGTTAACTAATCGTTTCAACGAGAAGAAAAAAAACCCACGTACCTGCGCCAACGGGGAGGAAAAAACGCAGAGAAGTAGAAAGATCGTATTTAGTCAGACACGTATTGATCCGTGTAACGCTGCTCTTTCGAAAGATTAAGGATTTTGGAAAATGATTTTTTCCTCTTTTTAATACAACCCATTATAGCCCTGTCGATATATTTGCCCTTAAATTCTACCGAGTCTTCCGATATTCTTACGATATTAAGGCAAATACCTTGACTCGATATTGATACAACAAGATTTCGATTTCATACCGAAATTTTTGCGTTATATTCAAACATTTCGGGCGGAAACTTTTTTCATGTGATGGAATAAATGATGTAGAAAATTTAACTCTGGAAATGTTCAATATATCTCATCAAACGTACGAATATTTGATAGGAAAAACATTTCCTTTTTTTACTCTTTCCATCACAATTTTTTATACTTTTGTTTTCTTTCTTCGTTTACGAATGACCATTTGTATATTTTCGTCATCGTGTTTTTACTTATGTACTCAGACATTAAAATTCTTTCGCACATCCACTTATTTGTACGTTTATAAACATGTTTGTACTTATAATGTATTCATTAAGGATATATGTTTAGTCTTGGAGAGATTTTGATGTAAACGAGGACGTTGTATTTGCTTATGTATGATCTGGAAAACGAGGAAGCCGATGCGTGTATATTTGATATGAGAAAGTCATGGGTGTACGAGAAAGAGAGAGAGAAGGGAGGACATTCTGGCAGCGGACGATGATTGCGTGAAAGTGAATTTGCCCCGTCGACTTCGATGCTTCAAGTGCACGATTCGTACATATACAGACATTTCGTAGGAAATGTACATCAAGGTGTAATTTCTCCCCTTCCTTTCTCTCTCTTCCCTTACTGGAGTGCAATATATTTAGTTGTGGTAATGAAGATCAAAGGGCTCGGAGCTGAATTTTGGGATCATGTTCGAAAACGAGTATGAACATTGAATACATCAAATTGAAATTTGCAAAAAGTAACAAAATTATGAAAGAAGTATAAAAAAAATGTGGATTGGTCCAGGAAGAAAATAATTTGAAAAATCTAGTTTTCCATTGCTCATTTCTAAGCTTTACTTTTCTGAGCTCGATGCCTTAGTTTAAGGAACTTTCCAATTTCGTGTTTCAACTCCACATTCGCTATCCGAATGACTCCAAAGGATGGTGAAAACGAGAAGAAAACTGTGATGAAAATTGGACAGTAGAAAATCCAGTAAAAAATAAATGAACGCCATTTCGCTTGAAATATTTTGCACCATTGAAAAAAACGTTTTTCTCAATATATCTCAAAACTCGTAATACAATTCGTGAGCTCGAGGGCTCAGGCGTTAGAAAAAGAAAAACAGAACAAAAACGATGTAGGCTCTCGCAGTGATTGTAATGTAGGTCAACGTTTGCACAGCTGCTCTAAGCCTGGATTCACCAGAGAGTTCTCAACCCGGCAAACTGAAATGGTAAATTCGTTTTTGTTTTTTTGTACCTCTCTGTTTTTGTGCTCGGATTCTTCGTCCAGTGAAATTGACCCATTGCGATAATCATACGAGCTCTTTTTGAGCTTGACATTTGCACGAGCGTTGACTTTAGCCGTGACATTATTTTTATGACTTACATATTTTTGTACCATTTTTCACTCTCGTTTCGTGAAAATGATTAGTATTATTATTATTATTATTATTAGACTGGTATTGTTATCCTTATTATTGCTGGTACTAAGAGCTTTGCCTTTTTGTCTCGCTCTTTACGACGTTTCTGCCATATCTCACTAAGCCATACAGTGAAAAACGAGATTCGTGAGAGAAGAGGAGGCAAGGCAAGCAGGGAATACTAGTGGGTTTAGGAAATGATGCTGGTGGGTCCAGGTGGTGGAGAGGTCCCAACAGCGAGTTTTCTCGAGGAGATTAAAAAGTTGTCGTCACCTCGAGCTCGCTGACGCTCTCGCTTTGCTTTCACCCTCGTCGACTTCGAGTTTCTATATAGATATATATGTATTTGTATGTGTATGCTGAAAAGTTTGCCGTTGCGACGACAATCCGCCTTCGCGTCCAAGCCCATCGTTCTCTTTCTCTCTTGCTTTCCATTGCTTATTCTCCAGCTCGTTGAATTTGTAGCAAGAAAAAAATTCGTCTGCAAAAACTCAAAGTAGACGTCTTCCCGATTCCGGTGAACATTCGAACGAGAATAAAAGGAGCGGCCGGGGGTCGAGGGGATGAGACAAAAAAATGAAGCAATGTTTTCGAATTGAGGAATATCGTCCAACTCACCATTCCCAAGAAGTTACTCATCTCTTTTTTTTTATTGGAAAATCATATTTTTCCCCTTTTTTCATACCACTTCGAAGGGAGCTTAGAATCGATAACTCAGTTTTAACTGAAGCCATGAACGTAATACTTGGAGGATTCGTTCGTTGCTTTTCATTAGAAAATCATTTTGGTTTTTCTTTCAGACTATACGGCTCGAAAATAAAAAGAAAATGCATGCGCGCGCTTGCGGTCGAAATAAATAAATAAAAATAATGAATGAAAAAGATGAAAAAAGAGTTGAGGGAACTGCAGAAAGCTCGTAGCAACAGAGAAGGGAAAATTCTGTGTCCAGTCTTGCAGAGAGACCGAGAATTCTGTGTGATGAACTCGTATTTGCTGCGGTGGCTTGTAGTCATGGCAACTTTTGATTGTGTCCCCTGAGCACCCTGTGGGCGCTGTTCCGTGCATGGAACATTCCTGTTTACGCGGTTCGAGGGGACCTCTCTCCCACCCTCTTTTCCTCTCTTTTCCTCTCTTCCTCGCTTTCGCCATACACGAGTGCCAGAAGCGAAAGGGACCAAAATCGCATTGACAAAGACCCGAAGCGAGACAGAAAGAGGCCTCAATATTTCTCTGTTGCATAGGAAGAAGATTCCTCTCAGAAGTCTCTCCCCCCCGGTCATTTATCTTCTCACGTATGCATTTATCGTATTAAAATCATTGCACCAGTGACAAAGTGGGCTTGGGTCAAGTTTTTTCACATTTTTTGAAACATAATTTCATGTTTTTTTTCAACATTTCTTTTTCCATGTAAACTCATTTCGTTTTCACTCCTATGCAGTTTGCAATATTTTCTTAAAATCATTTTTTCTCTTTTCGCACAATTTTCAACGACTCTCCGCCGTCTCGGAGGTGAATAAAAATCGTGACTCTCCATGAAATTTTTCATGAACGACTCGGATTGGAAATGCAACAAAAAATCACATGCTTCAGTTTATTGTTTCGCTTATGGTACAAACGTGAAGGGTTGGAAAAAATCAACCGGAGAATAACGTCACGACGTTCGACCGTGATCTACAATATCCATCTAAGAAAAGTGTGCACGCGTACGTATGCGCGTCCGCGTGGGTGAGACGTGTGGAAATTGTCGGGAAGTGTCGCACGTCGCGTAAAACTTTTCGTCGTAAATTTCTTGCTCATTTTTCGTCTCCCTCACACAACCGTGGAATAAAAGAGACCACCCTCGACTGGGAAAATAATTCAGCGTTTCATGATGCCCTGTTGGGGGGATGGAAAGTGTTACCATGTGTATAAACATGTACGCTTCGACTTCCATATATGGGATTTTCAAGGTTCGGGAATATTCTTCCTCTTTCAGAGAGTAAACGAATCAACTGCTCACGAAATCCTTCAATTCTGCATTTCTTCCGGTACAATATACTTGGAAATTAAAATTTCTGTAATTTGCCATCTTTTCCATAAAATCGTACACCCATAATCGATTTACACGCGTGATAATGATGAGATTGCAGTTTTCCTCTGTCATTTTCGTCACTTTTAATTATTTGTATTTGGTACATTTGAAAATATGTTGGAACGAAAAAGTCCAAAGTACAAATCGGAGTGGAGGCTTGATTTCTCCTCGAATGTCCCATGTATCATGTATGATGTGTGTTTTGAGGGATTTCACGATACGAGGAAGTATCGTGTGCTTATATTCGTACGAGGCAGTAAAATAGTTTTCATGGGCTGTTGCGGCGCGTTGTTATGATTGTTAAGGGCGTTTTCTGGACACGTTACAGCAGTACGTGCTCAACATCCTTTTCTGGGATTCGATGTTCTGTGCGAGCTTGTGAATTTGGCCTCCGATTCTTCATGGTCAAGTCTCGATAATTTTAATCAATTTTTTTCTCACGAGGGATTTTATTTCAATGTACCGGAGTGAAAGCATATCGGAGTTTATGACTGCGAATTGAATGAGTTTTAAGCGGAGTGTCAACGCGGGACAAAATAAAACCGTTTTTGTGCTGATTTTAATGATTTTGAAAATTACTTTCGGATACGTTTTGTAGAGGCTCAGTGAAAAAAAGTGAGTAACAATAAATGAGTTTAGTGAATTAAAAATACGTGAATTCGCAACATTTTTAAAGTCGCTGTCGTGATTCAACATATTAAATGAATTTTGAGTGTGTTCAAAACAGTTGCAACCTTCGGTGCGGAATTTTGCTGCGAATTCTCTTTTTTTAATGTACTTTTCGTCTCGAGCTGCTACCTCGACTCTAGATAGTATCAGTTCATCGATCCGGCGGAACCGAAGGTTGAGTAGTCGTTTCATTTTTTATCATATTATGTAAGCTCTGGTGTTGGGTACTCTGAAATTTATGTATTTGGGTTATCGTTTTCAAAAACGTGAATTCCAGATGAGAAAAGACCGCGAGGACGAGAAAACCGATTTCTCGCCTCGTCCCTACCGGTCCGACGGTGAATTCTACGATTTCGGAAAGGACCCTAGGCGTTCGGGGGTGGTTCATGTTTCATTCATAGAAAATGTTTTTCACTTTCTTTTTTCCATTTGCGTTTTTTTTTTTTCATTCATGGTGCATGGTACATGAAATGTAAAAAATGAGCGACTGTACTCAGACATTTGACTTGGATTTTTGTAATGAAAATTTTTGAGCTCTCGTATTTTTGTTATCCCGCTGCTTTTTGACTGAGAATCACGACATTCTGTACAAACGTTATTCCGACTCTTCTCTTCGGAACAATGAAACATGAATCGAGGAAAAAATTTTGCTAAAAATACAAAATTTTGTAAATCGTGACGTTTGTATAGATAAAACCAAAAAACTATTATCATTCTAAGGTAAAATACACGATCAGTGAAATTTGAAAAATCATATTTCGGGAAAAAATGATTTCGACCACGTGACTCAAAATTATTCACGTACCGTTGAAAATTTCAGCTCTTTTATCCCGCCATTCTATTCGTTTCATCGGTCGGACTTTCCGTGATAGAATTCTCGATTACCCCATCAGAAGCTATAGAAAATTTACGGTGTAGCCTTTTGTTCTTTTTTCGTCTCACCTCGCCGTCGCCATTGTGGAATATGTACATGGACGCGTATCCGTAGCCGGAAAATAATTTTGCGAATGAATACATCTCGTGAATTCGCGTCTCGAATGAAAATACAGCGAGACTCGATGGTCAATCTGCCCAGGGGCTTACGATTCAATAGAATGGCAGCGGAAGAGAGAAAAATAAATGTGAAAAACGACGACCCTTATTCCCAGCTTCGCAAAGGTCAAACGTCAAAATGCAATTAGGAAAATGCTACTGACGTGTGCATCTGGGGAAAGCAACCCGAATACTTTCTATCATTTTTTCATTTCGTATTTTATTATTTATTGTCTTCATATTTTTATCCCACATAAAATACTCCGCTCGACAAAGATGTACGATACAACAGATAAAAAACGTATGCTAAATAAAGCTTGGATCGGAAAATGTGTCTCCGTTGTTATTCAGCCTTTCCTCCCACTCATTTTTCATTTTCACTTGGGAAACTATTCCACTTTTGTTTCACTCATTTGTCGAATGGCTGAACGTTTTTTAGGAATTTATTTGGATATTTTTTCACGAAATTTTCATGTGTCGCTATCACGTTGATTTAATCAATATTTTTGGAGTAACGGGATGGAAAAATAATGGGAAAAGTAGAAATTTTCTGGCTCAATTTGTCGTGATCAATATTCATTCATATTAACGTATACAAAAGCATATTTTTTTTAAGGATAAAGGCGAAAACAGAAATAAAAAAGGTAACAATTACTCCGAGAGCACTTAAAGCAGGAACAATTTTCTCATTGTGTACACGAGGCTAAAGAAGGCAAATTGAGAAAAGAAATTAAGCGATATACAAAATGATGAAGAATTATTGAAAAGTTAAAGAATGAAAATATGCGTGTCTGCTCCGCTTCTCTCGTTATTATGATCGGTTCTTGCAAAATACAGAGAATAAAGAACAAAAGGATAAAAAAATCTATGTCGAGAGTGGGAGCGTAGAAACAGCCGAGAAATGAGGAAGACGAAGTGACAGTTTCATGGAAGTAGATTCGGGCAGCAAAAGGAAAAATAAAAGAAAGGAAAAGACGGACGAACCGAGTCTTCTCGTTCCTCTCTCCGCGTTCAGGACCGAGTTTCGCACAATAGGAGTGCAATTAAAATTGGAAAATATATAACAATACTTCATAGTGAATTACTCCCTCGTCGCGAACTAAAATCATGAGAATGAAGAAGAGGGAGAAGACCGCGGTCTCTTTCCCGAGTTCGTAGCTAAAGCGAGACAAAAAATCATTGAGTGGCGGAGGGGGAATTAACCTAGTTGGAGAAAATAATGCCACCGAGAAATCCATTCTCGTTTCTCTTTTATGCATCTACAAGTATACAGAGAGCCCAACTTTTAGCCCAAATTAGGGACCAATAGCCCAAAAGCAGTTGAAGACATTTACGAGTAACGGAGAAACAATGAGACGAATGAAAAAGCAGTACTCTCAAATAATGGAAACAGGAACTTTATGCAATTCGACGAAACGAAGGGCACGTTGTGTTAAAAATTTCCATTACCATTGCAAATCTCCGGCTGATTTATAAATTTCATCGAAAATGGGATTCGATTGAATTGTAAATGTAATTTCAACACTAGTTCGAACATGCCTTCCTTCCAATATTTCGTCATTGATAAATCCCGCGGGCTTGACGTAACCCAACAACGAATTTGCCAAAATTGGAAGCATGGAATTGAAATCTTGGCAGTATCGTCTTCGTTCAAAAGCCACTTCGACAACTATAGCAAAATTAATATATCTGTATATAATATATTGACAAGATATTTTAAAGTCAGTAAACTTTCCTTGTTCGTAATAAACGGTTTTGTTCAAAGTTCGTGCGTGTGTTTTTCTTCATCGCTAAACAAAAAGTATCCACTGACTTTCTAACAGTCTTCAACAAATCACAGGTGTGTTATATTAACTTTTAATTTTCGTTCTTTGTGAGCCCCGCGACATATATTCGTAACCGTATCCCGCTATTAATATCCGCGCAAATATCTCGTTCGGGGATCTCTGGGTCGTGGGGGAACATAACCTCGAAAATTTTCGCCCAGAATGAAGAAGAAGGAGCAGCGGCGGCGGCGGCGGCGGCGGCGCACATTGGCCATATAATCCCTCTCGTGCACAAGCATCGCCAGAGGTTCGAATTGTTTGCATTGTACGGATTTTCTGTGATATTAGGCATTATATTAAATTCTGAAGAGGCGAAAGGCAGCAGGAGGGGAGGGCGAGGGAGCTCGAACCAAGGAAGGGGGAGGTGAAGAGGAAAGGCCAGATAGTTGTATGAGGATGAGAATTCGCTTGGATGCTGGAGAAGACCGAAGAAGGAAGAGATACTTCCTTCCGCTTGGAGCAATATGACTCGGGCACAGAATTTCAACCCCTCTTGTTTCTCCGATGAATGTATACGTACAGTCGCCACTCTGGGGCAAAATGAGACAGTATTATTAAGAATTATTAAAAAATTCTATTGTCGCTCGGAAAAGTTCATTTCTTCGCAACTCACTCAATTTGCTTGTTCGTCTCGTCGAGAGTTTGCTCCATCGAGACTGTCGGAAACATCGATATAATTGTTACCTACGCAAGTTTTATAGCGCGACAAAATAGTTCCTTCCGGAGTTTGCAGCTCTTCGGAGATGGCCCGTTTTACCCCGGGTCCCATTTTACCCTCGTATCTTCTGTATGTATATAAACGTGTATACAACAACAGTGTTGTTTATTTTCCTACAAGTTCCCCTCCCCGCGGTACTCCCATCGAGAAAATCCCTATCTCACTCTTAGTGACGTTCTTCTCCACTCGAGTGAGAATAAGGTATGATACGAGAGGAGCAGCGAGGAGAGGGGATCTATTTTTTCGTTTCTGCCAACTTCAGACTTCTGGCCACACAAACTTGTATTTTTCCACTTTGCTTTTTATCTCTCATCCCATTTTCTCACTTATTTTCTCTATCTTCGTGCCTCTCGTTCTCCCCTCTCGTCCTCTCTTCTTTTGCCTCTTTCTCTCCATCTATCTATCTGTTACTTTAGAAGAGAAAATTATTACTTTGTCCATTGAAGCGAGAGTTAAAACGCCCCAAGACCTCGATAATATACCGTGCGTGCAGCGGGCACCCTCTTTTTTGGAGTGCCGCCGAGAGGGAAGAGGCGCGTCAGGCAAAATCGCAGTGTCGAAAGCCAACGAAATATCTCGAGATCTATGTCCATGTGTGCTTGTATAGGTGCGCGTCTCGGTGTGTGGGTGCATACAAAATGGCGAAGGAGAGAAAGAAGAGGAAAAAAGAGAACTGCGGCGATGAAGCACGAAGCGAATGCCTGAGAGGGAGCGGAGAAAAGAAGGAGTGAGGGAAAGAGATAATCATCGACGTGTGAATATTTATCGGGGAAACTTTAAACAACGTTTCAACACCAGACTTTCTTCGATAGCTGCCCCATATTTATATACAGACGTACAGTAAAATATAATTTCTTTTTTTACCCTTTTCGAGAGTTTGTTCTCGATTTTTATATCCACCCAATAATTCTGATTATGAATGGAACAATTCAATGGTAGCGTGGAAGAAGTCTTCCGACACGTCATCGAAGAAAATTTTGCTGTTTAAGGTAACTACTGTACTGCATGCTAGTCACATGAGTGCTAAATTTTCAAAACGCTTTTAGTAAACGTGTTATCAGCTGGTCTGTATGACAGCATGTCTTATTGACGTGTTAAAATATTAAAAACGATAGTTTTGCAAAACCATTAATCACGGTGACACATTTTCACTGGTATTTTTAAAAGAATTATCTGCGTTTTTCGACCGATTCTCTATTGCAACAAGTCTCATTTTATTTCTTAACTGGTCCTCTACGAATCCACCACGAATTTTGTTTTTTAACTCAATCGTTTCATTGTTGCAGTTAATTGTTCATTAAGCGAAAGAAACTTTTTCGTTAATAATTTCTGAAGGAATGAATTTAAAGAAAAATCTAAGTGGTGAAATGGTAGAGGATCTGTTGAGGTACAAAATGAGACTTGATGAAATAAAATCGAATTAAAAAATACAGATAATTCTTTGAAAAATACCTGTAAAAAAGTGTCATCATGGAAATTTCCATTCATCAGTTAATGGTTTCGCAAAACTATCATTTTTAATATTTTTTCACGGTAATAAAATATATGCTTAAAAGCACATCTACTAACAATAAGTTTGAAAATTTGTGAAAATTTAGCACTCGTTTGACCAGCACGCAGTACAGGAGTTACTTTAAGGTATTCCTTCCACGAACCCGAATATTTCACAAATAACTGATTTCCATTAATTACAGTAAAGTCAAAGTGCATGCGAATAGATTGGCGAAATTTTAGGTCAGGTTATCGAACATTTAATGAAGAATTAAAACTTGAAAAATCGTAAAATTTATACGACAGCTTATGGAGATTCCATATCACCACATTTCTATTCAATAATTCATATACTAAATAATTCTAAACTCTTGATACAAAATATTTCACTGATAGAAAAAAAAATGTAAGGAATCCATAGCGACGATAAAAATAAAGGACTACCGAGTGCTTAAAAGAGATATTAACGACAGAAGTTGAAAAAAATGGCAGAAGCACAAGCTTTTCCTATATAATCGCGACTCCTTAGAGGTTAAAAATCAGTCGATATTTCGAGTCCCCCAATTTGCACCACTAAAAAATACGGTAATGCGAAAGGAATACCTTAATTGACCGCTTCATTAGGATTCATCGCGATTTTCATTTTCAATTGATTTTTCTCACTCATTTTTATCACACATATCTGTCTTCCCATATAAATCTTACAACGACAACGTCAATATTACGTATCCATTTAACATTAGCATTATTCTCGTTCATAGTCCATCTGGTCCTGTCAGAAGTAATATTCCTGTGTGAATTTACCGTGGCGCGGGAGACCAGTTGGAAAAAGGTTTCACAGCGTCCCGCGGTGCGGCGCTCCGATCGCATTTCTTTCACGTTCGAAGAAAACGTTTCTCGAATCTTCCTTGTTTTCTTTCTTCCTTGCTCTCTCTCTCTTTTTTGACGTCTTCCTCCTTTCTTTCTCCTCCCAGCGGGAAATCTTGGCGTAATGTTGCTGGGACGCCACACGTTTTCAAAACACATAAAAGGACGAATATATATTCTCCTGACGTGTATATAATACGTTCGTGTTTTACGTATAAAGACATACAACTTGAAGCGTCATTGGGGAATTTAGGAGTGAAAACTGGGCGAACGAAAAAGAAAGCACAGCGCGACGAAGCGCGAGAGAAAAAGAAAGGGAAGCACTCTGTATTACAAATGGGCTAAAAAAACTACCTGACGTGGGCTCTCATCCCCTCGTAGGCTGACACAGATCTGAGAATAAAATCGCTTCTTCCAGTCTACCACGGGTTTACATATAATACGTTTTTTCATAATTTACTTCCTGTTTATTCCAACAGCTTCGAGAATAGATGCAGCTGAGAAGTTGAGACATTCAATCATTTCGTGAATCAAATTAATATCTATTTACTTCATTTAACGACTGATTATACGGCTTCGCCGCGGCCAAAGAAAAACGACCTTTCCCCACTTTTTTTAATCGAATAGAATTTGATGCACGTAATTTTGGTTCGTCCCACGCGATTGAGATGTCGTCTCCGAGGGCTTACAGAGGTCGGACACTTTTCGTTGATAATCTTTATCAGCAGCATTTTGGCGTGCACATGTGGACCGAATGCAGTTTGAATTCCCATAGTTATTTCACTCGCGTACGCGCCCTCTGGCTCATGCATCCCTTTAACCACTTCCTCACCCTGCTCTTTTCTCTTTCTCTATCGGCTTTGAGAGCATCCTAGTCGACTCTCGATTTAGCGTACGCGAAGTCTCTCCCTCTTGCTCTCTCCGTTCTCTGAGAGCGGCGTGAATTCAGAGTGCCGCTCGGCGACCGTAAATCAAACACCGCGCGCGGGCCATTAGGACGCCCATAACTCGCCGATATCTCGAGGACCGCCAGCTTATTATATCCTGCATATATAATTCTCGGCGAAGTGAGCGCATCCGGCCTCTCCGGATCTATATATGTGTATATGTTGATATCGGTATCTCTGCGTACTTCCAAGTGTGGAACAGAGAAGAAGAGAGAGAGCGAGCGAGCGAAGCAGCCTCTCCGGATCTTCAAGCTCGATCGGTACGGTAGAGCAATTCCCAGTGCGTTTTCCGAGCGCATCAGTGAGTCCCACTTTAGGAGATTTGCTCTCGTGTACTCCATGCTCTCTCTCTCTCTCTCTCTCTCTCTCTCTCTTCCTCTTTGCACGATTCTTCCTCGTGGTTATAAATACATGTGCAAACACAGCATTACTGATATGCATATGTTACATTAGCACGATGAAAAAAGAAAAAAAAAAAAATAAAATTGACATTTTGTCGAATCTCGAGTTGGGATTCGTTGTAAATGGAATCTTCGCAGGATCTCGAATCTTCGAGATTTTAAAATTCCGCACCGTTTGTGCGATATTTATTCGTGCCTCATAAACAACAATGGGAATCACCCGAATCTGAAAAATAAGTAACGACATGTGTGCTGACAGATTAAAATGAAACTAGCAGCAGGAATTAGCAACAGAAGAATCGATGACCATTACAAGTTCATGCACACACGAGATTCTGATTGAAATGTACAACAAGATTGATGATAATTTGGACATAATTATAGTTTCGATTTACGAGTATACTTCGCATCACAGAAACCCTCATTTATTCGTGTTTTAATGGACTCATTCAGCACAGAGTTACCGATGTACACGAACGTAATACTTTAATTGTCTGAGAGAAACGTGTAGCATTATTTGACTTATGAACGCACGGTCTATACGCCCTTATAACATTCGACGCTGCCTCGTAGATGCGTGCGTGCTTATACGTGTACCGACGTACATAAATTTATGTACATATGTATGAAGTAATGTTTGTATATATAGATACAAGGTATACGAGGCTGCATTTCTCTTCCACTCTCCGGCTCTATCTACCCAATGATGCACGTGCTCTCGTGAGTTTCCAATCAGCAATCGCATGGAATCGTATAATCTCACCCCCTCGACTGCTCCCACCCCCTCCGCGCCCCTTTCCTTCCCAATTCCGTGTCTCTCTTCGCTATACACAGCCGAGTGTTCGTGTCACGAACACATTGGCAAAAGGAGCAGTATGAAAGTAGATGAATACTCATTGCTAGATCGATTATTGACAAAGCCCATGGCGCACTCTCCCTAAAATTGCATTTAACATGAGCCACGCGCTTTCTCTTAATAATAATAATAATAATAATAATAAGCACGTCGAATGTTTATTGCAAACTTTTGGTTCATCGAGCTTCCTCGAATTATTGATGAAGATCATCGCAGAAAGAATGTTATCGGGGGGGGGGGGGGGGGGGGATTAATGGTTTCTGAAATTTCGAGTCGGTATTGAAGGATTAAAAATATTTCAGATTTTTTTACTGCACGCGAAAAATGATCTCGTGTGGGACGTTTGAATTTATCATTTTGTTAATTCTCGTGTTGAAAGTACGAATTGAGGAAAAAAGTATCTTTTATGAAGAGTCAAAAATCGCGTTGACCAGTGGAATAACAGTGAAAATAACGTTGTGAAATAGTGAGGACTTTTGTACATTTGTTTTCTCTTAAAACAAACGTAACTTGAGAGGCTGACTCGTCATTGAAAGCTTCAAGTCTGCTATTTCAGCGTGTAAGAAACTTTTATGAAGCCGCGCTTTCGCAATGTTCTCTTTTTCGAAAAAAAAACGAATTTTTTATTATTTTTCTCCGTCGTTCTTCCTCTTATTACCTTCCCGACCATATGGGTTTCGAGTGTGAAGTTCCCACAGCGTTCCCCCGTCATTATGCAACTCTCTCGGTCTCTTACTCCTTCATCGAAAATAGAGCTTCGTCAAACACCAACTCCATGCACATACCGCGTGGCTCGATCGTTAATGCGGCAATTGTGGGACGAAAAAAATACATTTTCTTGCTCCCCTAGCCGAAAGTACGCACTTTCCGGCCGCATTTCAGGCCGGGAAGAGCATTTTTCGTGGCCGGCTAACTCGGCTAACTTCAGTGCGCTCTGACGATATTTTTGCGGCCGGTGATCCTTTAACATTTCGATATATGAATGTGAAGCCTGTATTCGTTGCCATGATTTTGTTTATTCGTTGCCAAGCATCATTATTATTTGCTTCAAGCGAGCGCATATAGCGTAGCTTTTATCATTCATGTTATGCGCTATACTGCCATGAACCCAGACAAATAACATACATTTGTTCGTTCAGATGCGAAAACAGAAAATAATGCAACCGAACTTATAAAATGAATATGGTCGTCCGGAATAATGTTGTATTTCCAAATTCCAGGTTCAGAGGAAAGCACATATTCATATAAATTGTCAAGTATAGCGGGAAATATTCATATATAAAAATTGTTAACTATCATGGGACTTTGAATCAGACATGTATCAACGAATTATTTATTTGTACTAATAATATTGTTGTATCATTGTGTGATATTTTGTGGGTGTGTTTTTTGACTGTTTGTTTATGTTTTTAATGCCCGCCCCGACCAGCAAAACCTCGGCTTCGCCTCGGTCCTGCAAAAGTCGGGCGGGCACCCCCCCCCCCCCCCCCCCCTCCTCGCAATTGCTAGTAATTATTGAACGTACTTTCGGCTACGGGATCAAGAAAAATAGTATACAACCCACGGCCCAAATGTTAGATGCCCTGGCATGTGCGACATGAAGGCCTCGGCTTCGCCTCGGCCTTCATATAGCACATGCCAGGAAATCCAACTTTCGGGCCTAGGGTCGTAATATACTATTTTTACCATGCTCACACGGAAATTAATCGACTCATTCTCGTCCCACTACTCGCTGTTTTTTCCTGTTTCTCTCGATTTCACAATTAAATTTGTTTCTAAAATAAATTCTGATTGTTCTGGTCAACGGTGATTCGATACATTTCCAGGTTGAAATGTTATCCATATCAAAAAGAATAAAGTCAAAAAATTTTTTTTTTTTAAGCAAGAGTGATAACAATATTTGCTCATTTTTTTTGGCTAATTCTTCTCCATGCTTCGGACACACTCTATATTGAGACGAATGCATAAATGCTACAGCACGTGTGTACATACATTTACATGCGTGTTAATTCGAGAAGTATGGCCCTGTCTGATCTCTACCGGCTGCAACTACTACCCCACTCTTGGACTACATGGGCGTTCTTTGCTGTGGGTTTTTCTTCTCAGAATTCGAGATGGACCACGAACACGTGTGCCACCATCGATGTGACACAGAGATTCAAAATATTACTGCAAAGCGCGTGTGAATGTGTTCCAGTCTTGTTAGTAGAAACAAACGAAGACAGCGCTCGTTCAAGCTCTCAGGAAAATCTCATCGCCTCAAAGGCATCAAGAGTGACAAGTTCGAGTCGAGCTTCCGGTGTCAAACAGAATTCGAGCATCTTACGTTTGCAGTCTTTTTTACAGTTTGTTTTTCTCGTGTTTTTAACGTTCCAAAATTATTGATTGTGCAACAGAATTACTTAAGGTAGTTCATCCACGAAACTATTTTCTTAAGAAAGTCTTGAAATTTACACGGAGTTTAAATGGGAAGTCGACTGACACGCATATCAAATTTTAGAGGGTTCATCTTATTGGTTATTGAGATAAACTTGTTTAAATGTGAAGAAAAATACACAGGTTTATAGGGACTGTGCATAAAAACATCGTTTATCTTTCCATATAACGAATAAACGCTTCTTACGAATTTTATGAAAAGGTACACGATAAAAATGAAGTATATAATGAAGGTTTGGGAAAAAATTCGAGGCGATTGTCATTCTAGTAATAAAGATATATTACGTTAGAGATTGAACGAAATTGGTAATGAGCACTCGTATAACCTCGCATTTGCTTATTTCGACATTTTGTTTCTTCTCAGCTTGGCCCATTCCTGTCATAGCCTTCTGTTTTTTTATAAATATTTTTTTCTCGATCCACTTCCACCCTTAAAAAACTTAAGTATTTTCGCCAGGGACGAATGAAATTTTGGGTTCAATTACTGGTGGATTCCCGATTAATTTCATTCGCCAAAAGATAAGTTAAAAAATGTATTTACGATTTCGAATAAATAACTGTGACATTAATTTAAAGTGATAATATCTTTAATTAGGAAATAAAAATCGACCCAATTTAGACACCCATAAAATACGATCCTTCGGGCATGATTTACTTTAAGCCACTTTTTTTAGTTCATGCCTTTTTTTGTTTTATATTTTTGATTTTTCATTGCCTTCATTCATTAATGTACAACTGACAAATCACTATGGCTGATTTTTTTTTCCAGACGTGTTGTTCTAGTTATTTTTATCACGGTCATTTGTTAAATCGTATAAACACAAGTCTGTTTTTATCTAACCCGAAGTATTTTACGGACATGAAAATTCGAGTAATTCAAAGATGTGTTTCCGCATATATGAAGATATAAAAGATAGCGGTGCTTGAGTCTGTGCGATGAGAGCGATGAAAACAAAACGCGTGGGCAACATTTTCTGGCAGCAACGTTCAACTCGGTTTAAGCTCATTTCTTGATTCTGAAAACAGACGCCGCGTAGTCGATATCCCGGAAGTGCAATCTCACTCACATTTTTGTTGCTTTCCCCCTCCGCGCTTCTCCGAAGCCATTGCACGAATTTTGAAGGTTGTTTATATTGGCCAACAATCGTCGCCAAAAAGTTGGAGCTTTGTCGTCTAGGCATTTTCATTCGTTTCGTGAATTACGATGAACGTCATTATACGTGATTAGATTCACTAATTCAAAAACAAAAATACAGCATGAACCCATGAAAACGAGAGAATTTTGAACAACGCTCACTACATTTATGAGCACTATTCCCAAATAATTGATTATACCGTTATTCGGCTGTTCAATTTAAGGACGTGCATGCCCGTCGTTGTCAGTCTTCTCATATTTTTTTAAGAGTATGGATCAGTCGACTAACCTCACTTGGAATTTTCGAAATTGAAATTCTCTGACACAGTTTGACCGATTAAAAAAAGGCTCTGTCAGCCTACTCAGAACGATGGCAAAAATCGACTGACAGAGCCTTTTTTTAATCGGTTAAACTGTGTCAAAGAATTTCGATTTCGAAATTTGCAGCTATCTCTCTCGCACTCACGGTTGCGATATACCGACTGATCCATCCTCTTAAAGGAATTACCTCAGTCATTCATACACAGCACAATATTATTAAAAAAGCGTTATCTTCATTTTTTAATCGTAAATAATGT
This sequence comes from Venturia canescens, assembly GCF_019457755.1. Taxonomy (NCBI): domain Eukaryota; kingdom Metazoa; phylum Arthropoda; class Insecta; order Hymenoptera; family Ichneumonidae; genus Venturia; species Venturia canescens. The sequence continues at coordinate 13,044,813 of NC_057426.1, forward strand.
TTAAGTTGAGTTCATTGCAGAAGATATTTCATCCCGAGTCTTTCACATGACTCGATGGTACATTGCAAAAAAGCAACGTTTGGCAATGTTGAACGTATTCAGTCAACAAATTAGATCAGAGATCGCCTTAAATAACCTGAAAAAGTACAGCTGTCACTGTCAAGTATGGGCCTGCAAAATTTCAAAATTCTGTAACCATTTGTCGTCTTCGACTCAATATTTCTAATTCAGATGGCCGTTGACCCCTTTTTTAAACGTACGATTAGATTCCAGGCGGTTCAATTCACATATAAGAAATGGTTTTGATCTTTGACATCTGATTTAAAAATATATCAAATTTTGAGTTGAAGATGGTTGCAGGGGCCAGTAAGTCATTGTGGCCATAAGCGACACGTTAACTTCTGTATTTTTCGACTGTTAATATCTCAACCAAAGACTCGATAAAGGGTCTTGAAATTTCACAGGTGCAGAAAATAAATCTTGGATCTAAAAACAGCCCTCGCCCCTGCGCATCCTTAAACTTCAATGAAAACAACATTTCGTCAAAAGGCTCGATCGATTTATCCATATTTTTTAGTGTTTAAAGCATCATAAGATGATTCCGAATTTTAAACGATGAACCGCTCCGTACCTAGACGCTCCTACACTACGATGTAAATATTTGAATGCATAAAATATATATCTATATGTCGAAAGAGAGGGACGCAAACAGTGTTTGCCGATGGAGAAATTAAACCGTGGCTTGTGTCAATATCGCGTCGGCTTTCGCTTCACTATTTCCACTACGGCCATTCCCGTGAGTCTCACTCTTTTTCATTCTTCGTGCGACTCTCTCATTCACTCACTTTCATCCCCTTGCTTGCTCCCCGTCCCCGTATACTTTGTCATTTCGCTTACACCCGTACGAACTTTTCTCTCTCCTCTGCTCCCCTCCCCTTCGTCCTCCATTTTGTCACCGTATGCGTAAGGGCAAAAGTGTGCACGTATCTATCTCTATATAGACATCTCGACTCATACCCTCTACCTTTGTATTTTACGAAACGCGAGAGCCCGCGGATTTCCCGCTATTCCATCTCGCCTACGTAATTCCGGTGAAATGCCTCGTTGCTCTACCAACTCTCCACCCTTTTCCCATCCTCGACGCCCGAGTGTACACGCGTTTCCACCGAACTCACCCTCTCCATTCTCTCACTCGTCATTCTGTGTTATCTGCGACGAATTCTTGTTCGCGCTTCTTCCTCATTCTCTCTTCTATTTCTGTATAATAATACAGAGTGTCGTTAGAATACAGACGGTCGCGGCTGGATCACGAAACATCGACGGAAACATTCCTTTGCGGTTTTTGTCTAAGATTAACCGTTAATGAGATATTCGACGATTAGTGACAGCCGATCGGGTGCGCGGTTCATGCGCCGGGTTCGCTGTCACTTCCATCATTCTATTTTGTCAATAAGGAATTAAAGAGAAAAATCACTTGGGACTTATCCCTTGAGAATTTCACGATCTGTTTATACCCGGAATTGAAAACCTAAATTTTGCGACACCCGGTCGATTTTGACGAGTGTATATAAATATAGAATTTGAAGGGCTTATACCAGTCCCGGGGTAGAGGAAAGTTCGCTCTGAAGTAGACGTCACTCGTCGGGAAATTGAGGAAATGGAATATTATTCGTCGCGCGCTCTACGAACCCCACCCCTCGTTCGGATATCGAGGGAAAGGGGAAGTGCAGTTTTGACGAACGAGACGGAATGTACGAGAAAGATGCGGACGTACCTTAATTCACTTATAATCGAGGTCTGATTGTTATGTCAGGCAATTAATTATAATTTGCGAACGTAGGGCGCATGTTTCTGTATATATGCTGTACTCCCTCCTTTCATAGGGCGAGAATGAAATATTTGCTCGAATCGTGCAAAATGGTCAGTGATAAATAAAGTTTTAATTAGTTTTAAATTGTATTATTTGTGATGGACTTGAAGCTTGTCGATACAATAGAATAAACCGATGAGTATTCGAAGAATTCAAATTGTAGTTATTTCTAGAAAGGAAACTCTGGATGGAAGGATATTATTTTTTTATAATTTGATTGGTAGGATTTAAGGGGTCTACCCCGATTAGACGGGCAAAAAAAAGACTATTTTCACGAATTTTTTTGACCGGTATAAATTATAAATATGAATATAAAAAGAATTAGGCCTAAATTGTGCACTCTTAAAATCCACAAAAAAAATTTCTTTATATTTATTTCACTCAGTTTTCGTACAGAAAAATGGGAGAAGACAGGTCCGAGTGTGCGGTGTTGATAAAATCTCTGGAATGGATGATCGGAGAAAAAAATAAAAATGGTTTTATATTCAATAAGTAAAAACGACAAAACGGCGGTAATTTTTTCAAAAACTACGAGCAAGCACGTTTTTTTCATCGTATTTTGCAAAAAAACAGTTCCACTGAAAATTTAAAAAATCGTACGCTATAGCTATAGTCATAAAGAACACGTGGTAAAATTTTGGTAAGCATCGGTTGAACAGTTTCGGAGATTTCATCAACGAGCCGTCCAAAAACGTAATTTTGAGAAAAACGCGTTTAAAGAAAGGCAGGTACGCGGCACCGCACTGGGCGGTGCGCATCAGCGCGCTCAGACAGCCAAGTAAACGTCGCTCAAAAAGGCTCAAATGTACACTTGGACTGTTCAGATCTTTATAAAATTTTGGTATGATATGCAATAAAAAAAATCGATTTTTTGAAAACTCTAATTAGGCTAGACCCCTTAATGATCGAGAATAATTGAGATCTTTTTAAATGAGTTGAGCATTTTGAGTAATAACTTACGTAATTATGCTTAGCTAATCGAGTAAAAAGATACAAGTTTTTTCTCCGTGGTTTGTACGCTTCGTTACATATTCTCGTCACTCGAGACGATATTTCGCAGTTGCTCAGTGCACTACTTGCTCTTTCTCGTTTAGTGACGAAAATCAGCAGCCGAGACAGCTCTCACATTTTTTCCCTCTTTTTCTCCTCTCCCGTAATATCTATAGCTGCTTCTCTATTTTTTTCTCTTCTTCCTCCTCGTTACAAATGCCGCCAGCACGTTTTCGTTCTCTCTCACTCGTCAGAGCAAACGGACCTGCGCCCTTGCCTTTTCAAAGCGCACCTACACACGATGGAAGGGATGTAAAAAACGGGGGTCCACGCAGGAGATGAAAAGACGCAGGCGCGTTTTAGAGACATTTCTCCTCCCGGAGTGAGGGGCAAAAAAACACTAAACAGCTCGTGTATTTGAGACGAAAAGCATCGCACACTCGTCCACCTCGCCCTTCTGCTCCCCCCCGCAGCTAAACTCATCTCGAGATCCACCCTCGTTACAACCTCCAAGATATTTTAATCGCGCCCATCTCGAGCTTCGGATTACTCATCGATGGAGGAAAGCTTATTCCATGTTATTCGAGAACTCGATCATTCGATTCACGCAAATTCTATAAAACTTTTTCTCTCGCTCTCTTGGTGCGGACTGCGCTCGCGGTGGAGAATCGAATCGACGAACGAAAAAGAATAAATTGGGTCAGCGCAGTGGAAAATCCTAGACCTCATTCTTCGCTTAATTCTTTTAATTAGTGTTTTAATTACATTCTTTTTTTTCTTCATATTCGCGCACCACTGTTGGTCAATGGACTTTTCATTACAGGCTCGCCGGACTTGGGTCCCGAATAATTGTTGCCCAAAGCCAATGGATTATTCTGCAAACTTTATAATTTCATCTCCCACCAACAATAAATATATTCTCATAGATATACGAATACACGGTTAATTGGATAAAGAGGCTGCGAGGGTTAAGTGCACCCGTCATTCCGGAAATGGGGTCAGCCCTCGCCAACGCTGCCTGCGAACGACGAAGAAAAAGTGACGCGGGGGAGGCCCCAAAGAAAATAGGCAAAAAATGATATCACGCGATTAATTTAACATAATTAAAAGTACGCCAGAGTTCGTAGTCGCTTTACCGTCCAGCGGCTCTAATCCGCTCCGACAAATTTAATTTTCGGTCAACTCATAGTTTCTACAGAGCTATATTTGTGTATGTACATATCTATACAAAACCCTCATGAGAGATCCGCGAATTTATATACACGTGTATATATCCCTTTATACATAGATATGCGTGTATGTGGATTGGACGGAAACGACACGGGCGACGACGACCGAGTCTCCTCGTAGTATTAGCCAAGCGTGTCTGACCACAACGTGCACTACCTACTACACTGAATTTACACTGTTCTCGAGCTGTTTTTGGCATGTATCCCTCCACCGTTGCCTTTCAAATTTCCTGTCATTTTTTTCCCTCTTCTGCAGAGAATAATCAAGGGAATGCTATGAGCGATGACGAAGTTTGTGCAGGATTCATTTACCGCTCGTTCTGATTATTGAATTTTCTTTTTTCTCTTATGCTCAAAATGGTTATGGAACGAGTGGGAATTTCATAATTTAAAGTTAGAACGGTTGCTCTGAGAGTACTGTGGCAAGTAATATTGTTTTTTTATTTTTTATTTTAAGGAAAAAATATTCGTGTTGAAATGTTGAGTTGAAATGAAGTTATAATTGTTGGTTCGCATTACGTTTTTGATAGTTTCCCGCTGAATGTATACGTCCCGATGAAATTTCATGCATGATAACACATTTTCGTTTCGTGTACGCCTCAAGGTAATAGGAAAATGCGATATCTTCTCTTTCTCTCCATCCTGCTGCATCATTTTCTCGTAGCATGTTCTCAAGAGCTTACGCTACTCTTGTACACATATTTCTCATCCGTTCGTTCGCTTCTCCTCTATCTTCGGCGTACGCGGAGTCGAAATATAGCGCGTACGGGTCGATAACGCTCCGAGAAATTTACTCACTCTGGTTTTTGCGTTTTTTTTTTTTTTTTTACTTTACCCGTCACATTTCGCCTCTCGTATATCGTCACAGCTTCCAATTCTAGGAAATTTCCGATGCGCGAATCGTCTCACGCTAATTCTCGAAGACTTTTTATTTAGACTCATCGAAATTTTTGGATACTGCGATTAAAATGAAAATGGACTTTGAACTTTGTCGAAATCGCGGAGGAAGATTTGACCATTTCGATTTGAGCGATTATGCTAATGCGAGAATAAAAATAGCTATGACCAAATTCTAATTTACTTAAAATTGTAAATTTAATATCGATCCCTTCGTTTGAAATATCCCTGAATCGTTGTTCTTTCCAGTTTCATGTTGCGTATATACGCATGAAATAGCGTTTTCACTCGACTTATGTTTTTCCATAAATCATATTGATTTACAGTGGCGGAAAAAAAACTGGTCAATCCCACGTGGAACTTGCCATAGTAATAGTAAGCCCTCGCGATTCGAAGGGAAGGTAGTAGAGAACATTAACCTGCATCCACCAACCAATCAAGCATGACCACCGTGACCATGGGGTCATGGCGTCACCCATCACCCCCATTCTCTCGGAAACACGCGCAACCACATCGAGTTGCCCTCGGGCGACTAAATGAATCATTTGCTCCATTGCATTTTTCATTAGCTCTCAGACCCTGCGAATCTGCCAGGTTATTAAAAAATTCATTTCCGAGCATTTAGTTTCATAGCATTCGATGACAGGTTGAAGTTTACAAAATAGGAAAATATCTCTGTTACATTGGGGGTAAAAGAAATCGAACTTAACTTTCAATTGAACTCGACAAAAGCAGATTCGATCGAAACACGAATAATTCTCTTCCAAAAGTCGGCCTCACGATCAATGCTCGGAAAAAAATAATAATTGCATTCGCCCAGCATCAAGCGATCGAAGTGAAAAATGGAAATTCATATTTTGCAAACTTTATCTGAAATTTTTTCCCTTTTATCAGTGAAAATTGCGCACCAGTTTTCACGACCGTTTCCTGAACGCATGCGCACGTTTTCTCATACAAACTCATCCCTGTCCATATACACGAATGAATCTGCACACACACATACACACACACGCACACACACAGAGCCGAGCAGCATCCTTTGTTCGATATACGGAGCTGATTAACAGGTTGTCGGTGTTTCGACGTGTGTGCAGTTTTCCAACCGTACGTACGCACGTACACAATGCTCGCTTACCCCCCAAATGCACACATTTGGGCACACATTTGCCGGACGCGTACCTGTGGAAATGTGCTACGGTGCCTAAGCATTTATGAGGATTTCAAGCTCTTATTTTTCAAAGTGAGAAACCAATTATATTTTTTCTAACTCAGATACGTTTTACCACAACACGTTTACGTTTTTGCCAAAAGGACGCGAGCCCCGCACCAAAATCGTGCACGAAAGCTCAGCTATGATTTCTGACAACCGAATAATAGTTCAAGGGTAGAGAAGATTTGATTGTCGGGGAATGGTCGTTTTTTTTATTGAAATTTAGGACGATGATAGATGCGAATCGGCATCCGTAAATTTACCGTCCAAGTACACGAGCCCATCTACGCAGTTGACGCCTGAGCATCTACGGAGTGATGTGCACGAGGTGCAAGTATTATCAGTATATTTATAAACACATATATAAATATGGAGAATTCGGAAAGCTCAGACTGCCTGCTCGCCTGCCACCCCCGAGCTCGTTGTATTCTATCCGAAACTCGGAGCATCCCCCTCGTAGTATTTTCCACACCCCTCCCCCTAGCCGGCGTTCTTTCTCTCGCTCTAATTTTCACGCTTTCTTTCTCCACCGCAGTATCAAACGGGCCAGCCACCCTCCACCAGCATCACCGTTCTCCTCTCTTTCTTCTTCTCTCTTGCTTGGCGCACCCCGCTGCCCGAACTCCACCTCTTCTTCATCCTCACTCCGCCATGATTCGGGGGCGCCTGGCGCGTTTCCTGGCCGCCTCGATGTGCGGCCTCTCTCTCCAGTCGTCGACGGACGCCACGGCGAAACGGTGGAACGCGGTTTACGCGCCCGCGCGTGTCTCCCTAAAACCCGGTGGCTGTGAAACGGCGTCGTCGTCGTCGCCGTCGTCGTCGTCGTCGTCGTCGTCGTCGTCGTCGTCGTCGACGTCGTCGTCGTCGTCGTCCTCCTCGCCGTCGTTGTTCCTCTTTTAACTGGCACTGTTGTTGTTGCTTTTCGTTTTCCTGCGGTGCTTTTATTTCTTCAAAATTCTCCCCCCCCCCTCTCTCTCTCTCTCTCTCTCTCTCTTCCTCTCTTGAGAGGAAAAAGAAAAAAAAACAACTGGAAGAGAGAGGAAATACGCACGTGAGTGAAAGAGACTAAAAATACGACGATGATTATTTCCTCAATCAATGCTCCGAATGCATCTGCGAGGTTGACAGCATCCAATACCGGCCGATCCGCGTGAACACGTTTTTTTCAAATTCCTCTGCTCAAGGAACACGATCCTCTTGCTTGGGGCAGTTTCAAGCCTGAGAAACGGTGGAAAATATCGTCGAAGGGTGCAAAAGGATTGACATAAATGGAGAAATGCATGAAAGTGATGAAGAAGACACGCTCATTTTCCAAGTGAATAATCGAAGCGTATGTCAGTTGATATATTGGCTCATAATAACCTATGAATATACAGCGGAGAAAACAAAAAACAAAAGAAAACAAAAGGGATCTAACGCGGCAGCAATGCCCTGGATTATTGGTTTGATAATCTTCGATCTTTAGTGCAGTGTTTTCGTGTCTCGTGTATTCTTGTGTTTGCCAATTGGATGACCCACACACGCGCACTCATAGTCTTTCGGTAGATTTACGTGACTACGAGAAGAAAATTTATGTGTGTATATATATATATATTTATAGTGTATTTATTTCACTATATATGTGTATATAAGTTAAGGGGTTGCTTTTGGGCTTTGGCCCCGAGGAGAAGGATGCTCGTCTCGGGAATTCTCTATTTCGAGAATACGAAATGCTCGAAAGAGACGATCGAGCGCTTCTTCGAGTCTTCTTCGCCTACTTCATCTACTTATTCGTTGTCTGGTGTCCCCGTTGTCGATGCTAACGTCCACGACTCACGGACCGCTAAAAATTGGCTCGCCAAATCTCGAGGACGTTACCGATCGTTTCTTCATGGTCTGCTGGCCTAATGAGGATTTAAAAGACAAAAATATTCGACGGTATATATACGAATGTGTATGTATAGATTCATCAGTAATATACATATATATATATATATATAGAGCGATATATATATGTATTGTGCGTATTACATCCCCCCCCCCTCCCCATCGAGCCAATAAAATCTTCAAACAATCTGTTTTTCCTAAATTACGAGAAGAATTTAGGAAAAGTTAAAAAAGCTCTGCGGCAGGATAACCTACGTTAAAAATTCGATATTTTTCGAGGACTTGCGAACAACGAATTTTTCGACCCTCGAATTATGGGAAAGGTGCGGGAACCTCGATGACAAATATACTATTCGAGGACTGATCGTAATTGCGATTCGCGTGCGTTATCTCTGTGCGATCGAACGAATGATTTTGATGGTTTTCATTGTGGCGAATATTCGTACATGTTGCAGTGTATTATAGTGATTCATAACACGATATTTGGACACTCGCGAAAGCGAATTGTAAGCGAAACGATAAACAAAGAATCGATGAACGTACGTGTCAGATTATAAATTTTGAACGGTGTGATTCAGTTATTTTTATCGCACTTGGTGTCGGTCCGGCAATTACTCAACGTACGAGACCATCCTCTTACATAGCAATCTATATGTACATATTTATTTATTTATTTATCTATTTATTTATATGAATATATCGTGCGTTGATCATTGGAATAACTTTTTGGTGAAACAAACGTTCGGCCCTTTTTCTTTCATCTTCTCGCATGGATTAGAGAGTGAATTTGACATATCAGAGACACTGTTACTCGACGATCATTTTAATTCGTCCGGGCTTTTTGTTTTCCTTCATTTTTGGATCTTCTTAAACCCGTCAAAAGATTGGCCTCGACCGTGGGAAATTGTAAAGGGAGAAGAGAGATCCAGTTCTTCGTAAAAGTTTTTACAAACGAAGCTTCCGAGTGCTTCCACGTGTGATACGAAAATTAATAAGAAAAGCTCGAAACATTAGTGCCCCACGGGAAAATGAAGACATTTTCTTCATTCTTCATCTCAAGGTAAGATATTTTTTTTCCATTCTCTTGAATTCATCCTGTCAATAAATATCTATTTTTATATCTTGAGATATTTTACTTTTGAATTTTCAAATTCACTCTCATCATTCTTACCGGAGATTTTTGTTTTGTCACGGTAAAAATGAATTTTTGAATCGAGCCAATGAAACACAAAAAACGAAAAAAATTCTCCGTCCCTTGAACGGTACGATACGAAATTGAGCAGAAAAAGTATCACGCTCGTCTTTCGTTCTCGCGTTATTTATATTTTGGTCCGGTAGTTGCGGAATATTGAAAATTGCATTCCAAACTTGACAGCACTGCACATCTCTCATTCTCTCATCGACATGGAGAGAGAGAGAGCGGGGTGAAAAGATAGCAAAAGAAGTAGAGAGAAAGAGAGAGCGAGGGGGGAGACTGGGAAGAGGATCGTGAAGTTGGCAACTGGAAAAACAGGCTTCTGTGTACTTTTCCGGGCGGAATGTTTTTCAAAGTAACGTTGGGTTGCTCTTGTGGCTCGCTTCTCTCTCTCTTCATCGCTCGTTCAGACGCGTCTATACGTATATAGACAGATGAAGGAAAATAGAGGAGCGCTGACGATCGAAAAGCCTTCGAAACGCAAATATAGCGGCGAACCTCGAGCTCGAGGAAACCCTTGGGGAAAGGGCTGGCATGGACTTTCGAGGGGGAGTGGAACGAGAAAAAAAATTAGGGGTTCGAGCATCGGACATGCAGTTTGAACTGAGCTGAAAAAAGTAAAGAAATAGAGAAATTGAACTTAGCAAGAAATGAAAAAGCTTCGAGAAGAAACTAACGTAGTCTCTCTTGGTGTTTTCAAGGAACTAACCCGACTCTTTTATTCCATACTCTTCCTCCCTCCATCTCTTTCTCTATCTTTTCCTTCGAGTCCTTTTCGCCCCACTTTTTCTTCGCTTCCCTCGGTACGAGTACCGAAGGAGCTCGCACTAACGCGGAATTATTAAGGTCCTTCCTTGAGGTACATTCTCACGGAGACACACACACATATCTCATGGGCGTTGGACCTTTCGAGTCGAATTGAGAAAATGGAGCTTCTATTTATGATGAAATCGAATGATTTTTTTCTTTTCCTGTTTTTTTTTCTCAGCAGTAGCAACAGATCGTTTCCTCTTGTTTTTCACGATTTCCAGGCCTCAAGATCATCAAGCAAGCTCACAATTTCACTTCTCATTCGTCGAGCTCAAAAGTTCCAATCCTGGCCCAAACGCCTGTCAAAATATTCAACTATTTTCAGTGTTTCTGCTGCAATCCCCCGTGGCTTGGACTCCACCTTCATAAATCCATGTCCAAAAGCCCTCTTCGTAAAGCCTCTGCTGCCTTTCTTGCACCTCAATGGCCATGCTCAAGCACGCCACTCGAAGAGATTACTCAAGTTCCAGATGTATGGGTAAAGTTTTCTGCAGTTTCCCATTGCCCCAGAGAACGCTCATTGGATTATTTACATTTAATTAAGACAAGTTTTCGAAAATAATTCGCAGAAATAGGATCATTATCGATTTGTTATGCTCCATTATTTTCAGTTGATGTTGTCGTACTTGAATGAGACTGAAAGTCGAAACGTACGTTTTTTAAGCGAAATGAAAAGCCCTTAAAATTCACACTTTCGACGTACGAATCGCGCTTATGTGCGAACTTCAATTCGTAGTTCCAGTCGTTGTTTCTGCGAGCACAAAATGCCCCCTGAGAATTCCGCTGGTTATAAATGCATCGAGCTCGTGCAAAACCCTTCTCTTCAGGTTACATTTTCTCTTTGCAATTTCACCGATGTACTCGTACATAATTATGGCAAGTTGAGTTTGCTCGATGGGGGCTTTCGTCTACTCGAATTCGAGACGAGTTTTGTGCTCACATTTATTTGCCAATCTGGAGAAATACCGTCTTCCGGGTTATGAGTACACGCCTACATAAATTTGTACGATACGTAAATACACAGATTCAAATAATTTCACGTGCATGAATTCATACATGAATTTTACGCGTAGCATCTTCCCCATCCAATTTAATTCCCACCTTTGCTTAGCGAGATGCAAGTTTGCTCTCTTGGACCGACTCATCTCGTTTCCTTCTACCTCCGGCCTTGCTTCCCTTCCCGCCACCACTCTTCACCGTATGAAACCTCGCTCGCACGTATCCCACGATGTGTACTTCGTTAGAGCAGTTATTTATTCGGTATCCGAGATCGTTGCATATTCCGTTCGGAATATCCATCCATGTGTACTCGTCGAGTATATTAATATACATGAATCTTTCCGCCCCTCATCGTTTCTCTCCTGGAATACAAATAAAAATGTATCGATTGATAAACTAAAATTTGTGATTTATCATTTTCACATTCTGAATGAAAAACATTGAGCTTTTTTCCTCCGTGACCGTTCACTCGGGCTTTCCGAACTTTGTGCTTGTTCAGTCAAATTTCGTAGGGTCGTCAGAAGTTTCTACGAGATATGTTTGCATTGCGGAGTTCGAGTTTAAGTTCTTCGGGAAATTTCGAAATTGAGCTTGTTTTTTTAGAGTAATTTTCGGTCCGCGGAGATCAGGGGGCAGTGAAAATTTTGTTAAAATTTGTAGGTTTGTTCAAGCGAAGGATAATGCATAGATAAATGTTAGATCAATCAATTTGAATATGACTTTTGCAAAGTTTCCTCGAGTTTCCTATTTGCTTCTGTATTTTCAAAATTTCCTTGAAGCCTCGACAATGAAGTTAACGCGAATACAAAATCGCGAATACAAATAATGCGAAACACATCGAGGAACGTAAGAGAATTTTCGTAAACGTTTATGCGAGCCATTTCTTAATACAAGTTTTCGGCGTCTTTTGGCACGCTGCCGAAGGACACGAGACAACGACAGAAGAATCTTTCGAGTGACGCTTTACCGGAAGGAAAGAACGAGCGTATTCTTCTTAAGGAAATCTGATGCGTTTTTTATCACTATCCTGTTTTTTCACGTTGAAGAAATTCTCGTGCAGAGGAATAACAACAGTGATAGATATTCCACAAAATCTTTATTGTCAATACAGTTGGAACGGTTGTCATTAAAGAAAAATCGATTGACGAACCGAAACTCCGAAGAATAAATATTTCTCTTGAACAAAAAGCAGGAAGAAGTAAAAATATCACGACTCTTTGTCGAGAAGAAATCGAAATGGGAGTATGAGGCGAAATATTGATTTGTTTTTTAGTTATTTCGATATTCGTTTCTAGTTACAATGCTCGCGAGTATTAACGAGGAAGGAGCGAAAGCAGAGTATTTCGACGAGAATACTGAAAATATATTTCCCTCTCCCTGCGCCCTCTCTTCGCGATACAATGAACCTTTGTTTTACCATCTAATTGTTCCATTTGCAGGAAGTATTTTTCATTCCTTTTGACGTAACATGTCACAGGATGGATCGAAGCTTCCATGAGGATGTAATTGCAAAAGCGTTCGGAGCATCAAAAAAGCTTGGAAAATGGAGGAAGGGAAAGATGGCTGATTTTTTTGTTATTGAACCATTTCCGTGTTTTTTCTATTACAATATCGTTGAGAGGTTTCCCTGATCAATTAGTTTTAACGAAATCATTAAATAAACGAGAGTCGAACGTAAAAACTGAGAAATACGGTTTGTCAACCTCCCCCAACGAGTGTCATCGTATCCCTCGTCAAAAATTCTCAACCACGTGAATTTTGCCACGAAGAGGCAACAATTTTTTTCGTTTTTCATCACAATCTTAGCGTACTTTCGGCGACGATAAATCGTACTCGGTCTCAGAAACGATATTGCAAATGCGGACTTTCATAGCAGCCTGAATATGCTGCGGAAATGCCGAGACCGTGAGCGCCATGCTCTCGAAAAATGCTCGAGTCGAGTCACTCGGGACCGGAGATTTTTTCAATCTTCGACCACTCGGTCCACCCGATTGACGCCGGGGCGTTGAATTCACCGCGTTCTGGAGAATTTCCTTCGATGCCAAATACGAGGGCTCCGACAAACGAGGCCGTAAATTTCTCTCGGACGGTTGCGATGTTATCTGAAATCTGCGTTTACAT